>NC_054383.1:134941619-135255994 GCF_017654675.1 Xenopus laevis | reverse complement strand
CGAGGAGTTAGTTTGGAGATATACGTTTTAGTTCATTTTGATATGCTGGTGATGGTCTGAGGCCTGAGCTCAAGCAGCTGAATAAATAGACTGTCCCAGCACTGCCTGTCTGCCTCTTATGGGGGGTCCAGGGGGAAGGTCAAGTGAAAATGTGTACAGCGCCCAACATTCTCTTTAAAGGATTAGTAACACCAAAACATTAAAGGAAAATTATGCCCCCAAAATGAATTCTTAAGCCATACCTCCCAACTGTCCCTTTTTCAGAGGGACAGTCCCTCTTTTGACAGCTCAACCCGCAGTCCCTCATTTGTAGTGGAAAGTCCCTCTTTTCTCTGCACTGAACAGCCAGAAAAAGAAACAAAGTTTCTCACTTAAATGGCTTTTAGCAGAGAGCCCAGAACAGCTAACAGGTGCAAATAAGATACTTTGTAACAATTTTGAGACACAAAAACACAGTTTAGATAAGGAGAAATATTTTCAAACTTTCATAACCTGCCAAATTTTGTAAACCAAACATGGTAATTAGGGGGTGTGGCCACAGAAAGGGGTGTGGTCAAACATATTGCTGCGCTACGTGCGGGAAAAAATTTTTTGTCCCTCTTTTTACTTCCAAAATGTTGGGAGGTATGCTTAAGCAACAGCTTTAAGTTAAGTATTGCCCTTTTACATCTCTTGCCAAGAACCACCATTCCGTGATGGTCTGAGTGCTGGCTCAGAGATCACCTGACCAGAAATACTGCAGCTCTAACTGTAACACAAAGAGATCACCTGACCAGAAATACTGCAGCTCTAACTGTAACAGGAAGAGATCACCTGACCAGAAATACTGCAGCTCTAACTGTAACAGGAAGAGATCACCTGACCAGAAATACTGCAGCTCTAACTGTAACAGGAAGAGATCACATGACCAGAAATACTGCAGCTCTAACTGTAACAGGAAGAGATCACCTGACCAGAAATACTGCAGCTCTAACTGTAACAGGAAGAAGTGTGGAAGCAAAAGACACAACTCTCTGTTAATTGGCTCATGTGACCTAGCATGTATGGTTTGTTTGTGTGCACCGTGAATTGTACAATCCCAGGGGGCGGCCCTTATTTTATAAAATGGCAATTTGCTATTTATGATTACCCAATGACACATACTACTAGAAAAGTATATTATTTGAAAATGGGTTATTTACATGAAGCAGGGTTTTATATATGAGCTGTTTCTCTTTTTATAGAGACCTACATTGTTTGGGGGGTATAGTTTTCCTTTAAAGTGATTTAAAGGAATCACAATATAATGTAGCGTTGCTCTGCATTGGTGAAACTGGTGTGTTTACTTCAGAAACTCTACTATAGTTTATATAAACAAGCTGCTGTGTAGCCATGGGGGCAGCCATTCAAGCACAGGATACACAGTAGATAACAGATAAGTACTACTATAGTTTATATAAACAAACTGCTGTGTAGCCATGGGGGCAGCCATTCAAGCACAGGATACACAGTAGATAACAGATAAGTACTAGTAAAAGGCAGTTATGTAGATTTATTAGCCTCCCGGACTTGATTTCCAGTTTGTACAGTTGCAGCAGCTCAGGCAGTGACAAGACAACCGCAGGCCAGTGTATAACACTCAAGTGCCAGGTCTCAGCAGCACTGGAGATTCTCATATGGTGAATGTGTTGCTGAATCTTCAGTGTTACCAGCTCCTTCCTGTGCGATATTGAGTTGTGCTGCCTGACACTATTGCTGTACAGATCTATATCACAGCACTGTACAGAGATTATATTTCATTCCCATCACTCCTTGCCCCAGTGAGCTTACAATCTAAGGTCCCTATTACAATCCCATCAGTCCTTGCCACAGTGATCTTACAATCTAAGGTCCAGATCACATTCAAATCAGTCCCTGCCCCAGTGAGTTTACAATCTAAGGTCCCTATCACATTCTCCTCAGTCCCTGCCCCAGTGAGCTTACAATCTAAGGTCCCAATCACATTCACCTCAGTCCCTGCCCCATTGAGCTTACAATCTATGTCTCGATTACATTCCCCTCAGTCCCTGCCCCATTGAGTTTACAATCTAAGGTCCCTATCACATTCCCCTCAGTCCCTGCCCCAGTGAGCTTACAATCTAAGGTCCCTATCACATTCCCCTCAGTCCCTGCCCCGGTGAGTTTACAATCTAAGGTCCCTATCACATTCCCATCAGTCCCTGCCCCAGTGAGCTTACAATCTAAGGTCTCTATCACATTCCCCTCAGTCCCTGCCCCAGTGAGTTTACAATCTAAGGTCCCTATCACATTCCCATCAGTCCCTGTCCCATTGAGCTTACAATCTAAGGTCCATATCCCATTCACACACACACACACACTAGAGTCAGTGTTATCAGGAGCCAGTGAACTAGTCTGTATGTTTTTGGAGTGTGGGGGTCACTGGGTTACTCAGATTAAACCCACGCAGACACAGGGAGAAAATATTACCCAATATTTATACAGTACCACCACTTTACAGATAATATCTGAGCGGTTAGATTTAGTCTCATGAGGCACCAGTTAACCTTCTAGTATATTTTTGGGGCTGTGGGTGGAAACCAGAGTATATTGAACAAATAAACCCAAACACAGGGTGTTAGAGCCCCGGCTGGAACCAGAACAAAGACCAGTCACTGCCCAATAAATGCCCCTTCTTCTTGCACTGGAACATTTCTCCATTGCACGAATGTTACTGAAATTCACTATATTTTACATGGGATGAAGGTTCTGCTGATCTGTACGGTCTAAGGGAAGGGCCGTGGGTTTCAGACTAATTATAGTTTTGTACTGTAATGAAACCACAGGCTCTCTCACTAAAGTGTTGCACTCACTTACTCTGTGTTCTCACTGCTCAGCTGCAGCCTGGAGGGTGTTTATGAGCTTCGAATGCACAGACGTAGGATATTAATGATATACCCTTCTACTGGGTCTCTTCTCCCTGAGATTATTTGTTTACTGCACTGTAGATAACAGTCTAAACATTTTCAATTGGTCTTTTTTTAAAAAAAAATAAACAGTAAATTCTTCTGTAAGGAGGCCCTGTTTCTCTACACATGAGGGTCTAATGCAGAGCTGTGCTGTAGGGTTGGGCCTTGTTTGGTCACACCCTGTCTGAGACACACCTCCCAACATTTTGGAAATAAAAAGAAAGACTAAAAAGTTGCCACGCATATCGCAGTGAATTTTTTTGGCCACACCCATTTTTTGGCCACACCCCCTAATTACCATGTTCATTTTACAAAATTTGGCAGGTATTGAAAGTTTGATCATATTTCCGGGGTTTATTTTTTTCCAGTTATTACAGTTTTGCTAATGAAGGTGAATTGAGTCGAACTTTTCCCAAGGGACCTGTTATCTTATATTGTTACAATTACTTATTTGCTTATCTAGAAATTGTTACAAAAGTATCTGTGGGCTCTCTGCCAAAAGGCAATTAAGTTAGAAACTTTGTTTTTTTTTCTTCTGGCTGTTCAGTGCAGAGAACTTTCCAGTACAAACGAGGGACTGCAGGTTGAGCTGTCAAAAGAGGGACTGTCCCTCTAAAAACGGGACAGTTGGGAGGTATTTCTGAGGCTCTCCAATTATGATGGAGAACCAGGAGCCAGGTTGGCTTAAAGGGGAAGGAAACCTCGTCGGCGCTAACCCCCCTCCCCCCCTCCCGTGTATTGCCCCCCCTCCCTCCTCCCCCCTGGCCTACCCCTCCCGCTGGGCAAATGCCCCTAACTTGTTACTTACCCTTCTGCGCAGGTCCAGTCCAGGGAGTTCACAGGCGACATCTTCTTCCACGCGATCTTCTTCCTCCGTTGACCGGCGTTTTGGCGCATGCACAGTAGGATCGTTTCGCCGGTACGGATCTACTGCGCATGCGCCAAAAGTCACGCGCATGCGCAGTAGATCGTACCGGCAAAACGATCCTACTGCGCATGCGCCGGTCAAAGGAGGAAGAAGATCGCGTGGAAGAAGATGTCGCCTGTGAACTCCCTGGACTGGACCTGCGCAGAAGGGTAAGTAACAAGTTAGGGGCATTTGCCCAGCGGGACGGGTAGGCCAGGGGGGAGGAGGGAGGGGGGGCAATACACGGGAGGGGGGAGAGGGGTTAGCGCCGACGAGGTTTCCTTCCCTTTAAAGGGGTGGTTCACCTTCAGGTTAACTTTTAGCAACTTTTTATTTGGCCTTCATTTCTTATTGTTTATATATCGTTTTAATAATTTGCCTTTTTCTTCTGAATCCTTCCAGTTTTACAGGAGGGGTCATTGACCCCATCTGCCAAAAGCTATTGCTCTGCGAGGCTCCAGTTTTATTTTCATTGTTGAAAGGGGTGGTTCACCTTTAAGTTAACTTTTAGCTTGTTATAGAATGGTCAATTCTAAACAACTTTTCAGATGGTCTTTCTTTCTTCAATATAGTTTTGGAACATTTTGCCTTCTTAGTTTGGCTCTTTCCAGCTTTCAAATGGGGGTCACTGACTCTGGAACTGCCAGTTGAACTTCTATTATATTATAGAATGGATAATGCTAAGAAACTTTCAATTGGTCTTCATTACTTGCAGTTTTTTTTCAATTATTTGCTTTCTTCTTCTGACTCTTTCCAGCTTTCAAATGGAGATCCCTGACCCCATCTAAAAAAAAAGTTACAAATGTATTGTTATTGCTACTTTTTATTTCTCATCTTTCTATTCAGTCTCTCCTATTCATATTCCAGTCTCTTATTGCAATCAATGTGTGGTTGCTAGGGGAAATTGGACCCTAGCAACCAGACGGCTAAAATCACAAACTGGAGAGCTGCTGAATACAAAGCTAAATAATTCAAAAACCACAAATAATAAAAAACGAAAACCAATTGCAAATCATCTCAGAATATCCCTCTCTATATAACAGTTCATTAACAACCCCTTTAACTAAAAGAGATAATTACTAATCTTTCTCCTTGATAAGTGACCTCCGCATTGTTCTTACTTGTACAGAAGTGACTCACCCCTTCCATTTATTTTGGGTGTTTAGAGAGTGTCGAGTGAGTGATGCTGCTGTTCAGGATCCCACAGATATCACTCCCCAAAACAACTGATTTAATGAGAAACTTGCATCAAATAATAGATTTTGTTTTTGTGCCTGAAATATGTTTAAAGCAGAATAACTTGGGGGAGATTTTCTACTTAGGGCAGAATAATCAAAGGTCTCTTGATTTTTACCATTAAAATGTCTCTCAATTACCAACAGTCCTGTCCTGCTTTATGGCAGCTGAGATTCTAGCTATCTGTATAACAGAACATTCTATCCCAGTGGCTGCACAGATCCTATCTGATCCCCATTGTAAGCAGCAGTCCTGTCCTGCTTTATGGCAGCTGAGATTCTAGCTATCTGTATAACAGAACATTCTGTCCCAGTGACTGCACAGATCCTATCTGATCCCCATTGTAAGCAGCAGTCCTGTCCTGCTTTATGGCAGCTGAGATTCTAGCTATCTGTATAACAGAACATTCTGTCCCAGTGGCTGCACAGATCCTATCTGATCCCCATTGTAAGCAACAGTCCTGTCCTGCTTTATGGCAGCTGAGATTCTAGCTATCTGTATAACAGAACATTCTGTCCCAGTGGCTGCACAGATCCTATCTGATCCCCATTGTAAGCAGCAGTCCTGTCCTGCTTTAAATCTATTTTTATAGCATTAAATATGAAAATTCAAGGGCAAGGAGTTCTTTGAATATATGAAGGATATTGCCCGTTCTGTCACATGACCACAACATCCCGTGCATTATCACTTTGCCCCTGTGGCAGTGGAGGGGTTAAATCTTGTCTGTGCAGGTGACTGGCTGAGAAATAACCAGACACTGTGGTATTGTCACCCACTCACACAGAGGAACTTACACAGCACAAGTCTCAGGTCTCTGCTTGAAGACGTGGTAAGTAGTATAGGCAGTAACTGTATTTACAGAGTCGCATCTTTGTTTTTCCTTTCATCTTCTGCTCCATTTATATCTGAGCCTGGGAACAATGTAGCACTGATGTGTCCAATGGCAGCTCCCACCCATGCTCATCCCTAAAACCCAATAAGGAACAGAAAACGTACTTTTACCTTTTTTTGTATTTATTTTCCCTTAAACATAAATTATTGACCACACAGAACTTGGGTTTATTTCATTTTTTATTTTTTTTTGCCCCAAACCTTTCCAGTGGGAGAAAACCACTGAAAACTGTGATTATACCCTAATAATACTGCCTGTCACTTGCAGGGTTTTCATCTTGATCACTATATATAAATATATAAGGGGATATGATCACTATATATAAATATATAAGGGGGATATGATCACTATATATAAATATATAAGGGGATATGATCACTATATATAAATATATAAGGGGATATGATCACTATATATAAATATATAAGGGGGATATGATCACTATATATAAATATATAAGGGGATATGATCACTATATATAAATATATAAGGGGATATGATCACTATATATAAATATATAAGGGGGATATGATCACTATATATAAATATATAAGGGGGATATGATCACTATATATAAATATATAAGGGGGATATGATCACTATATATAAATATAAAAGGGGATATGATCAGTATATATAAATATATAAGGGGGGTATGATCATATATATAAATAAATAAGGGGGATATGATCACTATATATAAATATATAAGGGGATATGATCACTATATATAAATATATAAGGGGGATATGATCACTATATATAAATATATAAGGGGGATATGATCACTATATATAAATATATAAGGGGGATATGATCACTATATATAAATATATAAGGGGGATATGATCACTATATATAAATATATAAGGGAATATGATCACTATATATAAATATATAAGGGGGATATGATCACTATATATAAATATAGGAGGGGACAGTAATGAAATAGAGAAAGTACAGAGAAGAGCTGATAAAGGGAATGGGAGGGATCAGTTATGGGGAAAGGCAAGTTGGGATTGGTTACACTGGAGAAGAGACAGTTAAGGGGGATTGCAAGCTTAGACACTTTGATTGCAAGCTCTATGGAGCCAGTAGCTCCTTCTTGTATCCCTTAGCACTTAGGACCGTAATTATCAAAATCCAAATTTTTATGATTATTTTAATTCAAAGAGTCGGACCAAACTAGAATCCACGATTGGAGCTTATTTATTGTTTAAAATGTTTTATTAATCGGTTCGGGGACAATCCCGAAACAATCGAGTGAAACCCCGAATCATGCGTTTTTTTCTGCATTTTTCTGAAACACACATTTTATTGGTTTCTTTCCCGTATTTTACAAAATTTTGGCAGAATAGTCAGATTTTTGGGCTAATTCCAGACAATAGAAACTTCCAAATAGGACAGGGACCTCTCCCATTGACTTATGTACAACCTCGGCAGGTCTCAGATGCCGGATTTTCGGATTCTGACTTTTTTGATGTTCGGACCTTAATAAATATCGAGTTTTTGACATTCAGACCTTAATAAATAACCCCCTTAGCGTTTAATCTTTGGTACAGTGTGAGAGTCTATTCAGGACAGGTCTGTCTGTAGCACAATAGATGCTTGGTACCACTCTATACAGCCCCCCTGCCACAATACGACTTAAAAAGCTGATTGTGAAAAAAGGTGAAACCATAAAAGCTAAAATTAGAGGCTCGGGGTCTCGACCCCCCACAGGAAATGGAAAGAATTTATTTAGTAACAACTTGGCCTTGTGAAGAGTCGTCTGTGTCTCTGATCTGCCCCTGCACTCGCCTTACAGCTCACACTCACACCCGAGTTTGGTATCCGCCCGTCTGCACTTTATTTCTCTGCAACATCTGTGCCCCGCTGCCTGGTGCCTGCCCACGTAGGGGGTTAATCAGCATTATTATTATTACTATTATTATTATTATTCCCTGGAGCAGCAGAAAATATAGAGTAGGCGATTCCTTTTATTGGCTAATTTAATAGATAAAATGCACGATTTCAGACACGCGACGTGCACCAGTTATACAAAGTAAAAACAATCATTCAGATACAGATAGTGATCCACGTCATTTACACCTAATTTACACCTAGTTGTAAGATGAGTCAAGTGTAAAAAAAGTCTCTAGAAGTGCAGATCTCACACCCATAAAGCTTCCAGGCCCTGTTAAAGGGGTTGTGCAAACTTTAAAGGGATCCTGTCATCAGAAAACATGTTTTTTTTCAAAACGCATCAGTTAATAGTGCCACTCCAGCACTTAAACCCATGTCTCAAAAGAGCAAACAGATTTTTTTATATTCAATTTTGAAATCTGACATGGGGCTAGACATTTTGTAAATTTCCCAGCTGCCCCTGGTCACGTGACTTGTGCCTGCACTTTAGGAGAGAAATTCTTTCTGGCAGGCTGCTGTTTTTCCTTCTAAATGTAACTGAATGTGTCTCAGTGGGACCTGGATTTTACTATTGAGTGTTGTTCTTAGATCTACCAGGCAGCTGTTATCTTGTGTTAGGGAGCTGCTATCTGGTTACCTTCCCATTGTTCTTTTGTTTGGCTGCTGGGGGGAAAAAGGGAGGGTTGATATCACTCCATCTTGCAGTACAGCAGTAAAGAGTGACTGAAGTTTATCAGAGCACAAGTCACATGACTTGGGGCAGCTGGGAAACTGACAATATGTCTAGCCCCATGTCAGATTTCAAAATTGAATATAAAAAAATCTGTTTGCTCTTTTGAGAAATGGATTTCAGTGCAGAATTCTGCTGGAGCAGCACTATTAACTGATTCATTTTGAAAAAAATCTTTTCCCCCATGACAGTATCCCTTTAAGGTAACTTTTAATGTGTTATGAAATAGCCAATTCCTAACAACTTTTCAATTGGTCTTCATTATTCATATTTTATAGTTTGTAAATTATTTGCCTTTTTCTTCTGACTCTTCACAGCTATCAAATGGAGGGTCACTGACCCCATCTAAAAAACAAATTCTCTGTAAGGCTACACATTTAGGGGGTTATTTATTAGAGTCCAAATGGCAAAAACCAGAAAAAAAACGTTTTTTTTTACTATGAAATCCAAATTTTTTGTGAAAAAAAAACTTGCATTTTTTGGGATTTATTATACCCCGAGGATGGAAAAAGTCAGAATTCAAAAATCCGACATCTCAGTCCTGCCGAGGTTGTATATAAGTCAATGGGAGAAGTTCCGAAGATATCCTGATCTGTTCTGGGTTTGGTGCAATAATCGAAAGATTTTGTGGTTTAAAGGCAAAAATCCGAGAAAATCTGAGTTTTGGGTGGAAAATCGTGAAACATCATACGATTCAGATTTTTCATGTTTTTTTAAAAGAAAAATTCTGGATACATGAACTCTTCAGTAAAATTTATTTATAAATAATGGGAGATAACCCATGGAGAGTATATTTAAAAAAATAATGAAATAAATTCGGATTTCGATAAATAAGCCCCTTATTGTTATTGCTACTTTTTATTATTCATCTTTCTATTCAGGCCTCTCCTATTCATATTCCAGTCTCTTATTCAAATCAATGCATGGTTACTAGGGGAATTTGGGCCCTAGCAACCAGACGGCTGAAATTGCAAACTGGAGAGCTGCTGAATAAAAAGTGAAATAACTCAAAAACCACAAATAATAAAAACCAATTGCAAATTGTCTCAGAATATCCCTCTCTGCATCATACTAACAGTTAATTTAACGGGGAACAACCCCTTAAAGGCCAAACTGTAGGGTATTGAATTTTCCTTTCGCTCCTGTTGTGTTTTAAAGTCGCCCAGTAGCAGTAGTGCTCCCCCCACACTTGGGGGCATATTTATCAAGGGTTGAATTTCGAATTGAAAAATTGTTAAAATTCGAATTCAAAAAGACCAACCGAAATTAAGTTGAAGTTTATTTTTGGTCGATTAGGTCCGCATTCGATCCAATAGGTCCGTATTCGATTGTATGCTAATCGTACGAATCGAAAGAATAGCGCATTCGATCGAATTCGATTCGAATTACACTTGACTTAGATTTTTCAAAGTCCACCAATTGACTCCAAATAGCTTCTAGGAGGTCCCCCATAGGCTAAAACAGCAATTCGGCAGGTTTTAGATGGCGAATGGTCGAATTCGAATTTTTAAAGAGACAGTACATGATAAATTTCAATATTCGAATTTTCTAATCTTATGCAAATTCACTATTCCCTAGTCAAGGTACACAAAAAAAACTCAAAATTTGAATTTTTTCAATTCGAAAATTCACTTTGACCTTTGATAAATCTGCCCCTTGATACTGGAAAAAGCTTTTTTGATTTGGGTCTCATTCTGGTGTCATGTCCCTGTCTTATTAAAGTCCTTTTAGATGTTCCCCCCAGACAGTAGGACCTGAACAAATCTGATTGGCTCTTATTGCCGGGGGGTATACAATTGACCCCAGTAGTGTAAGTAGATGATACTGGGCCCCACAACAAATTAACTTTAGGGCCCTCAACAGGTTGACCTGTTTTAACAATATATATTAAAATGTTTCATTAATTAGGGCCTCCTAGCCCTCCCCTGAAGTTACACCCCGATTGACCCCCTGATATATTTGGGGTGGAAATATCTGAGGAACGTGCGTCAGCAATGTATTTAAGCCCTAACTTTGCCCCGAGCCTGCAGAAGTGATGTCACACACATGGCTGGGCTTGATGTCACTTCGACTATGTATGACATCATTTTCTCCTAAACGCACCAACTACACAGGTAGTCTCTGGCGGCAGCTGGGGAAGTATTTTATTTAAAAAGTAGGGTTGGGGAGAGCAAAGGATGTCCCTGAGATGCACAGAGTAGAGATATCATAGGATGAGATGTTATGGGTGCTGAGTTCGATTCTGACCTGGGACTGTTTGCTGAGACCACTATCATTTAATTGTAGGGCCCTATGTCTGGAGATCAGCCACCCGTCGTTACAATGTTGCAGCCCATGAATTCCCCCCTGGATCCATATAATTCCATGTCTCCCTTGAAACCAGAGGTGCTGCTCCCATTCTCCAGGTATTTACCCCAAACCAGCAATAGTGGGGACCTGTTTGGACCTTCCATGAGCTCAACTCACAAACTTCATCAGATCCAAATGAGCAGCAGTGAGCTCCGCCTTCCACACCTGGAACCTGTGGGAGGGGCTTGGCCATTGCAGAGACTGTGGGAGGCGGGCCTATCAAATTCAGAGCCTATCGCCCCTATAGACTCATTCAATTGGCTCACACAGGTCTCGAGATTGGGGTACCATGTGCCTCACCCGCTGCCCAATCAGATGATGCACGGACAACGTTATGGTTTTGATGGAGAAGAAAGAACAAGAACTGGAGCTTACGACTGCTGGTAAGGACTCTGGGCATCATACTGGGCCGCTATTAGTGGGGTACAGGGGGTGCCAGGGGTGCAAAGGTTCTATTCATCTGCTGCAAAGTGGGCGGAGCTTTTTTTGTGTAGGCGGGTTTTGAGTGGACTTTTTGGCATAATGGGGCGTGGTCAACATGTCTCATTTTTAGGGATGCACCGAATCCACAATTTTGGATTCGGCCCGAACCCCTGAATCCTTTCCCGAAAGATTTGGCTGAATACCGAACCAAATACTAATTTGCATATGCAAATTTTAACTTCCTTGTTTGGTGACAAAAAGTCACGCTATTTCACTCCCCGCCCCTAATTTGCATATGTAAATTAGGATTCAGGTTCCATTTGGCCAGGCAAAAGGATCCTGGCTGAAAAAGGCCGAATCCCGAACCTAATCCTGAATTCAGTGACTCCCTACTCATTTCTCTGGGGCCCCAATCTACTATTTAGCAGGGCCCACCTCCTATGTGGCAAAGAGCAGGCAATGGATACCCCTTTGGGGCTCTACTATTTTAGTATCATGGTATTATGTAGGGGTGAGGCCTGCGCCTCTCAATCTTGCCACTCAGGCACCTCCCACTTGAGACATCACTACCACAAAGTAGAAGTGATCTGTGTAACCCCAGAAGCAACTTTTCAATTGGCCTTCCTTTTTATCTTTTTTATTATTGCTGAAATTGCAAACTGGAGAGCTGCTAAATAAAAGGCTAAATAACTCAAAGGAATAACAAGAGCGGGGTGGGACCTGGTGGAGAAACTGCCAGTTGAACGTTTAGGGGCAGATTTATCAAAGGTCGAATTTGGAAGTGAAATATACTTCGAAATTCGACCATCGAATAGCTATACTTCAACGAAGTCTAAGTTTTTTTTACCGAATTTGACCGTTTTGCGGACGAAGTAAAATCTTTCGATTTGAACGATTTCAACGATCGAACGATTTTACTTCAACTGCAAGAACCTTAGAAAGATGCATTAGAAGGTCCCCATAGGCTAACATAGCACTTCGGCAGGTTTCATTTGGCGAACTATTGAAGTCAACGTTTTTTTAAAGAGACAATACTTCGATTATCGAATGGTCGAATATTCAAAAGATTTTTACTTTGAAATGAATTCGAAGTCGTAGTGTCCTATTCGATGGTCGAAGTATCCAAAAGATACTTTGAATTTCGAATTTTTTTACTTCGAAAATTCCCTCGAATTCACTTCGACCCTTGATAAATCTGCCCCTTAGTATATTATAGAATGGCTAATTCTAATTGGTATTCATTATTTATAGTTTTTAATTATTTGCCTTCTTCTTCTGACTCTTTCCAGCTTTCAAATGGGGGTCACTGACCCCATCTAAAAAAACAAATTCTCTGTAAGGCTACAAATGTATTGTTATTGCTACTTTTTATTCTCTTATTCAAATCAATGCATGGTTGCTAGGGTAATTTGGACCTTAGCAACCAGATGGCTGAAATTACAAACTGGAGAGCTGCTGAATAAAAAGCTAAATAACTCAAAAAACACAAATAAAAAAAAATGAATATCCCTCTCTACATCATACTAACAGTTAATTTAAAGGTGAACAATACCCTTTAACTTAGCCATCTGCTGCCCACAATTATCATGGTCTAACATTAAAGGGGTTGTTCACCTTTAATTTTTTTTATTTGTGGTTTTTGAGTTATTTAGCTTTTTATTCAGCAGCTCTCCAGTTTGTAATTTCAGCCATCTGGTTGCTAGGGTCCAAATTCCCCTAGCAACCATGCATTGATTTGAATAAGAGACTGGAATATGAATAGGAGAGGCCTGAATTGAAAGACGAGCAATAAAAAGTAGCAATAACAATACATTTGTAGCCTTACAGAGCATTTGTTTTTTAGATGGGGTCAGTGACCCCCATTTGAAAGCTGGAAAGTGTCAGAAGAAGGCAAATAATTAAAGAATTATAGAAAATAAATAATGAAGACCAATTGAAAAGTTGTTTAGAATTAGCCATTCTATAACATACTAAAAGTTAACATCAAGGTGTCTTTACTTAAATGAGTATTTGTCAGATGAAGTGATGTCCGTACCCCCCCCCCCCGGTTGGAATGTACCATATAATCTCTGCTGTAGGTGCCAGTGCGGGTGATGATGGGGGGCTATTAATGGCTCAGGTGTGACTGCAGATGTGAGTAATGTACAGACAGCAGGATCTGACCCCCCTCATTTATCCTTATCAACGACATTAACCCCCACCCCTCGTATCCCTCCATCTACTGACCACACACTCACACCCCCGTCACTGGTCTCTATTCATCTCACTCCACTTCCTCCCCTTCTGAGAACTCACATGTCTATGGAAGGTGAGAAATGAGGCTTCTTTCTGATTGGTCAGCATTGGTGGCCTCTCGGTGGTTATTGTCCTAAAATATCTTACCCCAAAGAGATGTCACACCTGATACTGAGGTGTGAAACAAACTCAATGGATTTTTTACTCATTAATTCAAATATATAAATAATTAACCAAGACAAGATTGATCCCATAGTGATGAGAGGGGAATGGAGACCACAGTAGATAACAGACAAGTACTACTATAGTTTATATAAACAAGCTCCTGTGTAACCATGGGGGCAGCCATTCAAGCACAGGATACACAGTAGATAACAGATAAGTACTACTATAGTTTATATAAACAAGCTGCTGTGTAGCCATGGGGGCAGCCATTCAAGCACAGGATACACAGTAGATAACAGATAAGTACTACTATAGTTTATATAAACAAGCTGCTGTGTAGCCATGGGGGCAGCCATTCAAGCACAGGATACACAGTAGATAACAGATAAGTACTACTATAGTTTATATAAACAAGCTGCTGTGTAGCCACGGGGGCAGCCATTCAAGCACAGGATACACAGTAGATATGAGATAAGTACTACTATAGTTTATATAAACAAGCTGCTGTGTAGCCATGGGGGCAGCCATTCAAGCACAGGATACACAGTAGATATGAGATAAGTACTACTATAGTTTATATAAACAAGCTGCTGTGTAGCCATGTCGGAAATTAAAAAAAAGTTTATATGGCACAGGCTAAATAATGGATAACAGATAACACCATTATGTACTACAGAGCTTATCTGCTATTTGCTGTGTAACCTGAGGCTTTTCTCTTTCGAATGGCTGCCCCCATGGTTACACAGCAGCTTGTTTATATAAACTATAGTAGTACTTATCTGTTATCTACTGTGTGTCCTGTGCTTGAATGGCTGCCCCCATGGTTACACAGCAGCTTGTTTATATAAACTATAGTAGTGTTTCTGAAGCAAACACATCAGTTTTACCAGTGCAGGGCAACACTACATTATATTTTAATTACTTGAAAACACTTTTTTTGGTGTTACTGTTCCTTTAAAGGGACACTTAGCGGGCTGTTCCTGCTGAATTGTGCTTAGTACAGAGGAATACCTATGCTGTCATAGTTTTATGGGATCTCTCTGTACAGACTATGAGCAAACTTAGGGGCTGTTCCTGCTGAATTGTGCTTAGTACAGGGAATACCTATGCTGCCATAGTTTTATGGGATCTCTCTGTACAGACTATGAGCAAACTTAGGGGGCTGTTCCTGCTGAATTGTGCTTAGTACAGGGAATACCTATGCTGCCATAGTTTTATGGGATCTCTCTGTACAGACTATGAGCAAACTTAGGGGGCTGTTCCTGCTGAATTGTGCTTAGTACAGGGAATACCTATGCTGCCATAGTTTTATGTGATCTCTCTGTACAGACTATGAACAAACTTAGGGACTGTTCCTGCTGAATTGTGCTTAGTACAGGGAATACCTATGCTGCCATAGTTTTATGGGATCTCTCTGTACAGACTATGAGCAAACTTAGGGGACTGTTCCTACTGAATTGTGCTTAGTACAGGGAATACCTATGCTGCCATAGTTTTATGGGATCTCTCTGTACAGACTATGAGCAAACTTAGGGACTGTTCCTGCTGAATTGTTCGGGATTTTGAGTCCTTAAATGGAATAACCACCCAAACACTATGTTCCTAATGAAAGAAAAACGACATTATTATATATGTCTTTACTTTCCCTTGCAGGTTGCAGCAGTTCTCACAGGGAAGATTGGGCTTTTCACTCCCAGGTAAGAGTGAATCTGCCCCCCATCCAGTAGCACCAGGGAGATTGTGCAGTGAGGGCTCTCGGTTAAGGGTGAGATGTGCCTGTTGGTTCTGATTGTGCCCCTTTCCTCCTTAGGGTTTTGCATCAGAAATGAAGCAGAAATACAAAGCACAACATTCCCAAGGATTCCCCAGAGGAACGAGACTGGTAGATCCCCCTATACACACTGCTAACGAGCAACTAATTATCCATTACCATTTGTGGGAAAGTGGGAGGAGCCTGTAACAAACTATTTATAGGGGTCTTTCCTCATAGTTAAAGGGGTTGTTTACCTTTAAATTAACTGTTAGTAAGATGTAGAGAGGGATATTCTGAGACAATTTGCAATTGATTTTCATTTTTTATTATCTCTGTTTTTTGACTTATTTAGCTTTTTATTCAGCAACTCTCCAGTTTGCCATTTTAGCTGTCTGGTTGTTAGGGCCCAAATTCCCCTAGCAACCATGCATTGATATGAATAAAATACTGGAATATGAATAGGAGAGGGACTGAATAGAAATACGAGTAATTAAAAGTTGCAATAAAAATACATTTGTAGCCTTACAGAGCATTTGTTTTTAGATGGGGTCAGTGACCCCTATCTGAAAGCTCGAAATAATCAGATGAAAAAGGCAAATATTTTAAAAACTATAAAAAATATATAATGAAGAACAATTGAGAAGTTGCTTAGAATTGGCCATTCTGTAACATACTAAAAATTAAGTGAAAGATGAACCACCCCTTTAAGTGGGTTTTGCCTGCACCAATTGAGTTATACCATGTGACACATACACAGAGAATGATGGACACCCCAGTCTTTCCTTAGTGTAATTCTCCTGCTATTCTAACCGACACCCTGATTGGCTCACGCAGGAGGCTCAGAGGTTAAACAGGAGTTCGGACGCCAGACGACACAGAGGAGGCAGCCAATGAGGAGGCGGCGCAGGTCTCACGTGGTAGAAAAACTACTGGAGTGCAGTTACTGTGGGAAGAGATTCCGACTGAAACATCAGCTCGACACTCACTTCCGTGTGCACACAGGTACTGATTAAAGGGTAACTTAAGTGATGTATTATTTCTTTGGGAGGAGGTTTCCTGAGGCCCAGGGGCTGATCTGCACACAGACACACATACATATACATAATGTTCCTCTAACTCATACCCTGATATGCTTCCTTAGCAACCACCGTTTTATTTCTGCATTGCTATTGTATACATGCACGCCTGCTGTCCCTACTTCTGCCCATGTGCATTTACCTGTGGCCTCTAGGGGGCAGCATTACATTCATATGAATACACACACCTGCTTCTGCCCATGTGCTTAGTACTAATGGCCTCTAGGGGGCAGCATTACATTCATATGAATACACACACCTGCTTCTGCCCATGTGCATTATACTAATGGCCTCTAGGGGGTAGCATTACATTCATTTGAATACACACACCACACCTGTTTCTGCCCATGTGCATTATACTAGTGGCCTCTAGGGGGCAGCATTACATTCATATGAATAGATACACTTGCTTCTGCCCATGTGCATTATACTAGTGGCCTCTAGGGGGCAGCATTACATTCATATGAATACACACACCTGCTTCTGCCCATGTGCTTAGTACTAATGGCCTCTAGGGGGCAGCATTACATTCATATGAATACACACACCACACCTGTTTCTGCCCATGTGCATTATACTAGTGGCCTCTAGGGGGCAGCATTACATTCATATGAATAGATACACCTGCTTCTGCCCATGTGCATTATACTAGTGGCCTCTAGGGGGCAGCATTACATTCATATGAATACACACACCTGCTTCTGCCCATGTGCTTAGTACTAATGGCCTCTAGGGGGCAGCATTACATTCATATGAATACACACACCTGCTTCTGCCCATGTGCTTAGTACTAATGGCCTCTAGGGGGCAGCATTACATTCATATGAATACACACACCTGCTTCTGCCCATGTGCATTATACTAGTGGCCTCTAGGGGGCAGCATTACATTCATATGAATACACACACCTGCTTCTGCCCATGTGCATTATACTAATGGCCTCTAGGGGGTAGCATTACATTCATTTGAATACACACACCACACCTGTTTCTGCCCATGTGCATTATACTAGTGGCCTCTAGGGGGCAGCATTACATTCATATGAATACACACACCTGCTTCTGCCCATGTGCATTATACTAGTGGCCTCTAGGGGGCAGCATTACATTCATATGAATACACACACCTGCTTCTGCCCATGTGCTTAGTACTAATGGCCTCTAGGGGGCAGCATTACATTCATATGAATACACACACCTGCTTCTGCCCATGTGCATTATACTAGTGGCCTCTAGGGGGCAGCATTACATTCATATGAATACACACACCTGCTTCTGCCCATGTGCATTATACTAATGGCCTCTAGGGGGTAGCATTACATTCATTTGAATACACACACCACACCTGTTTCTGCCCATGTGCATTATACTAGTGGCCTCTAGGGGGCAGCATTACATTCATATGAATAGATACACTTGCTTCTGCCCATGTGCATTATACTAGTGGCCTCTAGGGGGCAGCATTACATTCATATGAATACACACATCTGCTTCTGCCCATGTGCATTATACTAGTGGCCTCTAGGGGGCAGCATTACATTCATATGAATACACACACCTGCTTCTGCCCATGTGCTTAGTACTAATGGCCTCTAGGGGGCAGCATTACAATCAGAGGATGCAGAAGGTTGTGGAACAATGAAGAAGTGAGAGATATGAATGTTGTAGGTGCAAATACATAATCTTTGCAAGTCTTATGTCACTGTAGATATTTCCATAGCAACGATGGTTCTCCTATAAGACCCCACCCCTCAGTGCGCCATCATGTTTTGTATTTTTTTTAATTTTATTTCCATAGGGGAGAAGCCATTCTCTTGTACTTTGTGCAACCAGCGCTCCAGGGATTACTCGGCCATGATCAAGCACCTCCGGACCCACGGGGTCCCCTCTCCATATTGCTGCACCCTCTGCAGTGAGTTTTGCTCCAGTAGATCCAGCATGCACCAGCACATGGATAGCCACCCGGCTACTGACATCCCGGCCAACTGGACCATCACTGACTCCTGCCTGTACTCCTCCAAGCAATGACTCCCCTAACTGCCATCTTCTCAGCTCACCCCCGGTTACCCCCTCTGAGCAGCACCAAGCAGAGAACAATAAACTCATCTGATTGGTTACTATGGGGTTATAAGACCTGAAGCAAAATCTGCACCTGAGGTTTAACTCTCCGCCTGTTCCACTGCTCTGATTGGCTACAGATGGTCAATATTCTAATAAAACACATTTACAATATTTCCTGACTTCTTTATTGAGAGACAGACAGCTGGAGCCGCTCACTGGGTGCCCAAGTGTCAGTCTATTGGCCAGATGTCGGCTTGGCTTTAGCGCCCATCATTGGTCACTTGTTTATAACATATTCTTCATTACAGCGACCTCTAGAATAAGCAGGTCTATAACATACTAACAGCTTACAGTGAACCACTCCTTTAATGAATACAAATCTGCAGGGAAGGAAAAGCAGAATAAGCAATAAATAGCGGAAATAAAGGGGAAATAAACAATAAGGCACCTCCAGCTGTTAGAGGCGGGGCTTAAGTCAAGAGGCTGATGACGTTTGGGGAGAGGGATGACAGATATTGGATAAAGATGACGCGGAGCGGCCTCGCTGCACAAACTCTCCTCTGATTGGCTGCCGAATCCCAGCCAGTGGAGTCATATAGAGAGTCCAGCCTATTTCAAGGCAACAGGGAAAACCTCATGTACCGACTATCCCCCAGTAACATCCCAATGCCTTACTATACACTCAGCCCCACAGTCATATCCCTTCCCATATTAAACCGGTGCCTAAGTTACACACAAGAGCATCTTGCTCCCCAACATCCACTAAACATGACCCGGCTGCTCCAAGAATCTCTCCCAGTGGGAGTTCATTCGGAGTTTGCCTGGAAACTAGAATCCTGGGAATTGTAGTCTTTGCGTCCCCATGTGACGCCTTTCCCAATCACTAACGCGGTCTCACTGGACTTCGCAGTCCTAAATGCAACGCGGCAGCAGCCAGCTGGCGTCTGGGGCTTGTGGTTCAAATACTCCTTATTGTTATGATCCGACTATACTTTTAAACTACATATCCCATCATGCCTATCGCCCCACCTGTCTATTCAGCCCTCCGGTGACAGCTTCGGGTTTTCCTTCCTACTGTTTGCTTTTAGTAGCTGTAGTCGAGCCCCCGCGCTGTAATTATGAGCCAGACCGCCAGCCTAAAAAGCCTGTGCCATGTAAACGCGGTCGTTTATTTCATCCGCAGTGACTCTACCGTGACTACATCTCCCGCGTTTCCCCGCGCTCTCCACGCCTCAGTTCTGCTCCACCTTCGGCGCGTTGCCTGCTGGGAGATGTAGTTTATTGAAGCATGGGCACCGCCTCGGAGTGTGCGAAGAGACTACGCTTCCCGTCGTTCCACGCGAGAATAGCTTGGTGGGTTTTGGCGCCGGCGCCGTGCTTGATTATTATTGTAGTTCCCAGAGCGGATAAAGATGGCGGCGGCTGCGGCCTCGGCTGGTCCCGGAGCCTCGGGCTCGGTGCGGGGCCGCTTTCCAGGCCGGCCGTGGGTTGGGAGGAGCGGCAGTCGAGTGGAGCGGACTCGCGTGACTTTCCAAGTGTCGCCCGATGTGGGCTCCGCTGAGAACCCGGACTCGACTCACCTGCAGATCCTCGGGCTGCACCGGAACCTGAAGCGGCTGAAAGGAGCCTGTGGCCGAGACAGTGACAGCGGAGAGGTGAGGAGGGGGCGTGTCTGACTCATGGGGCCACCGGGGGCCCTGGATCGCTCTTTGTGGGTGGGAAAGTGCAGCTGTCAAAGCTCAGGAGAAGAGCCGCCCACTTGTATCGGTCACAGCCGAGAGCTACACCCCCCCGCTAATCTGACTCATCGGGGATCATGGGAGTTGTAGTTGTGACAAGCAGTGGGTATAAGAACTCGCTCTACTACATCTCCCAGCATCCTCAGCGGGGTCACACTTCTGGTGTCACATACAGGGGCCCCTGGAACCCACTATTCACCCTCCCCTGAGTGGCACAGGTTGTATGACTGGGGGTGCAGGGAAATCATGTGATCAGCTGATCCTGTGTCTTTCTCCTGTTGCTTCTGTGGCTGCGGGGATGATGGGAGTTGTAGTTCAGTCACAGCTGGGGACTTGCAGGAGGGACGTTCCCGAGGCTGTGGATGAAACAGGCCCCATCTCTCTAGTCTCCGTCATCTCTCTAGTCTCCGTCATCTCTCTAGTCTCCATCATCTCTCTCTCTAGTCTCCATCATCTCTCTCTCTGGTCTCCATCATCTCTCTCTCTGGTCTCCATCATCTCTCTCTCTCTGGTCTCCATCATCTCTCTCTCTCTCTCTGGTCTCCGTCATCTCTCTCTCTCTCTCTCTCTCTCTCTGGTCTCCGTCATCTCTCTCTCTCTCTGGTCTCCGTCATCTCTCTCTCTCTGGTCTCCGTCATCTCTCTCTCTCTGGTCTCCGTCATCTCTCTCTCTCTGGTCTCCGTCATCTCTCTCTCTCTCTGGTCTCCGTCATCTCTCTCTCTCTCTGGTCTCCGTCATCTCTCTCTCTCTCTCTGGTCTCCGTCATCTCTCTCTGGTCTCCGTCATCTCTCTCTCTCTCTCTCTGGTCTCCGTCATCTCTCTCTCTCTCTCTCTCTCTCTCTCTCTCTCTCTGGTCTCCGTCATCTCTCTCTCTCTCTCTCTCTGGTCTCCGTCATCTCTCTCTCTCTCTCTCTCTCTGGTCTCCGTCATCTCTCTCTCTCTCTGGTCTCCGTCATCTCTCTCTCTCTCTCTCTCTGGTCTCCGTCATCTCTCTCTCTCTCTCTCTCTCTGGTCTCCGTCATCTCTCTCTCTCTGGTCTCCGTCATCTCTCTCTCTCTCTCTCTCTGGTCTCCGTCATCTCTCTCTCTCTCTCTGGTCTCCGTCATCTCTCTCTCTCTCTCTCTCTCTGGTCTCCGTCATCTCTCTCTCTCTCTCTCTCTGGTCTCCGTCATCTCTCTCTCTCTGGTCTCCGTCATCTCTCTCTCTCTCGTCTCCGTCATCTCTCTCTCTCTCTCTCTCTCTCTCTCTCTGGTCTCCGTCATCTCTCTCTCTGGTCTCCGTCATCTCTCTCTCTCTCTCTCTCTCTCTGGTCTCCGTCATCTCTCTCTCTCTCTGGTCTCCGTCATCTCTCTCTCTATATATTCTCCGTCATCTCTATATTCTCCGTCATCTCTATATTCCCCACCATTGACTTGTGCTTGCTCACTCTTTATATGCTCTGTCATCTTTATATGCTCCGTCATCCTTATATGCTCCATCATCTTTCTAGTCCCTGTCATCTTTATATGCTCCCTCTTTTTATTCCCCATCATGTTAATATTCTCCACTGTCTTTATATTCTCCACCGTTTTTATATTCCCTATCATCTTTATGGTCCCTCCTTATAGTCTATGCCATCCTTATATTCCCAGTTATCTTTATATTAGGGATGCACCGAATCCACTATTTTTGATTCAGCCAAACCCCCGAATCCTCCGCGAACGATTCGGCCGAATACCGAACCAAATCCTAATTTGCATATGCAAATTATGGGTTGGAAGGGGAAAACATTTTTTACTTCCTTGTTTTGTGAGAAAAAGTCACACATTTTCCGTCCTGCCCCTAATTTATATATGCGGGTTCGGCCGGGCAGAAGGATTCGGGCGAATCCTGGATTCTGTGCATCCCTATTTTATATGCTCCGTCATCCTTATATGCTCCGTCATCCTTATATGCTCCGTCATCCTTATATGCTCCGTCATCCTTATATGCTCCGTCATCCGTATATGCTCCGTCATCCGTATATGCTCCGTCATCCGTATATGCTCCGTCATCCGTATATGCTCCGTCATCCGTATATGCTCCGTCATCCGTATATGCTCCGTCATCCGTATATGCTCCGTCATCCGTATATGCTCCGTCATCCGTATATGCTCCGTCATCCGTATATGCTCCGTCATCCGTATATGCTCCGTCATCCGTATATGCTCCGTCATCCGTATATGCTCCGTCATCCGTATATGCTCCGTCATCCGTATATGCTCCGTCATCCGTATATGCTCCGTCATCCGTATATGCTCCGTCATCCGTATATGCTCCGTCATCTGTATATGCTCCCTTTTTATATTCTCCATCATCTTTATATTCCCCATCATCTTTATGCTCCCTCTTTGTATGCTCCGCCATCCTTGCATTCCCCAATGTTGGCTTGAAAAGGCATCAGCTTTCTCTGTGGTCACAGACATGAGCTAAAGAAAATAAAGGGCAAGTTTTCATCCGTGAATCCTTTTATTGCCATTTGCATTTTGCAGATGTTTTCATGATCTTCCATTCTGACTTCCAAACTGTTGTTGTGTTGCCAGGGTAAAAAAAGCCATAGCAACCAGATGGCAGTAGAAATTCCAAGCCCGAGACTTGACAAAAAAAGCTAAAATGTCTTAAAAGGAGATGAGTTGTGATTGTTAGAATGCTGCTACGTGTGTCTATGAGGACAGTCAATTTTAAGGTCAACTTTTGCGCACGAGAAAATTACATTTATTTAGCATATTTTATAGTTGAACAGTTGCCTTATTTTTGCCAGCATGCAGATGAAAATGCTGTCTGGTTGTCAGGGTCACCGACCCCAGTGTAATAAACCTTAACTACCACATAAAGGTTTCAATTTCTAGACTGAGCACTGCAGGGCAAAGACGCTAATAATGGTAAAGAATAGAATAAGCCCCTTAATTAAAGGGGTGGTTCACCATTATATTTATGGTATAGAATGGTTAATTCTAAGCAACTTTTCAATTGGTCTTCGTTTTTTAAATTTTTTTACAATTTATTTTAATTATTTGCCCTTTACTTGACTCTTTCCATCTTTCAAAAGGGGGTCACTGACCCCATCTACAAACCAAATGCTCTGTAAGGCTACACTTTTATTGTTACTTTTTATTACTCCTCTTACTATTCAGGCCTCTCCTATTCATATTCCAGTCTCTTATTCAGATCAATACATGGTTGTTAGGGTCATTTGGGCCCTAGCAACCAGATGCCTGAAATTGCAAACTGGAGAGCTGCTGAATAAAAAGATAAATAAGTCAAAAACCACAAATAATAAAAAATGAAAACCAATTACAAATTGTCTCAGAATATCACTCTCTACATCATAAAGTTAAAAAAAATGAACTCTACATCAAAAAGTTAATTTAAAGGTGAACAGCCCCTTTAATGGAGCTTATGGGGCTCTGTAAGGAGAAGCCTTGTTCTCTCTGAAGCCTGTGTGTTGTATACAGAGGCTTTTTCCTTGGCTGTCTGATCGTATCCTGCCTACAACTCCCATGACCCTCTTGAGTGCATAGACCTGTTGCTGGTATTACTTCTGGCGGTGTTTTATCCAGTCCAAGCTGATTCTTTGTAACCATATTAGGATTGTTCTTGTGACTGCGTGCTGGTGGTGCTGATCCTGTATGATTAACTCCTCCCTCTCTGCTTGTAACTCACGCCCAGGAACGGCCAAACCAGCTCTAATCTATTAGTGCACTGACACTGCAGGAATCTCTTTGCTTCTTATCAGTCACAATGGAGCATGAGGGGGAACTGCTGGTGTCATGTTAAAGCAGCCCTGCCCTTCTTTACTGTGTGTGAGTGGGGCCAGAGAGCTTGCATTTAGCGCTACCACTTCTATCCCCCCGTCTTTGTTTTGTTCTGCAGTCACGTTGCTGCTGTTTGTGTAGATGGAAGTAACACGAGATACTGATCTTCCCCTTGGCACCGACCCAACAGAAATCTAGAACTGTGCCAGGACACAACCACATGTGCTCTAGGAACAACAGCCACAAACCGGTATGGGATCCGTTATCCGGAAAGCCCATTATCCAGAAAGCTCCGAATTACGGAAGGGCCGGCTCCCATAGCCTCCACTATAATAAAATAATCCAAATATTTAAAAACAATTTCCCTTTTCTCTGTATTAATAAAACAGTACTTTGTACTTGATCCCAACTAAGATATAATTAATCCTTAATGGAGGCAAAACCGCCTATTGGGTTTATTTATTGTTTATATGATTTTCTAGTAGACTTAAATGGGTGGTTCACCTTTAAGTTAACTTTTATTATATTCTAGAACGGCCAATTCTAAGCAACTTTTTCAATTGGTTTTCATTATTTATTTGTTATAGTTTTCTAGTTGTTTGCCTTTTTCTTTCCAGCTTTGGGGGTCACTGACCCCTTCTAAAAAACAAATGTTCTGTAAGGCTAAAAATGTATTGTATTCCAGTCTCTTATTCCAATCAATGCATGGTTGCTAGGGGAATTTGGACCCTAGTTACCAGATTGCTTACGATGCAAAATGAGGAACTGCCGAATAAAAGGCTAAATAACTCAAAAACCTTCCAATAATAAAAAATGAAAACAAATTGTCTCAGAAGATCACTCTCTACATCCTACAAACTTTTTCTCAAAGGTGAAAAACCCCTTTAAGGTATGAAGATCCTAAATAAGGAAAGATCCATTATACGGACAACCCCAGGTACTGAGCATTCTGGATAACAAGTCCCATACCTGTATACAGTGAGCAAATGTATTTAGTATGTCTCACACCCACATATATACACATTATATCCATTATTATTAGTAATTATTTATATCCTGCAGCACTGTACAGACATTATACACCAGTTCATACCCCAGTAAGCTTGCAATCTAAGGGGTCACACACACATAGTTGTTTCAGGAGCCAATGGACATGTCATTATGTATTTGGGGGAATTGAACCCAGGACCTCCGTTGTGCAAGGCAGTAGTACTAAGGTGCCAGTGATGTGCTCTATATTGAGGCAATCTCACAGCACCCCTAGGGTTTCCTAAGGGATTGCACTGCTCAGCGCATGTCTATGGAGTTTGAATCTGTGATTGCAAGCAGCATGGCAGCTTTTACACCTAATAGCCAATCAGCAGAGAAGGGGCCCCCGTTTCTTAAAGGGGAAGTAAAGTGTAAAATAGAATAAGGCTAGAAATGCTGTATTTTGTACACTAAACATAAACATGAACTTACTGCACCACAAGTCTAATCAAACAAATGATTTATGATTTCAAAGTTGGCCACAGGGGGTCGCCATCTTGTAACTTTGTTAAACATCTTTGCAAGACCAAGACTGTGCACATGCTCAGTGGGGTCTGAGCTGCTTAGGGATCGTCATAAATGATCAAAACAGCACAAGTCAAATAATATCTGTCAGAAGCCGATACAACAAGACTGATTAATAATCAGAATATACAGACTGCACTGGGTCCTGTGTTGTCATGTAATCTAATGTGGATTTTATAGTTTTCTATTGTTTAATACAAACTTTCTCCAACTCTGCAGAACCAGTGGCTGCAGCAAAATAATCCTCCAAATAGAATCCCAGTTTATCTGTTTAAATCTGGCTCCATGATCTTTGTCCCTGCAGCTGGAGTTGGAAACAGTAAAGGGGATGTAAAGGCAAAAATAAAATCCAGTATAAATCTCTACACAGTCGCCGACTGCTCTACAGGGAAACAAACAAAGCTGCTTGAGTTCTGCATGGCTGGGAAGTAAGGCGGGGGCTCCCCCTGCTGTTCATAAGTATGATTGTTTCCCTGCAGAGCAGTTAGGGACCGTCTGACAATTCCTATCCACAGCAGTAAATGAAGGGAGAATTTCACTGCATACAGTCAGGTTTCTTATAAAAACGGTGCAATTTTTTTTTATTAAAGTATATTGGAGATAGGTTTCTTTTTCAATAAAGAGAGTAAAAATGTGTTTTTTTTTGGTTTTTTTTGCCTTTATATGCCCTTTAACCTAGACATGCAATTATCTTGGTAGTATGTTGGGGGATGCTGGGAGTTGTAGTCCCTTAATTGGGAAGTAGGAGCACTTTTTGGCCTGCAAATGTTCCCAGGTGTTTCCAGCCGCCACAATAAGTGTGAAAAGGACCAACTGCAATGAGTGTATTTGTAGCTGGAGGGAAATTCCTTGGTTTCATGTGCAGCTTGTGCCCCGGGCCAGGGAATTCCTAACAGAAGCCGTTAAATATTCAGTGATGATTGATAATCCTACAGCAAGTCAATTTAAAGGGCAAGTGTGCAGATCCGTCAAGGATTATATAAAGTATATAGTGAATAAAGTAGCCCCTCTTGTAAAATATAAGGATATTATAAGTTACCGAGGAGTTTCCTGACCTTAAGCCTCGTGTTTTTATACAGGTCATGGAATGCCGAGGTAACTTCTAATATTATTCTATTTTGCAACAGGGGGCACTTTATTTATTATAATACACAAGTTTCAGTGAGTCATGTGACAGAAATGATTTTCTGAGATTTATCATACTCTGGCCCTTTAAGAATTTGATTATTTTCCGCCTAAAACCTGCAGAATTCCTGTATAAGTCAATGGGAGACGTCCAGTGACCAATTTGGAGATGTTTGTAGCCTTCCTGACATTTGAGGCTTTTTCTGAGGAAAAAAAACTCGAATTCGATACGAGTCTTCGGGTCATTTTTAAATGCGATTTTATTTATAAATTTCTCCCCAGTTGAATTTCAAATTCAATAGAATTTAAGGGAGTTTAAAAAAATTTGAAATTCCCAGGTTAAATACCCAGGGGCTGGTGCCAGATATTTGCAAACTGGTAACTGATACCGACCCGTGGTAGGAGGAGCCACAGATAAGTGCTAGCTCTTCAGTACACGGCCCAGAGCAAGTGCAGGGATCTCGTTGGGGGGGCTGAATGGATTCCCCCCAACACTCCCGCAGCTTTTTCATTGAGCTCTTAGGGTGCTGGGAGTTGTAGCCTTGGTGTAAGTTTATCATTCCTGTATATTGTGCAACAATGGTTGAATGGCAAATATATGGTTCAGTCTGGAAGGGACATTTTTTATAACTACCGTAGTTTCCCTTAAATGCGCATCATTTAGTTATTGTGCCTTGTTCCATAACAAAAGCTGGGACTGACTGTGTATCCTGCTGCGAGAGTAGTTGCTACAGTGCGGCTGCTACTGGGAGTCCTGCATTAAGATGTGCCCCCTACTGTCCATAAACAGACTGTGTATCTGATTCTCTATCTGATTTATCGGAATCTCTCTATCGGAATCTCTCTATCGGAATCTCTCTATCGGAATCTCTCTATCGGAATCTCTCTATCGGAATCTCTCTATCGGAATCTCTCTATCGGAATCTCTCTATCGGAATCTCTCTATCGGAATCTCTCTATCGGAATCTCTCTATCGGAATCTCTCTATCGGAATCTCTCTATCGGAATCTCTCTATCGGAATCTCTTCTATCGGAATCTCTCTATCGGAATCTCTCTATCGGAATCTCTCTATCGGAATCTCTCTATCGGAATCTCTCTATCGGAATCTCTCTATCGGAATCTCTCTATCGGAATCTCTCTATCGGAATCCCTATCTCGGATTTTATATATCTGATTCTCTATGTGATTGATTTATGGCTGGACTCGGGTATTGGGTGAGGACAGTTTTTATGGACCCAGGCTGTGCTCAGATTCTCTATCTCGGATTCTCTATCTCGGATTCTCTGGATTCTCTATCTCGGATTCTCTATCTCGGACTCTCTGGACTCTCTATCTCGGACTCTCTATCTCGGACTCTCTATCTCGGACTCTCTATCTCGGACTCTCTATCTCGGACTCTCTATCTCGGACTCTCTATCTCGGACTCTCTATCTCGGACTCTCTATCTCGGACTCTCTATCTCGGGACTCTCTATCTCGGGACTCTCTATCTCGGACTCTCTATCTCGGACTCCGGACTCTCTATCTCGGACTCTCTATCTCGGACTCTCTATCTCGGACTCTCTATCTCGGACTCTCTATCTCGGACTCTCTATCTCGGACTCTCTATCTCGGACTCTCTATCTCGGACTCTCTATCTCGGACTCTCTATCTCGGACTCTCTATCTCGGACTCTCTATCTCGGACTCTCTATCTCGGACTCTCTATGTGATTGATTTATGGCTGGACTCGGGTATTGGGTGAGGACAGTTTATATGGACCCAGGCTGTGCATGAGCAGATAGAGATTGCAACAGTTCCCCTTTAATAAACACTGTGTGAACATGTAAATGTACTGTTTCTGAAATAATCAAGTTTATATTCACTATCCCTCTCTCAGCATCTGTTTCTCTTCATTCTGTCTTCATACAGCAGTTGGGTGTCAGATATTCACTGACAGTTAGATCCAATATATCTTATAGGGGGGCTCCTTTCCTAGCAGATGTATTAGAGCTCACTCAAATAACTGATTCCAGTACAAACAAAAACTAACAAAATAACTGCCTTTTGCACAAATTCTGCATATAGAGAGACATGATGTCTGGTGAGTTTAATAGAGTGAGCTCTAATACATCTTCTAGGCAAAAGGAGACCCCCTATAAGATATATTGGATCTAATTGTCAATGACTATCTGACACCCAACTGCTGCATGAAGAGAGAATGAAGAGAAACAGATGCTGAGAGAGGAATAGTGAAGATAAACTTGATTATTTCAGAAACATTGCAGATTATTTAATTGATTGTATTTAGAAAGTTTCTTATTTTCGTAGGCTGGAGGTTATATTACATTTTCATTGTAGTTCCCCCTTAAATGTGTCAGGGATAGACTCTTCTTATCAGTGTCCTCCTGGGGTTCCCACACCCTGTCATTGTATTTCAGGCTCCATTGCCAAAGCTCTTGGTATGAGCCGGACTTTCCCTTGTTTCCTTTTTATCCCCCCCCCCTCCATCTCCCTTTTCTTCATGGGACACTCCTGAATCTCATACACTTACCTTCAGCGACTATGAGTGAGATGATGAGAGTTGTAGTTCCACAGCCTCAAAACCACAGGTTTAACTGCTCTGATAGAAGTTCTGAGATATTGGGTGGGGCTGGCTTTGGTGGCAATTTTATTTTCTTACTAAAATATTCTGATTGTTTGTTTTGCAGGAAGACTTTGCGGGTTTCACCGCTGAAGAAAGTGCTCTTGGGAGCTCACTCCGATTGGCTCTGAGATCAAACAAAGGTACGGAGCAGTCGTCTGAACTCGAGGCTTCCGTGGAGAGGCCACTCTTATAGGCCTGTTGGCTTTACTGCCTGATTCACATTATATGTTACTAAAGCACAATGTACAGGGGTTTTGCTGGCCTTTTAAAATAAAAAGTACCCTTTTTTTTAGTATATTGGTACAAAAAAATTGGATTTTAATGTCCAAGTTTCGATTTTACTGTACTTTACATTCACACAGCCCAAGGCAGCCACAAGGGATCTCTGGGACAGGGAACAAGATGGCGGCATGGCTAGTACCCAGGGCTTGTGCGTTTTTCAGAGAAGAGAATCGCTAGCCCAGAGTTTAGTGATTATAACCACAAGTGGGGCCCAAAAATCTGGCACCCCCGATGATTAAACCGTTCCTTGTCCATTAAAGGGCTTGGTCACCTTTAAAATAACTTTTTAGTATGATGTAGAGAGGGATATTCTGAGACGATTTGCAATTGGTTTTCATTTTATATTATTTGTGGTTTTTGACTTATTATTCAGCAGCTCTCCAGTTTGCAATTTCATCAAATGACCCCACCAACCATGAACTGATTTGAACAAGAGACTGGAATATGAATAGGAGAGGCATGAATAGAAAAAGGATTATCAAAAACTAGGTATAACGATTAACGTTGTAGCCTTACAGAGCATTTCTTCTTCAGATGGGGTCAGTGACCCCCATTTGAAAGTATGAAAGAGTCCGAAAAAGAAGGCAAATAGTTCAAAAACTATAAAAATGAAGGCCAGTTGAAAATTTGCTTTGAATTAGCCATTCTATAACATACACCCATTAAGTCTCAGTTTTAAAGGAGAAGGAAAGTTTAGAACTAAGTAAGCTTAATCAGAACGGTCTATATAAATACACCAGTAAACCCGCAAAGTAATGCTGTTCTGAGTCCCCTTTCAAAAGAAACAGCACATTTCTTTCCTTCTATTGTGTACTCATGGGCTTCTGTATCAGACTTCCTGTTTTCAGCTTAAACCTCCAGGGCTTGAGCATGCTCAGTTTGCTCCTCTCTCCCTCTCTCCCTCCTCCCCCCCTGCTGTAATCTGAGCAATAAACTGCTTCGGTAGCTTTCCTTCTCCTTTAAAGGATAAGTAAACATTTAAAATAAGCGAATGTAAAATTGATGAGGGGGCTATTCTAAGCACTTTTGTAATTTACATTCATGATTTATTTATTTTTAATTCCAAGATATTATGGGATACATGTACTGTTACTATGAATGAATTGTGTTAAAACAGCGCCACCTGCATTTTCCCACCAGTCTGACCAGCAAGTAGTCAAGGAAGTTGTCAGGAGAAAGAAAGAGGCTGATGTTCTTCTGCTTAGGAATAAAATTAGAAACCTTTCTCACATCTTTCCTAAGCAGAAGAACATCAGCCTCTTTCTTTCTCCTGACAACTTCCTTGACTACTTGCTGGTCAGACTGGTGGGAAAATGACCAGCAGGTGGCGCTGTTGTAACAAAATTCATTCATAGTAACAGTACATGTATCCCTTAATATCTTGGAATACAAAGAAAATAAATAATGAATGTAAATTACAAAAGTGCGTAGAATAGCTCCCTCATCAATTTTACATTCACTTATTTTAAGGTTTACTTAAAAGGGCACCCAAAAACAGCCATGGGCATAGCTAGACTGAAGCTGTGTTGTTACAAACCCTCCGTGATAATTGCTGTTTGTCGCTTACTCCATGCTCATATTTGTTTCTCTGTGTTCTCTTTCCTACCAAGATAAAACGCCTGAACCAGCAACGACAAGCTCATTGCCGAGCGCAGCACCCCCCAAAAAGCCACTATGTTCCATTCCACCGCATCTAAGGCATGTTTTCATCCCTCAAAGGGAGATCCGTGTGCATCTCACTCAACTCGATCCATCACTGTTTAATATGGCAAAATACTCAACCATTATTACCCGACCCAAGCAGGAAGAGGTCCCTGATACCCCAGAAAAGCAGCACAAACCTGCAGATCCCAGCACAGTATCAGAACATAAGCTACCTGCCTCTGAACCCCCAAAACAGAACGTGAGACCTCAGAGAGCAAGGACTCGTACATGGAAGGCAAGTGCCTCTTTGGATTTTCGACGCCATTCCCAAACAGACCCCAGCCGAGAAGGAACCAAATCTCCTGCTGATGGCAATACAACCGATTGCAGTGATGCTCCTTCTGCAGACACGAAAAGTGTGACTGACACAACAGACCAGCAGGAAGAGTTAATTTATAGAAAAAGAACTCTGACTAGTCAGGTTGTTGCCTCTTCTGAACGTGATGGGGCTTCTCCTGTAGGAAGGTGTAGAAGAGAGAGGCATGCGAGCCAGACCAAAGTGTCTGAGAAGGATTTATCTGCTTCACCAAACAAGGCTTGTACTGCTTTCAAAGAAGGACAGAGGGACACCCAGGTTCCTAGAGTAAAATGGAAGCTTCGAGTAGGTTACAGGCAAGTGAATGAGCTGGAAGCTGATGCTTCAGAAGAAGATGTGACCATGTCTGTGGGCAATGTGGAGGATGGACTACAATGTAAAGAAGGTCTAGCTTCTGAAATAAACGATGGCCACCCCTGTGGAGAAGCGGAGAACCTGGAGGCAAGTGAATCTCTGAAAACAGAGGAGAGATATCGGTCAGACGGCTGTGGTACTGGGGAAGAGCATAAAGCAGACATGGGCTGTGGGTCTGAGGGAACGTTGCTACCTCCTCATGAAGATGGATCTAGTTTTCCTGCCTCCTTTCTTTCTGCTGTAGCAACACAGGAAACGTCTGTGCCGGACCTAACTTCTACAGATGAGAAAATTGGTTTAGTTTCGGCGATGGAGTCTCCCGCCTTGCCAGATTCCACATCCGCGTACCCCAACAACAAAGTCAAGAAATTAAGCAACGGCGAAAAAGCAAAACTGCTGCGTGCCAAGAAGGCTGAACAAATGGCCGCTAAAAAACTGCTGGCAAAAATAAAGGAGGCAAATCTGAAAGCCCAGCCCTGTATGCAAGCTCGGTCTTCCAAGGAGACTGCACCAAGGAACCGCAACCTCTCAAAGAGAATTCAGAGAATCGTTGCGCCCGTGGCTAGTGCCCGCCCTTCACGGGTCATTAAAGCACCTCGCCGGTTTCTTGATGAGGCGGAGTTATCTCCTTTTACAGAAAACCAAACCAAGGCCAACCCGGTGTTGCCTGATGCTGAGGTCCTTAGTAACAGCTTGGCGGAGCCGGAAGTAATATCCGACCCACTTCCTTCTCCTACGGAAACGTTTTTGAATCTGTTTAGTGAAGATCATCTGTGTTTCCTACCTCCCCTCTCACCTGAGGCAGAATCCACACCCTCCTGCCCTTCTCCTGCTTCTTCTCCTACTTCAACTTCTCTTCCTCAATCTCTTTCGGAGAGCAAGCGTAAAAACATTCTTCGGGCACCTACCTTTTGTTGGAATTCGGTTGGTACTGCTGACCAGGAAGCCCAATCTACTCTGTGCTCCTCTAGACCTCTCTTTCGCCTGCAATCTCCTGCCTCTCCACTAGAGCTGTTACAACTAAACTCTCCACAGTCTGCTCCATCCTCCCCACCTCCTCAACCAGTTCCCAAATCAGAACCTAAAAGGTCTCCCCTTCTCCGGGCAGCGCAGTTCACTCCCAGTGAAGCACATCTGAAGATCTTCGAGTCGGTGTCTTTCGAGGACCTGGATAGCAAAGCATCATTTTCCCCTCTTGTTTCTAACCGGCAGCATTATGGAGACTTCACTTCAAGCACAACGGCCAATGTCTCTGCACCAGAAACCATGACTGCATTGGTGGCCAAACAGAGCGATGTGAATGTAGGAGGTCGCCGGGCAAACCATCTTTCCATACCTATGTTTGACTCTACGTCTGAGAGAGGGGATGCTTTGTTGGCCACTGAACCAACACTAAAACCCTCTGATCAAAATCTCACAGATCCAGCTGAGACGCTAAGCTTGGGGTACAAAAGTATCACATCCAAGATGGGGAAGCGCAAGATGGGAGCCATTAAATTGGGACATATGGACGGCCCTGGGGTGGTATGTAAAATGGCTATCAAATCGCCCACGGAGACCCTTGCCGAAACAGGAATATCTTCTGCAGTGAACGATGAGACACTGTCTGGCACTGACAAAAAAGTAATTTCTTTGATAGAAAAAGCCAAGTTGCAGTTAATACGGATTGACAAGCAAAAGAATTCTGAAATGGTGAGTTCCTCTGAGCTTTTAGATAACAAATATGGTGAATAACAACCTAACATTTTCTTTGTTGAGAAGTGGGCACACTCCCACTGGTTGCCATTCAGGAAACACATAGTAGGAGAGCCAGATGGCAAAAGGGAACCCAATATTTAACAGTGCAGCTTGTGCCGGATTTACTGTCTGGCTCAATTGGCACAGGCGCATATTCAACGTGTATAGGATCTGAAGCTGCAGCTGATGCTTCTTCAGCCACTTCTACCCATACCCAGGTAGTTATGCCCTTTTTAAACCAGTGTTGAGTTAAAGGAGAACTATAGGGTAGTTAGAAATGTTGTACATGATGTTTTGTGCTTCTGTACCAGCCCAAGGCAACCACAGCCCTTTAGCAGTAAAGATCTGTGTCTCCAAAGATGCCCCAGTAGCTCCCCATCTTCTTTTCTGCTGATACACTGCACATGCTCTGTGCTGCTGTCACTTACTGAGCTTAGGGACCCACTCACAATATACAGTACACATAGAATAGAAATGTCACAATATAATGCTGATTAGTAATTAATACACATAATTACTACATGGCAGCACAGAAACCAGTGCAATTAGCATCAGAATTGAATAATCAGCAAACCTGTAGCATCAGCTTATATTACAGCCAGGGAAGCTCATTTTCTGCTGGATAATTAGTGACGAGCCCTAAGCTTAGCTTCTCAACAGCCAATCAGAGCCCACTGAGCATGTGAGTGTCACAGACACTTTCCAAGATGGTGACCCCCTGTGACAAGTTTGAAGTCCTGGATCATTGCTGCTATTGACAAGCTCAAACTTTAGCCTCGTGCAATAAGTTCACTATATAAATGATAAATATTCATTTTTAGGTTTTAGTTCTCCTTTAAAGGGTTTGTTCACCTTCCAAACACTTTTTTTTCAATTCAGTTGTTTTTAGACAAAGGTAAGAAATGTATCAACTAAATGTATCAATTTAGAACAATTTACAGGGTCGGCGACCTCCCCTCCCAGAGCTGCTTCAGAAGGTAAAAAATTACATTTTACACTTCAATATAAAAAATTAGTGACGAGCCCTAAGCTTAGCTTCTCAACAGCCAATCAGAGCCCACTGAGCATGTGAGTGTCACAGACACTTTCCAAGATGGTGACCCCCTGTGACAAGTTTGAAGTCCAAGCTCAAACTTTAGCCTCGTGCAAAAAGTTCACTATATAAAATATGCCATTTTTAGCCATATTTATTTTTATGGGTTAGTAAAAATCTTTATAAGTAATAATCCCTGTGGATTTTATATTTCTTCTATTAGGGTCAGGATTCACCAGTGCAGGGTCCACGGATTAAACATGTCTGCCGGCACCCATCTGTTGCCCTTGGACAGCCACGAGCCATGATTCCTGAGGACATCCCTCGATTGAGTGCTCTGCCATTGCACGAGAGAGAGCCCACTGAACCCTGCCCTGTAGACCAGCACGAAGGTAAGCTCCCTGTCTGCTCATTCAACGGAATTATGCGAGTTTTAAACTGTCATCCCCAGCTCAGATAAGTGTCTGTGAGCAGTGTACTTGTTATATATCTGTTGGGTTACAATACTGACCCAGAATGAGTCGTCTCCTCTTCCTTTTCAGAAACTTCCTCCGCCTCTGAGACAGAAAGCAGCACCGTAAAGCAGAAGAGAGCCGCCCCTGTACGTAGCAAGCCGAGGCCCCCAACGAAGGCAAGACTGCGCATGGGTCGATGTGGCGTTTGCAAAGGCTGCTTGGTGCAGGATGATTGTGGCAAGTGTGTCAACTGCAAGGACAAGACCAAGTTTGGAGGCCCAAACACCAAGAAGCAGTGCTGTGTGTGAGTTTTTACTATCAGTCTGCCGAGTAATCCTTACAAGTACCCTGCTCGAATCTGGGATCAAGCAGGGGTTGCATGTATTGATATTCAGTGCATCAGATCCACATGGGAAGCACTTGGATACTCTCTTTGGCTACATGGAGATGTTTGCTGGAGAAGAAGGGGCGACTCAATTAAAATTGTTGATTTGGCACTACCATAAGCCAAAAGTAAAGATAGACATAGGAGCGGAGACATAGGAGCGGATACTTAGGGCCTCCTGGTTTCCTTGCCCATACTTCTGACCTAGGTTACTGCTTACTGAGATGTGGCTTTCCCCTAGGGTTGCCACCCGGCCGATATTTTACCGGCCTAGCCGGTAAAATACCTACCGGGGCCGGTATTACAAATTTACCGGCAATGTAAGTGCCGGTAAATTTGTAATACGATCAAAAGGAGCCCTCGGCCTGCCCCCAATCCCCTGCAACTTACCTTTTCTTTTGCCTCTTCTAGTGTCCGTGATGTGGCCCGCCCCTTTTGACTCCACGCCCCTTTTGACATCACATTCCGCCCCTTTTAGGCCCCACCCCCATCAGCTGGTACATTTTTTTATAAAAGGTGGCAACCCTACTTTCCCCCTCCATTTTTTAATTTATGTCTTTGATTTGTTGGATCCTTAAGGTGGCTGTATATGTCCCACTGGTGCTCTGTCTTAAACACCATATAGTCGAACAGGTAAGGGACAAAAAGGACAAATGTAGATACTGCCATAGAGCAATATTATTGCAACCCACACAACATCGTCGTGGACCATAAGATCTGCTCGTTTGTAGAGGTTGCCGTACAAGCAGATCTTAACCCCATATGCCCCCAAAAGGCAGGGCACTATCGGGTTAATCCAATTGTTCGGCCCTAGGGCCAAACAATCAGATTACAACTATGGCAATGGGCGCCGATGGGACAACGGCAGCATCAACTAGTCAATGTAGTCCTCGATCCAGACCTGCCCGATCAATTTCTGCCCAGTTTTTGCCCAGATTATCGATCAGGGAAAACCTTCAGAACACCCCAGATAAACTGCCAAATCTGTCTAAAGGACCAATATCAGATACTTTAATCTGTCAGTGTATGGCCACACAGGCAGGTAATTAGATTTCCAGGTAAACCATTTCCCATCTTTTTTTTCTTTTTTTCTGTGAAGCACAGGAGACATTGGGGCTCATTTATAACCGCTGTGCAAATTTGCTTCTGGGCAGTAACCCATGGCAACCCTATCAGATGATTGCTTTCACTGGTTAACCTACAGCTGTCTGAAAAAAGTTAATCAAGGATTGGTTGCTGTGGGTTACTGCCCAGGTGCAAATGTGCCCAGGGTTTATAAATGAGCCCCATTGTTTTATATACAGTAGCCCTGCCTTATCTGTTTCAGCAGAGCAGAAGGCATAGCCTACAGATAAACACAATTAAGATTTGTACTTATCTACTACATAAGCAGAACCATTTCCCATCATCTCTTGTGTTTGCCAGGTTTCGGCAGTGTGACGCTATTCTGGCACGGAGGCTGGAGAGAGCAGGAAAGAAAGGTGAGCCCCGATTTCACTTTCTGTCCCTTTCCCTGTTGCTTTTAGAAATAGGGACCAGTCCAGCTGATACGCTTATGCATCAAAGGCAAGAGGAGAATACAGGTATGGTGTAAGAACAAGGGGGTGCTCCTAATAAGTAATAGGTTACATCCTGCACAAGTCCTTGGGCACCTTTGTGTGGTATAATTGGTCCGTTCAGGAGCATCTGCATGAATTAAGGACTACAAACATGTAGTTGTAGTTAAATGCTACGAGCAGTTTACTTGGTCTAACCCTCTGTGCTGCTGTAAAAAGTGTTGTTCTGGGATCCCAGTGTGGCCAGAACCGTATCAGTCAAGAATATTGGTAGAACAGCCACTTATTTCTTAGTCCAAACTTGTGGGAGGTCATTGGGCCCTACTTTGTACCTCTTGTAAGACTTCAACAGTGCCCCAGGCTGGTTCCTCTGCCATTAAAGTGCCAGCAGTGATAGGACCATATTGGACTGGAGCCTTATCTCAGACACTGGACTTCAGAATTTTTCTACATTATCCAACACATTCTATAAGGTACTGGATAGTCTGAGATCGGATGAAATGTTCCTCTGAAAATGAGGTGCACTCACTCGCGCCTCCGTCCATGGCGGCATTCTTTCCAAGATGGCGGCGCCCAGGGGGAACCACGTGAAGTTTGGACGCCAGCGTGCCAATCTGGACGCCAGCGCCAAAACGTCTGTGGATGACGTCATCACGCACGTTTTGGCGTGAAAATTAAGGACGCCAGAGGATGTCTTGACCTTGCCTGTATCCTGATTACGAAACTAAGCTGCCTACACCGACCTTTTGCCTGGATTGACGACTCTTCTTCTTGACCCCGAACTGTGTTTATATTTGCAAAGCTTCCTGTTTGGTCCGCAACTGCAAACTGCGCCTTTGGGCCCTGACAGTATAATCAGGCAAAGACTGAAATCCTCTGGCATCATTTTATAGGTGCATTTTCACTCCAAAATGTGCGTGATGACTTCATCCGTCCTGTGCTGACGTTGCGTGTTGACTCTGCACTTTTTGACGCTGGCGTCCAGATTGCCATCACCGTTGTCCAAACTCCGCCATCTTGGAAAGAACACCGCCATGGACAGAGGCACCGGTGAGAGCTCCAGTGAGTGCTCCTTGCATTGCTGTAGCTGCAGTGACCCAGTAAGACAGTGATTGCTAGAGAAGGCAGCCACTTTAAAAAAAAAAAAAAGATGCTTCAATGGTTAATTGGTTCACCCTGTTTCGTTTCTCTTGTATCTGGGGAACACAGAAATGCCTGCGTATAGCTCCACTCCTGGAGCCAGGACACGTTGCATAGATATATCAATGGATCCACTCTCTGTACCCCTTCAGGTCACCTCCTTTCTATAAGTGTCCTCCTAGTTGGACTAGATATCTACTGACCTTTCAGTTTAATCTCGTATCTAAATAGAATGCCACCCTGCTAGACAGTCTGTCAGCACATAAGTGAGCTATTTAGAGCAGCGCTTCCTAACTTTTTCAATTCAGTGGACAGGTTTGTCATACCGAATATTTGAGATTCATTCAGAGAAGACTATAAAGCTCGTCAGCAAGATGGAGACCCTAAACCTCATTTGAAGGAGCTACATGTGGCCTGTGAGCCTTCAGTTGGACATATCATGAGTTCTAGGTGTAGAAAGCTGATGCAACAATTGTGGCCATCTACCAAGGTACACAATTATTTGGCTGGCTAGCAATATCCGTTCTAAAGGGCCACCAGAGTCTAGAACAGTGTGTGGCCTAAGCCCTTATTTACCTCCGCCTTCTTGGTGCAAACTTTGGTCCCTCCATCACTAGTAACAATCATTCTTTCATTTCCCTGACCTCGTTCTTCCCTGTAAGGCCCGCTTTGTTTCCGATGCTGACCTGCTTATATCGTCTCCGCTGATTGGATGGACCCATCAGCTTGGCACTTCCAGAGCAAAACTGATATTTTAGTTCACTATTAAGAAAACCCGGCAGCTCCAGTCCAGTTTCAGACAACTTCTGGTCAGACCTGTGTGATACTGTCTAGCACAACTCTCCAGTTTGACAAGAGTGGGGAGCATTGTACTGTTTTTTTCCTTGTCTAGGCCAACACAGAAGAGCAGGAGCCATAACCCTTACATTTTTGGAATTCCTCTTCTCAAGAAGTGGCAAAACTGCTAAAGGTATCTGGGGGAAAAATTTCTGTCGGGCAGACTAACCTCTTGTCCAGCATGAGTGCTCCAACAATGTCTATTGGTCCACAAGTTGCTTATCAAGCATCCGTCAGGATAAATTATAGCCCCTCCCCCCCATGTGGCACAGTAGCCATCACTTCAGATTCCAAGATCTGTCTGACATCATCGAAAAAGCAGCTTGGACTGAAGTTGAGTTCACCCAATAATCCAAAAGTAGTAGAAGACGTTGGAGAAACCACAGTCCATATAACCATTTTAGAACCCAAATGACTGCATTCCCCCTGCCTGCGATGCTTTAAGGGGATACAGGAAGAGCTGATGAAGAACGTGGTCTCCAAAAAAGAACATATAGAAATTAACCTCTTGAAACCCCCATGCAGTTTCATGCTGCAAACAGTGTCCAAGTCAAGCAAACAAAATAACCTTCTTGTGCGCAGTCCAAAGATAATTAGAAGAGGCTGCACTTATGACGTGTTCAAACCTGGTGTTTGGTTCTGACTTTGAAAAGGTTCAAGCGATACACCTGCTCCACAAAACTCGAAATTCTTAAGACTCTCTAAGGTTGATCGCCCAGGTGATGGAACACCAATGACAACATTGCAGATGTTGGTAAAGCCCCTCTGCTAATGTCTCAAGATGACCATGGAATTACTTAAAACGTTTACCTAGTGTCGGAGTTGTTGAACTTAGACTTCCCAGTTTGTTTGTTTTTTTCAAACAACCTTTAATACCAAGTCATCTGATGCGATGCCTCACTCTCTGTCTCTTAGGCCATGGCTTTAGACCTTCCACCAAATTGAAGGGACTTCTGATGCAGGGGCTGGTTCAACACACCAATTCGCAGGTCTTCCATATGCTGGTATGGCTGTTGGAACCTTGATATGAAAACAAAAAGCTAATTTTGAGGTTTACAAAATCTACTAGGAGAACTTGGGAGTCTGCCCCAAACCACACACATAATTTTTCCAGGAAGCACTTCTAAAGGAACAGAGTCGTCAAAAAGACAAGTGTCTGTGTTGTGTGTACAGTAAACATTGGTCACAGAGACATTTTTCCAGAAGGGGTTGACTGGCATCAACACTTTGCCACCCTATAAAGCATTTTAAGAGCCACAGACTTCTCTTTTAAAGGGCCATAATTTGTTGCAGTAGCCCATTTTCATGGCCAACTTTGTGCCCTATGATTCAATCACGTGTTTGATTTTTAAGGAAGTTCTTGCTTGCTTTGCTTTGTACATAAGGTTATCACAGATTTTCCTGTGAAAGATCACAATAAAGACCAACTTATCTGAATGATGTGTCCTGCCTCCTGTAGGGGCACAGCTATACCCAGGCATTCCTGTGAACCCCAAGAGACAGGAGAGAAAAGGTTTGAGCAGTAAGCACCCCAAAAGAAATTTAGATTCCTCTCATCAGTTGGTCTTGATTATTTTTTTACCGTTTTGAATTACTAGGTTCCTGTACTACTGCCTGTAACGGGAAATACTATCTCGTTGTTGGGGGCAGCTGTGTCCTGACGGAATAAATGTGACTGCATGGCTTCAGTTTTAGAATAGACTATTGCTGTCTAAATCAGCAAGGATTGGGCTGGACATACTTTTTGACTATTCTTTTTAATCAGGAAAAATCGATGGTTTTGGTTGCATCCAAGGCCAAATTGACCAACCAGGGAAACTGGAGCTCCGTGTTTGGAAAGTTCTTAGATTCCCAGTGCACAGATAAGCCCCCTGCATAATGCTAACAAAACATACGAAAAATGAGTGGCCAGAGGGGGGTGTATACTGGTAATCTAATTATTTACCTCACAAGGACCAACCATGCTTCAGTTTCCCTGGTTGCCAATTAGAAAATACTAATTTTTCATGATTAAAGCAATAACCAAAAAGCCTGGTCAGCACAAGCCCTATTCATTGCACGTATGTTGCACTAGGGGAGATACTAATGCCCCTTTAAAAAGTGTATTTTTTTTTATCATTTACTATTAAATCTGTTTATTAGTCCAATGGGGGACACAGGAACATTGAGGTAAAAGCCCTCTCCTAAGGAGAGACTTTAAAGCAGAACTGGAGAGCCTCTGACCTCCCCTTTCATCCCCCTGCCCTTCTCAAGGCTCTTCAGTTAAACAAGACAAAGCAGAAACTTCCAAAACTATGATGATAACTGGCCCAATGACTAAAAGCCAAAATAAAAAAGACCAGAGGAGAGAAATTTGCTAAGGAGAAGTCCTGTGTCCCTCCATTGGACTGAAGAGAAGATGTAACTGAAAGAACTAAAACCTCCTTTTCTCTCAGGAGGACAGAGGAATGTTGTGAAGGCAGCCAAACGTCCTCCAAGGCAGGATGGAAAGAACCTGTATAAAAACCCAGAGAAGGGACACAAGTCAGAGTGAAAGGAGCCATCGGCCGCAGAACCTTAACGTGAGAAGGCCGCATCTGCAAATGAAAAGAAATGATAGAATTCGATAACCCTGTACTGCTGCCCTGCAAAGGCAACGTTCCGGCATGCCCAAGAAGCTCTAGGTTCGCTGGTGTAATGGGCCATCAGCTAGAACAGGGGAAGCTTCTTAAGGGCAATGCACAACGGACTTAATCCAGTGATTGTATCTAGGCTGTGACAATTGAATTGATTGGGAACCTCGTTTTCATACAAAGTATGGGTAGCAACCCAGCGACCGTCTCTTTATTTAAGTGAAAGTAAGATGCTACCTAGAGGAGAAGGGCAGGACAGCACAAATTACTGCCTTCTCTGCAAAAAATCTGGTCTTCTCCTGATAAGTTAAAACTTGATGTTGACAAAACCAGCAAAGCAGATAATACTGTGTTAAGGTCAAACTGCAGATATTTTCTTCCATGGGTAACCTCATCTGGAGTGAGACTGTAAGAGTAGATACCTGCACCTCAAGCCAAGTTTAGGCCCTTGGACTCCAGGCAGTATAACAGTAGCAGACAGAAACCAGCTCCCTGGCCTAAGCATTGCTTGGACTATCTTATCGGACAAGCACATGCATCTTTGAGATCAATGTCTTAAGAACCAGCTTCCAAGGATTCTTCAAGCAAAAAAAAAAAGGTTATCCTGTAGGAGTCTGCAAACCAAAACTTCCTGGGCTACTCCAGGGTAACCACTCCTTGCTCGGTTGAAGACCTATAGCAGGGGTCCCCAACCTTTTTTCACCCGTGAGCAACATTCAGATGTAAAAAGATTTGGGGAGCAACACAAGCATGAAAAATGTTCCTAGGTGGTGCCATATAAGGGTTGTGATTGACTATTGGTAGCCCCTATGTGGACTGGCAACCTACAGAAGCCTCTGTTTGGCAGTACACCTGGTTTTATGCAACTAAAACTTGCCTGGAATTCAAAAATAATCACCTGCTTTGAGGCCACTGGGAGCAACATCCAAGGGGTTGGGGAGCAACATGTTGCTCACGAGCTACTGGTTGGGGAACACTGACCTATAGGATCCTTGATTCACAAAGAACATTTGTGAGCGTTGTGTGTCCCATCACTTTGGTGTTCAACTTCTGGGTTCTGCTTCCATTCCGTCAGATCCAGTTGATTTTGATGGTGGTATCTGCCTGCAAGTTTATTACTATATGGATGATATTTGGAGAATGTTTCCTACTGCCCAAGGGAAGATGTTTTCACCTCTTTGGCTGCTGCAAGACTGAGGTCCCCCCACCTTGATGATTGACATGTGCTACTACTGTAACATTGATTAAATAGATTCTGATAGATAATCCTTGCGGTTATCGCTACACAATTTCACTGACTTCCAGAAAATTCCTTATAAGTTGGGACTCTTCAGGAGACCTTATGTGCTGGGATGTCTGGTTTTGTATCCCAGCCTTGCGTTCTTTGCTAACTTTTGCAACATGGGCTTTGCAGAGAGCATTTCCTTCTGTAAAACTGACCACTAGTTTTGAGACGCTTTGGCGGTGTACTGGAGTCTATTGCACTTGGAATGGTAGGAGCTTAGATTTCCAAGCCCACCAGACCTGGAAAGATGACTACCTCCCAGGCAACTATTTAAAGGCCAGGCTTCCGATGGTACAGAGAGTAGGTGCAGTGATGTACATTCATAACCAAGAGGACTCTGGTTCTCGTTTGTCTCTGGCCCTCAAGGGCCCTTCAACACCAGCCACACCCTGACCCTAATTATTATGTTGGATGCAGTCTGCTGGACTAATCCAGACACCAGTGTAGGAGGGTCATTGGGGTTTGACACAAGACCAGACATGTGGGTCTCACTACTAGTCAGTTAGAGCAACCTTGGAAAAACCTGAAGGAGGGCAAAAGGCTAAATGGCAAGTGGGATGATCTGTTGGTCCAAGTTATCGGTGTCCTGCCTCCCAACTGGAGGGGCTTATACCTCATCATTCCTGTGTTCCATCGGATGTGAGTGAAAGTTAAACTACCCCTTTAAAGAGCCACTATACCCTATGCTTACTTTGCATATATCTGATGCATCTAATAAGAGGCACATTTGACCTTTTCCATTATTTTCCCTGTTCCAACCCCCGTGACACCCTCGTTGAGGCTGCTAGAAAACCACTTTCCTTACCACCTGCCATAGACATTCTATTGTGTGTATAATCCCTTTGCAAGCAGAAGAAAGAGAAGCAGCAGCAGCGGTGGCCCCTGAACCATTCAAAAGTGTTCAATTCCACAAATGTTTCAGTGCTTTGGTAATACATTTAGATTAAACCACATTTCTTCCCAAACACCAGGTCGTAAAGCACCAGCGCTATCCCGTGACAATTTTCCAGACTCTGACGACACCTACCCCGATACCTGGAGGGCTGAAGAAACTGAAACCAACGATCCAGATTCTCTCTCTCAACGCAAGTCCTCCCGACGCTGCGTGAGACAGCGCCCGTTCTATGATCTTTTCCCCGAATCCGAAGACTCTGACTACGATCCTTCCCCCCGTGTCTCGCGCAAGAAAACCCGCAAAGAGTCAGGTCAGAATGCTGTAAGCAACGGAAGGTCGCCGAGCTGGGAGTTTGAAGGATACGGCACAGCGGCGGGGGGTTTGACTTGATTAGAGGATGAACATTAAATATGGTTTCTTTCCTCTCTGATTTACAGAGCTTCTCCCTCAAGAGTCCGAGGAACAGAGCAAACCTCGTAAAACTCCCCAGCAGCCTCTGATTCTTCGAGCTCGCAAGGGCCCAGAGCAAGTGAGTAGGCAAACGGTTGTCTGCGGGAATACACTAGTTATTTCTCAGCTGACCATAGAATATTCTTGTTTACTCGCATCTATATTGCTCCCTCTGTCTCCAGGAATTCGTTGTGAATGGCGGCTCTGGTAAATTGAAGTCCGCGGATGGGACTTACCGGTTGCGGGTTGATTTTAAGGTGAGGACCGACTACTGTGGCTTCTCTAGAAGTGGAAACTCTGTATATAGAATGATTCTTCTGATGGGTCTCCATGTTTTTTTTTTTTCTATTAGGAAGACTGTGATTTGGAAAACGTGTGGCTGATGGGAGGACTGAGTGTCCTGACTTCTGTTCCTGTCAAACCATCACTCATGTGCCTACTGTGTGCCAGCAGAGGGCAGCACAAGGTATTGACTGATGGCTGGAGTGGTTTTAGCATTGTCCATGGAGGGTGGCAGCCAGGGCAAGTTTCTGCTTTGCCACTCTCATGCCCAACCATCTGGGAGATCTAAGGAGTAAAGTTGGCAACCACGAAGCAGATAACATGGTTAACTGTCTGAGAGCAAATTGGTTTGAAGCTGTTAGTTTCTATGCCTGGGGCAAATTTTGCACTTGTTACATTACCCCCCCTCACAGATGACAGTTTAGCTCTATGCTGGTCTAAAGAAGGGATAGAACACGAGGTTTGTTCTCCTACATCTACTCTTGTGCATGTGCGAGAAGTTCTTTTTACCCCTTTCAGTAGATATGGGGCATTCTTAGAATTTTGGATTTAACAAGTGTTCCGTTTGCTCCCGCAGCTGCTGTACTGCCAGGTCTGCTGTGAGCCGTTCCACAACTTCTGTTTGGAGGAGTCCGAGCGCCCGCTGCCCAATCAGGAAGGAACGTGGTGCTGCAGACGCTGCAAGTTTTGTAATGTGTGTGGGCAGAAGGGAAAGGCAAAAAAGGTGACTGAACCACCAGTGTGTGTTGTGCATTAGTTACAAAGTGCAAGCTCTTCAGTTCTCTTTCTCTCTCCATGTTGTAGCCCTTGCTGGAATGTGAGCTGTGCCAGACAAACTACCATGTCAACTGCCTAGGACCCAATTATCCTCTCAAAGCTCCTCGTAGCGGAAAAGGCTGGGTATGTACTGTGGGCCCTGTGTGCACCCTGGAGCTCACAGCAATCCTCCTAGCATGCGTAAATGCTCGACTTCTTGGTTTCGTTTTTCACGGCAGATATTTTATTGGCATGTGTAGGTTTTGATTGGTCCCTGATGTAAATCTCTTTCCTGCAGACCTGCTCAGCCTGTGTTCGCTGCAGAAGTTGTGGGATTGCCCCGGGGAAAGATGACCACCTGGAGTTCTCCAACGATGGCAAGCTCTGCGGGGAGTGCAGCACACTCTACGACAAAGGTGAGACGGGCTTCTGCCTCTCGGAGTTCTTATCACCTCGCTGCAGATCATGTGACCCTCGCACTCTTTCTCTCCCCGCAGGAAACTTCTGTCCCATTTGTATCCATTGCTACGAAGAGAGCGAGTACGAGAGCAAAATGATACAGTGTGCAAAGTGCGATAAATGGGTTCACTCCAAGTGCGAGGGGCTTTCTGGTGAGTGTTTCTGCATCCCACCTCCCAAAAAATGCTTTTGTTTTTTCCCACTTTGCATCTCTCCCACACATATCCACCATTGTTTTTTTTTCTGCAGATGAAGGCTATGAGATATTATCTAACCTATCTGACAGTGTGGTGTACACGTGCCCCCCTTGTCTGGGCAACGGCAGCCCAATATGGCGGGAAACGATGCTTTCAGAACTGACTGCCGGGCTCCATGAGGTTCTGCAGGGATTGCTGACATCTGAACTTGCTGCTTCTCTTCTACATTGTGCACAGGTGAGAATGATTCTGTATTAAATCCAGTGTATCCCAGAGGTACGAAGCCATGGGATAACTATCCAACTGTACACAGACTTACGGCATGCATCCCATGAGCCCCAGTAACCGTTAGCCAGCCCTTATGTAATAGGAAAGAACTGTTCTTTAACTGGACGTACCCCTTCCCGTGTCTTCTCTGCTCACTTCTTATTGGCTGATGGTTCTTTTGTGAGCCCCTAGCTCATACTGAAATGTTCTTACCAAAATGTAGGATAGCTAAAGGTCTGGGCCATCTTGTAAGCAGAGCACAGACTTCTGAAACAAAGTACAGAACTGCAGGTAACTCTGTGTCCTCTTCGGATCAGGGTTTTCTTGTTTGTCTACGGACGTGTTTAAAGCATAAGTAAACCTTAAAAATAAGTGAATGTAAAATTGATGAGGGGGCTATTCTAAGTACTTTTGCAATGTAAATTCATTATTTATTAATTTTTAATTCCAAGATATTAAGGGATACATGTGCTGTTACTATGAATGAATTTTGTTACAACAGCGCCACCTGCTGGTCAGTTTCCCACCAGTCTGACCAGCAAGTAGTCAAGGAAGTTGTCAGGAGAAAGAAAGAGGCTGATGTTCTTCTGCTTAGGAATAAAATTAGAAACCTTTCTCACATCTTTCCTAAGCAGAAGAACATCAGCCTCTTTCTTTCTCCTGACAACTTCCTTGACTACTTGCTGGTCAGACTGGTGGGAAAATGACCAGCAGGTGGCGCTGTTGTAACACAATTCATTCATAGTAACTGTAAATGTATTGCTTAATATCTTGGAATTAAAAAAAAAAAAAAAAAATAATGAATGTACATTGCAAAAGTGCTTAGAATAGCCCCCTCATCAATTTTACATTCACTTATTTTTAATGTTTACTTATCCTTTAAGAACCATGCTTACCTAGGGAAATTCTCTCTCTCTCTTCTGCCTTGCTCTATGTCTATACTACTAGCTACAAGGCTGGTACACGGTTTAATCCATGTCCCATGAAAAACTTGCCTCGCCTACACTCGTGTGATACTATCTGGCAGTCAGTCCGGGCTCTCTTTGTCAGTTAATGACGCATGAGTGCTCTTAAATAATAACTTCACAGAGACAGATGAAAGACCACAAGTAAACTGCGCATGTTTGTCATACCTTCTCGCCTTTGCTTCTAGAGCTCAGATGGCAGTCGCTGTGGGAAGTGTCAGCACAGTCCATGTGACCTACACTCGTTGCGGCAGCTCTTGGAAGATGGTCAATACAGTTCTGTAGTAAGTGGCAGTTTGGAGTAAGTGCCAGTTTGGAGTAAGTGCCAGTTTGGACTAAGTGCCAGTTTGTACGTTAGCGTCAAGTGGGAAACGCTGATGTTGCCGCAGTTCCAAACTGAGACCACCCTCTCTCACTATCTCTAGAGCGCTTTTAATGACAGCGTGGCCTATATCATACGGAAGGGGGTGACGGAAGAGAGCTATGGCTCTGAATTAGACGGAGATGTTTTAAAGAGCTTGTATTTAAAGGTAAATGGCTGCTACGTTTCCACATATCGAGGTTTTGTCTGCACTGATTTCATTATGCCACAGAGAGATGGGCCAGTTGGGATTGTTCAGCTTCCAACACTTTTTTTTTTTAAGTTCAGTTCAGACCGATCACCAGAAATAAAGACTTTATCCAATTACTTTCTGTTTTCTATGTGTGACCATTTTTCTAATATTGAAGTGTGGGGCTGATTTATCAAGGGTAGAATTGAAAATTCGAATTTTATGGTCAAAGCTGTCAAATTCGACTAGGGAGTTGTTAAAATTCAATTCAGGTTTTTTTTTAAAAAATTAGATTTTCAAGATTTAGCATACTCTGGTCCTTTAAGAACTCGAATTCAACTATTCGCCACCTAGAACCTGCCAAAATGCTGTTCGAGTCAATGGGAGATCAATTTGGAGTTGTTTTCGGCCTTCCTGACATAGAGTTTTTAAAATTCAAATCAAATTCAATTTGAGATTTCCGGTCGATTTAATTCAACCAAGTTTAAACATTTTGATTTTATTAATATATTTCGATTGGTTGAATTTCGAGTTTAGGGGAGTTTTTAAAAACTCCCATAAATTCGACCTTTGATACATGTGCCTCCCCGTCTTATTTTTCACCTTTCTGAAGCTGCTCTGGGAGGGGCCGGGATACCGACTCCTTAATTGTTCTAAATTAATACATTTAGTTGATCCATTTCTTATCTTTGTCCCTGCTGATTCTTTCAAGCCTTCAAATGGGGGTCACTGACCTCATCTGAAAAACAAATGCTCTGTAAGGCTACAAATGTATTGTGTTTGCTACTTTTTATCACTCATCTTTCCTCTCCTATTCATATTCCAGTCTCTTATTCAAATCAGTGCATGGTTGCTAGGGGAATTTGGACCCTAGCAACCAGATTGCTGATATTACAAATTGGAGAGCTGCTGAATAAAAAGCTAAATAACGCAAAAACCACAAATAATAAAAAAAATTAAAACCAATTGCAAAAACTATGGCAGCATAGGTATTCCCTGTACTAAGCACAATTCAGCAGGAACAGTCCCCTAAGTTTGCTCATAGTCTGTACAGAGAGATCCCATAAAACTATGGCAGCATAGGTATCCCCTGTACTAAGCACAATTCAGCAGGAACAGCCCCCTAAGTTTGCTCATAGTCTGTACAGAGAGATCCCATAAAACTATGGCAGCATAGGTATTCCCCTGTACTAAGCACAATTCAGCAGGAACAGTCCCCTAAGTTTGCTCATAGTCTGTACAGAGAGATCCCATAAAACTATGGCAGCATAGGTATCCCCTGTACTAAGCACAATTCAGCAGGAACAGCCCCTAAGTTTGCTCATAGTCTGTACAGAGAGATCCTATAAAACTATGGCAGTATAGGTATTCCCCTGTACTAAGCACAATTCAGCAGGAACAGCCCCTAAGTTTGCTCATAGTCTGTACAGAGAGATCCCATAAAACAAATTGCAAGTTGTCTCCGAATATCCCTCTCTACATCATAACACCTAGGGATGCGTTGAATCCAGGATTCGGCCTTTTTCTTCCGGATTCGGCAGAATCCTTCTGCCAGGCCGAATTCTAATTTGCATATACTAATTAGGGGCGGGGAGGGAAATCACGTGACTTTTTGTCACAAAACAAGGAATTTTAAAGACATTTTTCCCTTCCTTAATTTGCAAATGCAAATTAGGATTCCGATTGAGTTCGGTATCCGGCCGAATCTTTCGCGAAGGATTCGGGGGTTCGCCGAATCCAAAATATTGGATTTGGTGCATCCCTAATACAGTTAAAGGTGAACAACCCCCTTTAAAATTTAAACTTAGATTTTGGAAAAATGGTAAAAGATAAAAAATGGAAAAAGTCTTTATTTTTGGGGAACAATTTGAAAACAACTCAATTGAAAAAATATTTGGAACCCCTTTCTTGTCTCTCTGCAGAGTATGGAGAAAAGCTTCACCTGGTTCAATGCTGAAGAGTCGGAGCACTGGCAGAGCAACTGCAAAACGGAGAGCAAGTAAGTGGCAGAGCATTTAGGTAAAGATCCGTTAGTTTTGTGTGTTGGTTTCCCTTCAATCAACCCATCGTCCCTGTCATTCATTTGTCTTGTGAGTGGGAGAAGCTAAATGCATGCTCTAGCCAAGTACCCACATGAACATTAAGCGAACCCCCAAACTCCTGTCTGTGTTTCAGAGGCATTCTTCCTAACGCTGTTCTGCCTCCTTCCTCTGATCATAACTATGCCAACTGGAGGATAAAGATAGAGGATCCGCCCAGCGAGGGAATCCTACAGAAAACTGCTTCACCGGCTAAAGGTAGCGGCACTGCGGGGTGCATGAACTCTAGTGGGGTGTATAGGTCGTCTCTTTTAATTCCATCTGTCCTTTCCCTTTAGTGAAACTGGAAAGTGATGCAGAAGCTGCTGGAGAGACGGATACACGTCAGTGTGCTCTCTGCCTCAAGTACGGAGATGATGATCCTAAGGTGAGACCCCTTGTACCTAGCGGGAAGTTTATATGAGCGGTTCCCATATATAAGGGTACTTTGCCTTTAAGGACTGATTTATTAATCATGGGACATTCTAGCACAATTCTAGTCGTGTTTTATTAGATAAACGCATTGAAGGTCAACCTATTTCTCTTCTTCAGGATGCCGGAAGACTGTTGTATATTGGCCAGAATGATTGGACCCACATCAACTGCGCTATATGGTCAGCTGAGGTTTTTGAGGAGAATGATGGCTCTTTAAGAAATGTTCATGCTGCTGTGGCTCGTGGGAGGCAGTTAGTAAGTTATGGCAGCATAGGTATTCCCCTGTACGAAGCACAATTCAGCAGGAACAGTCCCCTAAGTTTGCTCATAGTCTGTACAGAGAGATCCCATAAAACTATGGCAGCATAGGTATTCCCTGTACTAAGCACAATTCAGCAGGAACAGCCCCTAAGTTTGCTCATAGTCTGTACAGAGAGATCTCATAAAACTATGGCAGCATAGGTATTCCTTGTACTAAGCACAATTCAGCAGGAACAGCCCCTAAGTTTTCTCATAGTCTGTACAGAGAGATACCATAAAACTATGGCAGCATAGGTATTCCCTGTTCTAAGCACAATTCAGCAGGAACAGTCCCTAAGTTTGCTCATAGTCTGTACAGAGAGATCCCATAAAACTATGGCAGCATAGGTATTCCCCTGTACTAAGCACAATTCAGCAGGAACAATCCCCTAAGTTTGCTCATAGTCTGTACAGAGAGATCCCATAAAACTATGGCAGCATAGGTATTCCCTGTACTAAGCACAATTCAGCAGGAACAGTCCCTAAGTTTGCTCATAGTCTGTACAGAGAGATCCCATAAAACTATGGCAGCATAGGTATTCCCTGTACTAAGCACAATTCAGCAGGAACAGTCCCCTAAGTTTGCTCATAGTCTGTACAGAGAGATCCCATAAAACTATGGCAGCATAGGTATTCCCTGTACTAAGCACAATTCAGCAGGAACAGTCCCCTAAGTTTGCTCATAGTCTGTACAGAGAGATCCCATAAAACTATGGCAGCATAGGTATTCCCTGTACTAAGCACAATTCAGCAGGAACAAATGAACTATGTTTGCTCGTCTGTACAGAGAGCTAATATAAAGCTGTACCATCATAGGTATTTCTATTGTTTTGCCCAAATGTTTTCAGGGCCAGTTGTAATGTCGATGATGCTACTCTACAAAGTATTTTGCTGGATCGGTTTTTGGATAACACACTATTCCTCTTGTCCTTAATTAATCTTCCCTCACCGACAGCGCTGTGATAATTGCCAAAAGACTGGTGCTACCGTCGGCTGCTGCTTATCCACCTGCCATAGTAACTTCCACTTCATGTGTGCCCGGGCGAGCCGCTGCTGCTTTCAGGATGACAAAAAGATGTTCTGTTCAAAGCACACAAAGCTACTAGACGGCACGGTGAGTAGAAAGCAGAAGAACATCAGCCTCTTTCTTTCTCCTGACAACTTCCTTGACTACTTGCTGGTCAGACTGGTGGGAAACTGACCAGCAGGTGGCGCTGTTGTAACAAAATTCATTCATAGTAACAGTACACGTATCCCTTAATGTCTTGGAATTCAAAATAAATAAATAATAAATGTACATTGCAAACGTGCTTAGAATACCCCCCTTATCAATTTTACATTCACTTATTTTTAAGGTTTACTTATCCTTTAAGGCAAATGGATATTTTACATTTCTTTAAGAAAACCATAATAAACATGGAAGGGAGGCTGCTCTATACAGATACACCAGAGGGCTATGCCACAGCTGCTATAAACCTGAGCTCAAGAAGGGAAATTAAGTTTTAAAAGGAAAGGAGATAAACTTTAATCTCATGATGTAGCCTCTTCTAGTAATAAGCAGTTTGCTATATATATTGCATATTTGGGGGTTTAACCCACAGCTGAAGAGATCTCTCTAAAAGATGGAGGTTTATTAATAATAGAGTAATAAAAAAGTGACTCCCTGTCCCCTGTGCAGCCCGTAGAAGAGGATTGCTTCGATGTATTGCGCAGGGTCTATGTGGACTTCGAGGGGATCAGCTTTAGAAGGAAGTTTCTTCAGGGACTGGAGCCTGAGAATATCCAAATGATGATTGGTAAGTGTGGGAAATGGTTAACGCTTATGCTGGATATCGTTGTCCTGATGAATATATATATAGATAGATAGATATAATGTGTTTGTGTGTATATATATATATCTCCTGATTTCCTTGTGTTGCAGGTTCCATGAAGATTGACAGTTTGGGAATGCTCAATGATCTGTCTGTCTCTGAAGGGAAGATTTACCCCGTGGGATATCAGTGAGTATATATGAAACTTGTCTCTTGTAGCCAATCATTGGCCTGCTGACTTTCACTGCTACTGACTCTTTCCACTCTTTAGTTAGAGCTAAAGCCTAACTAAAGAAGTAGGTAGAAATGTTGTACATGATGTTTTGTGCTTCTGTACCAGCCCAAGGCAACCACAGCCCTTCAGCAGTAAAGATCTGTGTCTCCAAAGATGCCCCAGTAGCTCCCCATCTTCTTTTCTGCTGATTCACTGCACATGCTCTGTGCTGCTGTCACTTACTGAGCTTAGGGAGCCACTCACAATATACAGTACACATAGAATAGAAATGTCACAATATAAGGCTGATTAGTAATTAATTACTACATGGCAGCACAGAAACCAGTGCAATTAGCATCAGAATTGAATAATCAGCAAACCTGTAGCATCAGCTTATATTACAGCCAGGGAAGCTCATTTTCTGCTGGATAATTAGTGACGAGCCCTAAGCTTAGCTTCTCAACAGCCAATCAGAGCCCACTGAGCATGTGAGTGTCACAGACACTTTCCAAGATGGTGACCCCCTGTGACAAGTTTGAAGTCCTGGATCATTGCTGCTATTGACAAGCTCAAACTTTAGCCTCGTGCAATAAGTTCACTATATAAAATATGACATTTTTAGCTACAGTATATTTTTTCATAGGGTTTAGTTCTCATAGGGTTTAGACCATGATTAATTTAACAGTTATAAATGTGTCCAATTGAGATATTTGGGAATAATCCTTCTTTAATGACGCTCTGTTGCAAGAAGCCAGCATGGATTTGGCATAACTTCACTTGGCCTGCCAAAAATGGTCTTTATGCCTTAAAAATACGCAGCAGAGGTATTGCCCAATGCTAAGCACAATTCAGAAGGGGCAGATCTGTAAGTTCCCCTTGGCCTTGTCTTTACTTTAATCTGATCTTTTAGATGTTCTCGGCTCTATTGGAGCACACTGGATGCACGGCGGCAATGCTGGTACAAATGCAGAGTCCTTGAACACTGTCCAAAGTCTGGTGAGACCCATCCTGAGGGAGAGGAGGGACAGGAACAGAACAAGACCATTATTCATAATCCTGGGCCTTCAACAGGTAAGAAAATACATTTCCCAGTAACATTCCTGCTTCTCTCTTCGTCAGGTTGCTGCAACTGGATTACAAAAATCCAAATTAGATTTGATGATTTTGGTCAGAGAGAGAGAAAGTTTATATGTTGGTAATTGAATGAGGAGAGAAGATGAACATTAATTAGATGCTGGGTGAGAGGTGGCTACTGAAGATGTTCGTTGTTATTGATCCAAAAAGGAATTGGATTATTTTATTATTATTATTGTTGTATTATAGGCATATGGACTATAGACAAGGAAGGAGGTAAAGAGGATAGAGAAGAAAAATCTGGGTGATATGTATTTTCGGGAGGGAAGGGGTTGCAGGGAATATTCTGATGAAGACGATATGCAAATGATGGCAGTTGAGCAGATACATTTATGGGAGGATTAATATGGCTGACTTTCTGCTAGTTCCTTAAAAATAGCATTTGTGTGGGAGGAGGGAACAGGAGGTAGAAGAGGTGGCAGCAGTGGGATAAATTTGAAATATGAAATACACCAGATGGAGAAATACAGCTGGGCACTATGTATAGAGTAACAGGTGAATGACTAGCAAATTAAAATACAGAAGAGAGTAAAAGGACTCTGCAAAAGGGAGACGTTTGTGGATTACACCTAAAGGATAGTTTCATGTAAAATCCCAAAACATTTTTTCTCTTCAGATCCCTTAGAGACAGAAGCAGCTTTCAGCCCTCCTCTTCCCGCAGATTCATCCTCTTGTGGGCAGCCGCCATCACTTCAGCCAAACACCGGTGCAACGGCACCTCGCTCTTTTATTGGTGCACGTATAAAAACTCCAAACTACTCTCCATCACGACGCCCTCTTGGGGGTTCATCCCGACCTCTACCGTCTCCAGGTGAGAACGAATACATTCAGGGCCAAAAGCCAGTAAAGTGACGCATTTAGGGTGCTTGTTTTATTGTTCAACTATTACAGGGAAATAAATTATGTATATCTGATAGAATCCATGCCACTGGGACAGAATGCTCTGTTATACAGATAGCTAGAATCTCAGCTGCCATAAAGCAGGACAGGACTGCTGCTTACAATGGGGATCAGATAGGATCTGTGCAGCCACTGGGACAGAATGTTCTGTTATACAGATAGCTAGAATCTCAGCTGCCATAAAGCAGGACAGGACTGCTGCTTACAATGGGGATCAGATAGGATCTGTGCAGCCACTGGGACAGAATGTTCTGTTATACAGATAGCTAGAATCTCAGCTGCCATAAAGCAGGACAGGACTGCTGCTTACAATGGGGATCAGATAGGATCTGTGCAGCCACTGGGACAGAATGCTCTGTTATACAGATAGCTAGAATCTCAGCTGCCATAAAGCAGGACAGGACTGCTGCTTACAATGGGGATCAGATAGGATCTGTGCAGCCACTGGGACAGAATGCTCTGTTATACAGATAGCTAGAATCTCAGCTGCCATAAAGCAGGACAGGACTGCTGCTTACAATGGGGATCAGATATGATCTGTGCAGCCACTGGGACAGAATGCTCTGTTATACAGATAGCTAGAATCTCAGCTGCCATAAAGCAGGACAGGACTGCTGCTTACAATGGGGATCAGATAGGATCTGTGCAGCCACTGGGACAGAATGTTCTGTTATAGAGATAGCTAGAATCTCAGCTGCCATAAAGCAGGACAGGACTGCTGCTGACAATGGGGATCAGATAGGATCTGTGCAGCCACTGGGACAGAATGCTCTGTTATACAGATAGCTAGAATCTCAGCTGCCATAAAGCAGGACAGGACTGCTGCTTACAATGGGGATCAGATAGGATCTGTGCAGCCACTGGGACAGAATGCTCTGTTATACAGATAGCTAGAATCTCAGCTGCCATAAAGCAGGGCAGGATTACGCTGTTGGTCGTCTAACTAAATGTTCCTATATTTTTCAGGGAGCCCAACGTCCTCTTCATTATCACATCATATCCTCACTGTCAGTGATCCAGAGGTGACTCCGCTTCGTAGGACTCGCAGGCCAATCCCTCCTTCTCGATTTAACGCCCAATCGTCAGCTCGCTCTCCTGAAGAAGCCACCAACCCACCTACAGTCCTGGCTCGTCCCCTGACTCTGCAACGTACTACTTCTAAGAACAAGGTCCCAACTCCGGCCTTATGTGGTGGGGACATTGAGGTGGAAGTGATGTCATCGCTGGATGGAGGCCTGGTGTCGGGACCCTTACAGTGCGGCGCCCAACTGATTGTGGGGACGGAACCTCCAGTTGATGAGTCTGAGGGTGACGGCAGTTCAGAGGAGGATGCTGATGACCAATACTACGGGTTAACACGAACAGTTGTCTCTGGTGATCAGATACATTCTTTGGCATCCTCTGCTCATATCCAGCAGCTAGATGGAATCCATGATAGCACAGACAGTGAGGATGGGTCCCAAGGTCCCTGTGGCCCCGTTGGTGGAGGAAAAACTCCTTCCCGCATTCAATCTGAGATTGTGGAATTTGTGCTTAAGAACACGGGTAATTCTGAATCTGGATCTAACCTACAGCTGCATCATATTGGTCCACCAGCGTCTATTGCCTCCTCTTCTTCCTCTTCCACACAAAATGGAGATGCCACTCCGCTCTCCAACGGCACCAGCACTGCAGCACACCAGCAAGGGGGCCCTCCGCCTCTTAGGGACCCACCACAGGTGCAAAGAGTGTGTCACCCGCTGATCTCTGTTGCTACAAAGAACACTTACGTCTCCCCTGATGCCCCTCCAGTGACAGTGAATGCTCCGGCATCCAAGGTTATTTTGATTAATAAGATGGGTCAGATGCTGGTGAAGGTCGAGAATGGAAACACGGAGCAGTCGCTGGGTAATCTCCCGCTGCTGAAAGACACTTCCAGAGCAGTTGCGCTCCCAAAGCTTCCTCCTGTAAAACCTGTTAAAGTCGCTCCAAAAAATGCCAAAAATCCTCTTCCCAGTCTTCCTCAATCTCCAGCGCTTTCCCCTTCCATGAACGCCCTTATCTTGCAAGCGACTGCAGCCTCATCCATTAATCCAGGCCAGTCATGGACTCTGAGTGCACCGGTGGTGCGTGTTGTGCCAATGCTAAATGTAATGCAGGGTACAGGGCAAATTACTCTGGGCACTCAAGCACTAATGACCCCAGCAATCACTGGAATCCCTCAGACTTGTCTACTGCAAAACCTACCCTTAAATCGTGGAGTTTTGGGTGTCTCTTCCTCGGTGCAGCAACAGCCTCCGCTGAAACCTGCCCCACAATCCCAAGTGCGTGTCCAGCCGCAGATTTCAGTGCTCCAACCTGCGCCCATTAGGGTGGTGTCTCTCCCTTCCCTGTCTCTCAAGAGACAACGCTTACCCAACAGCAGTTGCTCCCCTGTCAAGAAACTAAAACTGAAACAAGATGGACCCAAAGTGGAAGACAAAATGGACACTTATGTGATGAGCAGTTCAGTGGTGCTAAATGCTGACCATGCTTCCAGCTCAGTGGCCAGCACACGGTATGTGTCTGTTACGTTCTGCAACAAGTGCATTTTATTCAGCCAACATTAGATCAGACACGTGGGTGAGTGGGGGCAACAGAAAAATGGGTGGGGAAAGAAAAAGCACAGAAAGGGGAGATGGGAAAGGAAAGTGAGCAAGAGAGGGAAGGGCTAAAAGAGATGTGAGGGGGAATGGATAAAATGCCACGGGGATAGGGTTAAAGTAGCAGTACTGGAATTGGGGCGGGATACACAGGGATGGCATCCCTTCACTTCTTAATTTCTGTGAAATAGCTTCCCCTCAGTGGAGAACGCAAGAGTTTTGAATCCCGGATCTTTCTTTTGCTCCTCTCCACTTCTGCATGCAAATAAAATGAAGAGGTAAAATATAATATAGTTAAAAATGGAGCGAAAAGATTGCCGGTAGAGAAGAAATAGATAAGTGTTAAAAAGATAAAGGAGGTGGAGGCATCAGAGAGGGTTATATAGAAAAGGAGAGAAGAAGAGAAATGAAGGTATTAAACAACAGCAGCAGCGTAAGTAATAGTGAGAGAATGATATATAATAAATATATCTTGGGTAATATAGAATATGATGGGGTTGAGCTATGTTATGATACACAATACACAGAAAAGGTACTGTGTTTGCAGAAGCTGAACTGGCAGCCAACAAAAGTCCTATGCACAATTTTCATTTTGGGGTCCCTACAGGTCAAATACTTAGGTAAATCTATACATACTGGGCATCAAGAAGCATTAGAAGGAAATACCAAAATAGAAATAGGGGTGAAATCAGAAAGCATTGGTGCGTGTGGCTTTTTATAACAATGGGTGTGGCTTATGGTTGTGGGAGGGCCTTGATTTAGCACGCCGCGCTACACTCACCAAACACTTTTTTTCACTCCAATTCAAGCATTGGACAAGTAGTCATTGTATTTGTGTAGTAAAGGAAGCTTTAGAAGACAGAGATGTGTTTGAAGAATGACACAAGCTTTATATTGTTGAACACGTAGTTTTGAAAGGCGGATTTTTCTAGAAGAAAGAAATAATTGTCTATTCCCATGTGCAGACTAAAACGGGCCAGAGTCAAGGCTCCCATGATGCTGGAAGTCCCCTCTCTGAAAGAAGAGGAGCCGAGTCTGAATGACGGGTGAGAATGGCCTGATGTTATTGTTTAGGAAACATTCAGTTCTGTTTCTTCCACCGAATGAATGAAACGCCCTTCTCTTATAATATATTTATAAATGTCCTATTCTGTTCTCCTGTAGGCTATTTATTGATCTTACGCTTGCCGTGAAAGATGAAAACTCCCAAGAGGAAACCCCGGTGGATTCTCCTTCCTCTACGCCACCTCTAGGTAACAGAATCACCCCTCCTGGACTCCGATCCATGATGATGTGTCAGCCCTTTACACCAATGCTGTTCTCTTTCAGAATACATTCCAGATTTTGAGAACGTAAAATGCCAGGAAGAGAAGAAGAGTTCTCTGCCGAGGAGAGATGGACCCTATCTGCGCTTTGAAATCACCAGTGAAGATGGATTCTGCATCCAGGCTGACAGCGCAGAAGGTGAGCTTTTCATTGGCTGCTTTTTTATATGATTTATATGTATCAATACAAATGTACAGAGAAGTCCTGGTTTGTGCATGATATACGCTGTACCCTGCTCACACCTTCATGTGTCTTAGATGCTTGGAAAGCTGTTGTGGAGAAGGTACAAGAGGCTCGCGGTGTGGGGAAGCTACAACACTTGTCCCTTTCAGGTAAGAGCGCTATAGAGTTATAAAAGATAAGTGGATGAAAGAAACTCCAAAGATGGCGCCTGGTTGTCCATTTGGTGCCCCTTAAATTTCTTATTGGGGCAGATAAAACCGTAACTGTGCATCTCTTATAACTACGCCAATGTATGGGCAGACACTAATGCAGAGACTTCCTGTTTAGCTTCAGTGCCAGCAGTGACATCACATCCTGCCCTTGCTTCCTAGAGTTCATGCCTACAATTCTGTGTCCATAATTGAACCTACGTGTGTTTCTGCAGCTAGTATGATCGGGACCCGCATGTTTGGAGTCCAGCACGACGCCGTGCTTTTCCTCCTGGAGCAGCTGACTGGCGCCGAGAGATGTCGTGGCTACAAATTCCTCTTTCATCCTCAAGAGGTAGAAGAAGGACAAATTTCTATTAACCCCTCTGGTTGTGCCCGCAGTGAGGTCTATGTCAGGTATGAAGTATCGCCTTTTAGTGTCTTTCTATCCAGCCCCATTGCATTGCCATTGCAACTAACTTAATTTCTTTTTATGAGAAGGTGAGCAGGGACCTTGATTCTGGGATGGCAGTGGATGTGATTTACTTAGACTTTGCTAAAGCATTTGATACAGTGCCACACAGAAGGTTACTGGTTAAATGAAGGAATGTTGGCCTGGAACATAGTATTTGTACCTGGATAGAGAACTGGCTAAAAGATAGACTACAAAGAGTGGTGCTAAATGGAACATTTTCTAATTGGACCAGTGTTGTTAGTGGAGTACCGCAGGGCTCTGTACTAGGTCCCTTGCTTTTCAACCTGTTCTGGGCAGTGTCATTCTGTGGCTACTAAAGCAAATAAAGTTCTGTCTTGTATAAAAAAGGTCATTAACTCAAGGGATGAAAACTTAATTCTGCCTCTTTATAGGTCCCTGGTGAGGCCTCATCTGGAGTATGGGGGCAGTTTTGGACTCCAGGCCTTAAGAGGGATATAAATGAGCTGGAGAGAGTGCAGAGACTAAGTGCAACTAAACTGGTTAGAGGGAGGGAAGAGTTAAATTATGAGGGGAGACTGACAAGGTTGGGGTTGTTTTCTCTGGGGGAAAAAAGGCGCTTGTGAGGGGACATGATTAGACTTTACAAGTACATTAGAGGACATTATAGACAAATAGCAGGGGACCTTTTTACCCTTAAAGGATAAGTAAACCTTAAAAATAAGTGTAAAATTGATGAGGGGTCTGTTCTAAGCGCGTTTGTAATTTACATTCATTATTCATTTTTCTATACATGTACTGTTAATATGAATGAATTTTGTTACAACAACAAATAGTCAAGGAAGTCAGGAGAAAGAAAGAGGCTGCTCTGATGTGAGGAAAGATGTAAGAAAGGTTTCTAATTTTATTCCTAAGCAGAACATCAGAACAAAAGCGACCAGCAGGTGGCGCTGTTGTAACACAATTCATTCATAGTAACAGTGGATGTATTCCTTAATATCTTGGAATTAAAAATAAATAAATAATGAATGTACATTGCAAAACTGCTTAGAATAGTCCCCTCATCGGTTTTATGTTCACTTATTTTTAAGGTTTACTTATCCTATAAAGAGAATCACATACCAGAGGCCTCCCCTTCAGACTAGAAGAAAAGAAGTTTCATTTAAAGGAACAGAGTAGGGGGTTCATCACAGTGAGGACAGTGAGGTTGGGGAATGCACTGCCGGGTGATATTGTGATGCTGATTCAGTTAATGACTATAAGAGGGACTTGGATGATTTCTTGGACAGACATAATACAAAGGCTATTGTGATATAAAACTCTATAGTTAGTATAGGTATGGGTATATAGAATTTATGTGAGTGTATGGAAGGGAGTGTGTATGGATGCTGGGTTTTCATTTGGAGGGATTGAACTTGATGGGCTTTGTCTTTTTTAAACCCAATTTAAATATGTAACTATCTAAGGGCCCTACACATTGACACACACTGGGGCCAATTCTATATGGAGCCAATGAACCTGCCTGCTTGTGTATGTAATGTGGAAGAACAGATTCCTGGCTGGAATTGAACCCAGCACCGTCATGCAGCAATGCTAACCATATGTTTTGTTTTGTAACCCAATTCCCATTAGGAAATCCACATTCGACATGTTCAACTTCCTGGCTTCTCAGCATCGCACGCTGCCAGAGATAGGTCCCTGCGAGGAGGAAGAGGAGGAGGTGCAGTTAAAATCCACCAGGTAAAGTATTGTGCCTCTCCTGTTGCCCACACTCACTAGTGATTTACACTATTTCTCCTGTGCTTTACGGCGATCGTAAGTAACCACGGTGTCTGTGTTTAGGCGCGCCACCAGTCTGGATCTGCCAATGGCAATGCGATTCCGCCATCTGAAGAAAACCTCTAAAGAGGCAGTTGGAGCGTACAGGTGCGTTTGAGGGTGAATGGCGTTCAGCCCTGCTGCCGTTGCTCATCTGAGGATGCTGGGAGTTGATGGATTACTATATATGTTCCCTAATTGATTTCCCTAATGTGTTTTGTGCTGCACAGGTCTGCAATCCACGGCAGGGGTTTGTTCTGCAAGAGAAACATAGACGCAGGAGAAATGGTGATAGAATATTCCGGCATCGTTATCCGTTCTGTACTGACTGACAAAAGAGAGAAGTTTTATGACAGCAAGGTAATGATTCTTGCTCACACTGATCCCTGATGTAAAATTGATGAGGGGGCTATTCTAAGCACTTTTGCAGTGTACATTCATTATTTATTTATTTTTAATTCCCAGATATTAAGGGACACATGTACTGTTAATATGAATGAATTTTGTTACAACATCGCCACCTGCTGGTCATTTCCCCACCAGTCTGACCAGCAAGTAGTCAAGGAAGTTGTCAGGAGAAAGAAAGAGGCTGATGTTCTTCTGCTTAGGAATAAAATTAGAAACCTTTCTCACATCTTTCAGAAGAACATCAGCCTCTTTCTTTCACCTAACAACTTCCGTTATCCGGAAACCCGTTATCCAGAAAGTTCTGCACTACAAAAAGTTTGGCTCTAATAGATTGCATTTTATCCAAATAATCCAAAAGTTTAAAAATGATTTCTCAGTAATAATAAAACAGTCGCTTGTACTTGATCCCAACTGAGATATAATTAATCCTTATTGGAGGCAAAACCAGCCTATTGGGTTTATTTCATGTTTACATAATTTTCTAGTAGACTTAAGGTATGAAGATCCAAATTACGGAAATATCTGGGAAATCCCCAGGCCTGAGCATTCTGGACAACAGGTCCCATATCTGTACTTTGTTTTGGGGTTCTGTACAAGCCAAAGTCCACTGCAGCCCTTTAGCAGAGAAGATGTGTGTGTCTCAGAGTAGCCCCCCCTCCCCATTCTCTTTTTCTGCTGATTCTCAGCTGCTGTCACTCACCTTATATTAGGGACCAATTCACAATATAATGTGTGGGTGTGTGTATATATGTGTGTGTATATATATATGTGTGTGTGTGTTTCATGATCAGCCCTGTAGCATCAGCTTCTATGACAGATATATCACTTTCTGTTCTCTGCAGCCGCCCAGAGGACACTGAGCATGTGCAGAGTCACTGGCACACAAAACATTGCGTAACAAGATCCAAGATGGGGAGCTGCTGGGGGCAATATTACTGTTATGGGCTGCTGAACCTCTGAGATGGTACAGTCCTTTTTTAAGCTTGAGTTCTCCTTTAAGTTAACTTTTAGTATGTTATAGAATGGCTTATTTTAAGCAACTTTTTCAGTTGGTCTTCATTTCATCTCCTATTCATATTCCAGTCTCTTATTCAAATCAGTGCATGGTTGCTAGGGGAATCTGGACCCTAGCAACCAGATTGCTAAAATTACAAACTGGAGAGCTGCTGAATAAAAAGCTAAATAACTCAAATAATAATAAATGAAAACCAATTGCAAATTGTCTCAGAATATCCCTCTCTACATCATACTAAAAGTTAATTTAAAGGTGAACAACCCCTTTAATCAGGACACTTTTCTGCAGAGAACCATAAAGAGCAATGAATCAGATTTAAGGCTAAGGGTTCTGCAATTTCCCATACAGGGAGTTATGATGCTGATCCAGAACATTTGCTAATGTCTGTTTGTTCTACCCAGGGCATCGGGTGCTACATGTTCCGCATTGACGACTTTGACGTGGTGGATGCGACGATGCACGGGAATGCGGCGCGTTTCATTAACCACTCGTGTGAGCCGAACTGCTACTCCCGGGTCATCCACGTGGAGGGACAGAAACACATTGTCATCTTTGCGCTTCGCAGCATTTACTGCGGGGAGGAGCTGACTTACGACTACAAGTTCCCCATTGAGGACGCCAGCAACAAGCTGCCCTGCAACTGCGGCGCCAAGAAGTGCAGGCGATTCCTCAACTGAGCCTTGCTGTGCAACAAGCCACGCCCCCTGGGTGGGTGCAGGAGTCAGAGCGGAGGTGCTGGCACTTCCTTATAATTAGCCCCGCCTCGGGAGACCCCACTGCAGATGGACGTCGGGGGGGGGGGGGGTCTCTCATTGTGCAGCTGGCTGTGACTTTTTATGTCATGAATCTTAACTCGCATTTCTAGAGGGGATCGGGGGGGCGTATTAAAGGAAAAAACGCACTTTACCCTCTGTTCTGACTGTCCCTTCAATCGGGGTACATGGCAATTTAGGGGGGTCTCTTCTCCTTCCTCTCAGGGTATTCTCTAGTTTGTGCTCTGGATTCAGCTTCGACTTTGCTGCTACTTTCGTTATGTTCCAAGTGTCTGTTAGAGTAGGGTAGCAACGGAGCTCTCCAAGGCCAAACAGCAAGGACATCAAATAATCCTTGGCTTCTGGGGGATCAGTACAGTCTTCCCCCTTTTTATTATGGAGAAAAGACCCCCCTTATTTGGGAGGAGGAGGAGCAAGCTCAACTTGGGGATGACAATCATTTCTAGTCGTAATATTCCCCATCATTCACTAGGGGGCGACCTTCAACCTGTAGTTCAGCAACCTATGGAGAGCTGCGGTTTGCCCTGCCCTAACTGCTTCCAACCAGGTTTGATTCCAGCTAATGTTTAAAGGGGGAAATTTAATATAAGCTTCCTCATACTGAAATAAGAAACTTTGTAAACACAATCAATTAAATATTCTGTACTGTTTCTGAAATAATCAAGTTTATCTTCACTATTCCTCTCTCAGCATCTGTTTCTCTATATTCTGTCTTCATGCAGCAGTTGGGTGTCAGATATTCATTGACAGTTAGATCCAATGTATCTTATAGGGGGGCTCCTTTTGCCTAGAAGATGTATTAGAGCTCACTCTATTAAAATCACCAGACATCATGTCTCTCTACATGCAGAATTTGTGCAAACGGCAGTTATTTTGTTTGTTCTGGAATAAGTTATTTGAGTGAGTTCTAATACATCTGCTAGGAAAGGAGCCCTCCTATAAGATATTGGATCTAACTGTCAATATCTGACATCCAACTCCTGAATGAAGAGAGACATGATGTATTAGAGCTCACTCTATTAAAATCACAGACATCATGTCTCTCTACATGCAGGATTTGTGCAAAAGTCAGTTATTTTGTTAGATTGTGTTTGTACTGGAATCAGTTATTTGAGTGACCTCTAATACATATGCTAGGAAAGGAGCCCCCCTATAAGATATATTGGATCTAACTGTCAATGAATATCTGACACCCAATTGCTGCATTAAGACAGAATGAAGAGAAACAGATGCTGAGAGAGGAATAGTGAAGATAAACTTGATTATTTCACAAACAATGTAATTTTTTTTTAATTGATTGTATTTAGTAAGTTTCTTATTTCAGTATGAGTAAGCTTGTATTAAATTTTCATTTTCAAGATAGTTCCCCTTTAATCACCCTCCCCCCAATACACAGTCACTGAGACCACCCAGCGACCCATTAGACATAACACACACCCTCCTCTTTGCCCCCATCATTTCTCTCCCCCCCCCCCCCATATCTTCATGTTTTCTGCCCTTTAGATTTGTCTTCTCCTGAGGAAACGAGTGAGAATCCAGTGCGAGACTGAAAGAACTGCCGGGTCGTGCGCAGGGTGTAAATATCTGTACAAAGATTTGTAACGACGTTGGTTTTTCTATGCACTTTTTTTATTTAAGGACTTTTCCTGGTGAATAATAATGTTTCATTGTTTCACCTTGTCTTTAGCATTTTAAATAAAAATGAACATTTTGCCAAGTTTTAATGTTATATTCTGGGGAGCTTGCAATCCTTTCCTTTGTGCTTGTCCTAAAGGGATTCTTCACAATTCACGTTTGCTCATAGTCTGTACAGAGAGATCCCATAAAACTATGGCAGCATATGTATTCCCTGTACTAAGCACAATTCAGCAGGAACAGTCCCTAAGTTTGTTCATAGTCTGTACAGAGAGATCCCATAAAACTATGGCAGCATAGGTATTCCCTGTACTAAGCACAATTCAGCAGGAACAGTCCCCTAAGTTTGCTTATAGTCTGTACAGAGAGATCCCATAAAACTATGACAGCATAGGTATTCCCTGTACTAAGCACAATTCAGCAGGAACAGTCCCTAAGTTTGCTTATAGTCTGTACAGAGAGATCCCATAAAACTATGACAGCATAGGTATTCCCTGTACTAAGCACAATTCAGCAGGAACAGTCCCTAAGTTTGCTCATAGTCTGTACAGAGAGATCCCATTAAACTATGGCAGCATAGGTATTCCCCTGTACTAAGCACAATTCAGCAGGAACAGTCCCCTAAGTTTGCTCATAGTCTGTACAGAGAGATCACATAAAACTATGGCAGCATAGGTATTCCCTGTACTAAGCACAATTCAGCAGGAACAGTCCCTAAGTTTGCTCATAGTCTGTACAGAGAGATCCCATAAAACTATGGCAGTATAGGTATTCCCTGTACTAAGCACAATTCAGCAGGAACAGTCCCCTAAGTTTGCTCATAGTCTGTACAGAGAGATCCCATAAAACTATGGCAGCATAGGTATTCCCCTGTACTAAGCACAATTCAGCAGGAACAGTCCCCTAAGTTTGCTCATAGTCTGTACAGAGAGATCCCATAAAACTATGGCAGCATAGGTATCCCCTGTACTAAGCACAATTCAGCAGGAACAGTCCCCTAAGTTTGCTCATAGTCTGTACAGAGAGATCCCATAAAACTATGGCAGTATAGGTATTCCCTGCACTAAGCACAATTCAGCAGGAACAGTCCCCTAAGTTTGCTCATAGTCTGTACAGAGAGATCCCATAAAACTATGGCAGCATAGGTATTCCCCTGTACTAAGCACAATTCAGCAGGAACAGTCCCCTAGGCTGACACATGTATGTGTGGGTTGAGAAAAGCTCCCCCCCCCCCCCAGCTTCCCTCCTCCTTTTATAGCCCTGACCTGTGCTGCAGATGACATCACAAAAGGGGCGGGCAGCAGCTGCCTATCAAAGCGGAAGTCAGAAGCCACCTTAGTATTATTGTGCTCCAGGGCATTTTAGATGTTTGTGTTACACCCAGCGCTTCCTGTTATTGACATGAATGGGGGCAGGTGATTTTTGGTCCAAAAAACCACACGAGTATTTTCAAGCCAAAAACCACCGGTCCATTCTTATCAGTAAAAGGAGGTGTGAGGTGGGTGTTTGTTGTTTTGCCAACAGCTGGAATACAGAGAGATGCTAGATGTGCCATTAGGTTCAGATTGTAATCTGATTGGATCAGGTTGGCCCCAATGTGATTGCCGTAGCAACGCTCTAATATAAGAGTCTGATCTGCCTGTACAGTAAAGGATCAGTATAACCAGCCGGCACAATTAAGTTGGTTGAAGTTAAAGGGGTTGTTCACCTTTAAATTAACTGTCGGTCTGATGTAGAGCAGGATATTCTGAGACAATTTGCAATTGGTTTTTCATTTTTTATTATTTTTTTTTTTACTTATTTAGCTACTTATTCAGCAGCTCTCCAGTTTCACCAATCTGGTTGCTAGGGTCCATATTCCCCTAGCAACCATGCATTGATTTGAATAAGAGACTGGAATATAAATAGGAGAGGCCTGAATAGAAAGAGGAGTAATAAAAAGTAGTAATAACAATACATTTGTAGCCTTACAGAGATATTTAGTTTTTAGATGGGGTCCGTGATCCCCATTTGAAAACTGGAAAGAGAAGAAGGCAAATTATTAAAAATTATAATTAAAGGGGAACTCCACACAAACATAACTTAAGCTTTTTAAAAAGTAAACATAATTTCAAGCAACTTTGCAATATACATCAATTAAAAAATATGCAGACTTTTCATGACATTTAATGGTTTCTGACAGTTCCCTAAGCCCAGCCCCCTGCTCTCCTGCTGATCTGTCTGACTACTTTGCTGAGCTGACTGACTACTGTTACTTAGCCTGCATCCTCCAAACCCCACAATTCCCTGCACGTGTGATATCAATAAGGAAAGGAACATCCCAGTGCAACGCATTGTGGGTTATGTAGTTCCTGCATGCTGTCTGTAAGCTGTGGAGAAGTTGTTACAATTTTGTTTAGTCCCTCCTTCCCTGCCAGGATTTCAAATGATGCAGAAAGAGAAGAACTGTTAAACAGCTGGATTTCAGCATAGAAAAAAAAAAAAAACTTTTTGAAGAAACAGGTAACTGTGATGGGTATATTAGGGGTTTCTGTGTTATGTGGGCCTCTTTATCAAATTTTGGTTTGGAAGCCGGAGTTCCCCTTTAATGGAGACTTTTTTAGAATTAGCCATTCTATAGCATACTAAACACTCAACTGGCAATTTCTCCACAAACTCCAGCCCCATTCTCCATTCCTTGTCACCACATTACCAGCAGGTGGCGCTGCAGGATAACAAATCAGCCTCAAGCCTAGTTGAGGTTCTTTTATTTATTACTATAAACAAAAGTATCCAAACAATAATGAATACTAACCTGCAGATAATCCATGTCTGAAACTTGGTCACACTCATTTTTGTGAAGTTATAAACAAAAGTATCTCTTAGTCCGCACTCGGTAATTTTACTTCAATTTGTTAACCTTTATAAATTAATTAATTTGAGATCACCCAATTCATCAATTCAAAAATTCACCCAAAAAATTCAAAATGAATTAGTAAATCACATACTGTATTGCACATTAAAGGGCATGTAGGGGCAAAAAGGTAAAACCCCATTTTTGCTTTCTTTAATGAATAAGAAACCTATCTCCAATATACTTTAATTAAAAATGTGTACCGTTTTTATAAGAAACCTGACTGTATGCAGTGAAATTCTCCCTTCATTTACTGCTGTGGATAGGAATTGTCAGACGGTCCCTAACTGCTCTGCAGGGAAACAATCATACTTATGTACAGCAGGGGGAGCCCCCACCTTACTTCCCAGCCATGCAGAACTCAAGCAGCTTTGTTTGTTTCCCTGTAGAGCAGTTGGCGACTGTGTAGAGATTTGTATTGGATTTTATTTTTGCCTTTAAATCCCCTTTACTGTTTCCAACTCCAGCTGCAGGGACAAAGATCATGGAGCCAGATTTAAACAGATAAACTGGGATTCTATTTGGAGGATTATTTTGCTGCAGCCACTGGTTCTGCAGAGTTGGAGAAAGTTTGTATTAAACAATACAAAAACTATAAAATCCACATTAGATTACATGACAACACAGGACCCAGTGCAGTCTGTATATTCTGATTATTAATTAGTCTTGTTGTATTGACTTCTGGCAGTCAATATTTTGACTTTTTTTTTTATTTTTAAGGTTTACTTATCCTTTAAGGGTTTTAACAAAATGATGAACCTCAAAATGGAACCTGAACCAAAAAAGTCCAGAAACCACTGAATTAGGGGGGGTAGTGAAAAGACACTGCCAGCATAAATGTCGAAATTGAAGTCCTGAAGAGCCGAAAAGACCCGAAGTCACAAAATCAGTCGAAATTGAAGTCCTGAAGCGGCGAAAAGACCAAAGTCATGAAATCAGTCGAAATTGAAGTCCTGAAGAGGCGAAAAGACCCGAAGTCAAGAAAACCTGCGGTACCTTACGGGTTGAGGGGAGAAGTTCTGGGTGCGGGTAAAGACGCGGGTCGGCAGTTCTGCGGGACGGGCCGCGGGTCTTCTCAATAGCGATATTTACTACTTTTTTCTTGTCACGGCTACTTCCAATGATGTCACTTCCGGTTTACAATGACAGCACCTTCTGTTTTACTCCTTTTTTTCTGTTCACGTCTACTTCCAATGATGTCACTTCCGGTTTACAATGACAGCACTTCCTGATTCTTGATGGTCAGCGGGTCGTGGGTCCGGGTTGCGGATAAGGTACTTGCGGTTAGGGTCGGGTAGCGGCTCCAAGTGGGTAAGAATGCGGGTTACGGGTCCGGGTTGCGGATTCCAGGTTGCGGGTACGGGTCCCGAAAAATGGACCTGCGCAGGACTCTACCACGTGATTTCTAACGGCAGCCCTGGATTGTGTAGCCCACTGGCCAAATATATTGCAAACCTGTCCAGCACAGATTTTATTTCCTCTTAGAGGACAAGGAAAGTCATATTTACTGGGAAAACAGCTAACAGAAATGTTATATCATTGTGGGTCTGTAACAGTTTCCAAGGCCTGATCCTGAGTTGTAAATAGGAAGCGCGGTTACCTGACTGGAGTACTTGGGTAAAACCTGGAGCATCGGTCTGTTCATAGGCTCCAGTCTTGAAGTGGAAGGAACCGTTGGTCCCTAAAAAAAGATAGAATTCCTTAAAGGGGCGGTTCACCTTTTAGTTAACTTTTATTATGGTATACAATGGCTAAAAAGCTACTTTTGAACTGCTCTTCATTATTTATTTAATTGTATAGCTATTTAATTATTTGCCTTCTTCCTCTGATTCTTTCCAGCTTTCAAATGGGAAGGGGGTCACTGACCCCATCTAAAAAACAAATGCTCTGTAAGGCTACAAATGTATTGTTACTTTTTATTATTCATCTCTCTATTCAGGCCTCTCCTATTCATATTCCAGTCTCTTATTCAATATCTACTGTGCAGATAAAATATCTATCTACACAGTAGATAACAGCTATGTTCTGAAGAATCCCCTTGTTTACTACAGAGCTTATCTGTTATCTGCTGTGTATCCTGTGCCTTTTCTCCTTTTTCAGCTGTGAATGGCTGCCCCCATGGCTCCACAGCAGCTTGTTTATATAAACTATAGTAGTACTTATCTGTTATCTACTGTGTATGCTGTGCTTGAATGGCTGCCCCCATGGCTACACAGCAGCTTGTTTATATAAACTATAGTAGTACTTATCTGTTATCTACTGTGTATCCTGTGCTTGAATGGCTGCCCCCATGGCTACACAGCAGCTTGTTTATATAAACTATAGTAGTACTTATCTGTTATCTACTGTGTATCCTGTGCTTGAATGGCTGCCCCCATGGCTACACAGCAGCTTGTTTATATAAACTATAGTAGTACTTATCTGTTATCTACTGTGTATCCTGTGCTTGAATGGCTGCCCCCATGGCTACACAGCATCTTGTTTATATAAACTATAGTAGTACTTATCTGTTATCTACTGTGTATCCTGTGCTTGAATGGCTGCCCCCATGGCTACACAGCAGCTTGTTTATATAGACTATAGTAGTACTTATCTGTTATCTACTGTGTATCCTGTGCTTGAATGGCTGCCCCCATGGCTACACAGCAGCTTGTTTATATAAACTATAGTAGTACTTATCTGTTATCTACTGTGTATCCTGTGCTTGAATGGCTGCCCCCATGGCTACACAGCAGCTTGTTTATATAGACTATAGTAGTACTTATCTGTTATCTACTGTGTATCCTGTGCTTGAATGGCTGCCCCCATGGCTACACAGCAGCTTGTTTATATAAACTATAGTAGTACTTATCTGTTATCTACTGTGTATCCTGTGCTTGAATGGCTGCCCCCATGGCTACACAGCAGCTTGTTTATATAAACTATAGTAGTACTTATCTGTTATCTACTGTGTGTCCTGTGCTTGAATGGCTGCCCCCATGGCTACACAGCAGCTTGTTTATATAGACTATAGTAGTACTTATCTGTTATCTACTGTGTATCCTGTGCTTGAATGGCTGCCCCCATGGCTACACAGCAGCTTGTTTATATAAACTATAGTAGTACTTATCTGTTATCTACTGTGTATCCTGTGCTTGAATGGCTGCCCCCATGGCTACACAGCAGCTTGTTTATATAAACTATAGTAGTACTTATCTGTTATCTACTGTGTATCCTGTGCTTGAATGGCTGCCCCCATGGCTACACAGCAGCTTGTTTATATAAACTATAGTAGTACTTATCTGTTATCTACTGTGTATCCTGTGCTTGAATGGCTACCTCGGAGTTCCATGACCTGTATAAAAACACTCGGCCTTCGGCCTTGTGTTTTTATATGGTCATGAAACTCCTCGGTAACTTATAATATCCTTATATTTTACAAGAGGGGGTACTTTATTCACTATATATAACTACAAACTAGGGACGGACCGAATCCAGGATTCGGTTCGGGATTCGGCCTTTTTCAGCAGGATTCGGCCGAATCCTTCTGCTCGGCCGAACCGAATTTGCATATCCAAATTATAGTGTCGGGGAGGTAAATCTTGTGACTTTTTGTCACAAAACAAGGAGGTAAAAATAGTTTTCCCTTCCCACCTCTAATTTACATATGCAAATTAAATTCAGATTCAAATCTTTTGTGAAGGATTCGGGAGTTCGGCCTAATCCAAAATAGCAGATTCGGTGCCTCCCAACTATAAACCCAGTGAGAGAAAGAGGAATAAAAAGGTTCATGAGAAGTTGTATTTTGTATGAGAATTACATTCTCTCTCATCAGGCAAAAACCGTTTTGAGGTATTTTATATAAAATTGTAGAACAAAACGCACACTCAGTATCATTTGATTTCAGGATTCGTTTCCTTTTAGCCGCTCACATTTACCTCGTTTACTAATTACACTCATTCACCAGCCTGAAAATAGTCAGGAGACACCGCTCTCCATGGCAACACCATACTTCCGTTTCCGGCCCCTCAGCGGCCATCTACGATCCGTTGTAGCTCATTAAACTAAATGGATTACAGTTGGAAGCGCGGCTTGTGGGTACAATAAAGTTACTTCCAAGGTCAAAATGCAGAAACTAGTGAAAACAACGCATTGTTTCTAAAATTATCGGCTGGAGACGCATGCGCAGTGGTCTTGGAATGGCTGGGCAATTCCTCCCCGGAGCGCAACGGCAGGGCGCATGCGCTGAGCATCGAGTCAGGAAGCGGAAGTGCCGGCTAAAGGTAGGCTGCAGCGCAGTGATACAATAATAATAATAGCAACAATAAGAGTATGAAATTAGTAGGATTTATCCTTATCTCGGGCTGGTGCATTGTTTGTAGTGTGTCTAGCGGGGATTCACTACTCAACTCAGTCAGATATAAGGGATAGGCAGCGGCAGCTTTGCTGGGGGTGGGATATAGTAATACAACTGTCTTGGATACAACAAGGAACCATGTCACGTGTCTCTAAGCCAGAGTTATCAGGTCTCATTTGCCTAAACCAGTTAAAGTTGGCTACAAAACCAGCCCAAAAACAGGCCAATATGTGCAGTAAAAAAAAGTCTAAAAAATAAATGGATATATGTGAAAATACGCCTTTTTTCAAATTTTTCACTGTTTTGCAAATATTTACAAAATAAAATGCGACAGATTCGCCCGTCACCAGGGGTGTAACTACTACAGAGGGGGCCAGGAGGTATAGGGGCCCAAATACAAATACAATTTCAATAAACATTGCTAAAACGGCTCAACTTCTAGACATTTTGGTGGCCAGCAGATTTTTGCCCCCAAAATTGTCTTAGGAAAGTCACCAGAAAACGTGAGAATGCTAAAGAGAGACGCGAGTACAGAGCCCAAAATCTGGTAACTGGCGACTTCAACACAAGTCAGTCCCGTTGCATGCTGGGGATTGTAGTCTTCCATTAAACGTGGCAGTTGGCAAATTGTCAAACAAAAACTACATTACCCAACATGCACTGGGAGACGCAGGCTCGGCATATTCGAGCAAGAAAAAACTTTGGCTGGTTTCCAAACTACAAACCAGCCAAAGACCCAAAAAGTAGCCCAAATCCGTACCTTGGCTAGTTTGAACTTTCAAAACCCACCTGGGCTTTAAATTAGTAGCCCAATTTGTCTGGAAAACCAAAAGTCACAACCTGAGAGCACAAAGGAACAGACAGGCAGACACAATGACAGTTACTCATTCTCTTTCATTAGGAAAAATGGTACTTGGGGGGAGTAATCCCACTGGCGGCTGTTCCTATAATGAATTCTGTAGTGAAGATTATCATTTGTATCTAGGGTTGCCTACTTTTCTGGAAAAAAAATACACAGCCTTCCTATATATTTATCTTTATTCCCTATTAATAACATTGGGATCACTGACCTTCCTATATATTTATCTTTATTCCCTATTAATAACATTGGGATCACTGGCCTTCCTATATATTTATCTTTATTCCCTATTAATAACATTGGGATCATATCACTGGCCTTCCTATATATATATATATATTTATCTTTATTCCCTATTAATAACATTGGGATCACTGGCCTTCCTATACATTTATCTTTATTCCCTATTAATAACATTGGGATCACTGACCTTCCTATATATTTATCTTTATTCCCTATTAATAACATTGGGATCACTGACCTTCCTATATATTTATCTTTATTCCCTATTAATAACATTGGGATCACTGACCTTACTATATATTTATCTTTATTTCCTATTAATAACATTGGGATCACTGATCTTCCTATATATTTATCTTTATTCCCTATTAATACCATTGGGATCACTGACCTTCCTATATATTTATCTTTATTCCCTATTAATAACATTGGGATCACTGACCTTCCTATATATTTATCTTTATTCCCTATTAATAACATTGGGATCACTGGTCTTCCTATATATTTATCTTTATTCCCTATTAATATCATTGGGATCACTGACCTTCCTATATATTTATCTTTATTCCCTATTAATAACATTGGGATCACTGACCTTCCTATATATTTATCTTTATTCCCTATTAATAACATTGGGATCACTGACCTTCCTATATATTTATCTTTATTCCCTATTAATAACATTGGGATCACTGACCTTCCTATATATTTATCTTTTTTCCCTGTTAATAACATTGGGATCACTGACCTTCCTATATATTTATCTTTTTTCCCTGTTAATAACATTGGGATCAACCATCATTTTTACTTGCCAGGCCGGTAAAATACCGGCCAGGTGGCCACCCTATTTACATCCAGTCATTTTTTGTGGTTTAGGCCCTGTTTGCCCTTGTTATTCAGCTTCTCTGCCCCCTTAAAGGGGTTGTTCACCTTTAAATGAACTGTTAATATGTTAATAAATCTTCATCATCTTTTATATAGCAGTGACAAGATACACAGAGCTTTAAGTATGATGTAGAGAGGGATATTCTGAGACAAATTGCATTTGGTTTTCATTTTTTATTATTTGTGGTTTTTGACTTATTTAGCTTTTTATTCATCAGCTCTCCAGTTTCAGTAATTTGGTTGCTAGGGTCTAAATTACCATAGCTACCATGCATTAATTTGAATAAGATATCGGAATATGAATAGGAGAGGCCTGAATAGAAAGGTGAGTAATAAAAAGTAACAATAACAATACATATGTAGCCTTTCAGAGCATTTGTTTTTAGATGGGGTCAGTGACCCCCATTTGAAAGCTGGACCGTGTCAGAAGAAGGCAAATAATAATATAAAATAATAATAAAGACCAATTGAAAAGTTGAAAAGAATTGGCCACTCTACAACATACTAAAAGTTAACTTAAAGGACCAGTAACATCAAAATTTGTAACAAATAATTTGTTAGTATACATTGGAAAAAAAAAAACACCAAGACAAATGAAACTTTAAATTCGCAAAGCTTTTATTAAGAAAATACTTACCGATTCTCTGAATGCGCTCTTTTTCAGAAACAGCAAGAGGGCGATGATCCATTGTGCGGAGCTCGATTTCTCCTCCCTGCCTTCTATAGGAGAGGGAGGAGAAATCAAGCACCGCACAATGGATCATCGCCCTGTCACTGTTTCTGGAGAGGAGCGCATGCAGAGAATCGGTAAGTAATTTCTTAATAAAAGCTTTGCTATTTAAAAGTTAAAACAAATTTTTCAAAAAAAAAAATTATGTTACTGGCCCTTTAAGTTAACTATTAATATGTTATAGAATGGCTAATTTTAAGCAACTTTTCAATTGGCCTTCATTTTTTCTCTATTATAGTTTTTGGATTATTTGCTGACTCTTTCTAGCTCTGAAATGGGGGTCAGTGACCCCATCTAAAAAAAGCAAATGCTCTGTATGGCTACAAATTTATTTATTGCTACTTTTTATTATTCCTCTTTCTATTCAGGCCTCTCCTATTCATATTTCAGTCTCTTATTCAAATCAGTGCATGGTTGCTAGGGGAATTTGGGCCCTAGCAACCAGATGGCTGAAATTGCAAACTGGAGAGCTGCTGAATAAAAAGCTAAATAAGTCAAAAACCACAAATAATAAAAAATAAAAACCAATTGCAAATTGTCTCAGAATATCACTCTCTACATCATACTTAAAGCTCTGCGTATCTTGTCGCCGCTATATGAATAAAAGATGATGATGATGCAGTATTGTAGAACTGAGCAAACAGAACTTTCAGCCGGTGTATATTTAGATTTACAGGATAGGGTTGGCGCTGCCATACTTTCCTTACACAGAAACACAACTATTTGGCAAATTTGGGATTTTAGAGGATGGTGGGAGTTAGGCTAGAGAGGGTTAATGATCAGAGCGGACAGTGTATAAATTCTAATAATGCTCTTTGGGTTGTGACTAGTCAGAAACGCTGGATCCCAATCATGACCAAATACGGGTGTACTGAGCCGACTCTCCTGGGAGGGATAGGGAAGACGAGTTGGGGTAGGGGGAATTTAAATGGGAAGACTCTGAATAAGTGTTTAACAGTTTATGTGAAACGTTTAGACGGCAGTGTCTGGACTTTACAAGTTACTGCTCTCGGACGCATTCCTGGCGTTGCGGTGTTTAACTCTTCCCTTGCCTTTTGCCCAATGAGTGTTTAAATGTTTAACTTGTTTCCCGTGAGCAATAAAAGCATTTTACCTCCCAACTGTCCCTCTTTAGGAGGGACAGTCCCTCTTTTGACAGCTCAACCCGCAGTCCCTCGTTTGTACTGGAAAATCCCTGTTTTCTCTGCACTGAACAGCCAGAAAAAGAAACAAAGTTTCTCACTTAATTGGCTTTTAGCAGAGAGCATAGAACAGTGCAAATAAGATACTTTGTAACAATTTTGAGATACAAAAAAAACAGTTTAGATAATTAGAAATATTTTCAAACTTTCATAACCTGCCAAATTTTGTAAAATGAACATGGTAATTAGGGGGTGTGGCCACAGAAAGGGGCATGGTCAAAAGATTTCACTGTTCTACGTGCGAAAACATTTTTTGTCCCCTTTTTACTTCCAAAATGTTGGCAGGTATGATTTTATAATAACTCGGGATGCACCAAATCCACTATTTTGGATTCGGCTGAACCCCCAAATCCTTCACAAAAGATTCAGCCGAATACCGAATCCTAATTTGCATATGCAAAGTAGGGCTGGGAAGGGGGGAAAAATGTTACTTCCTTGTTTTGTGACAAAAGTCATGTGATTTCCCTCTGTGTCCCTAATTTGCATATGCAAATTTGGATTCCGTTCGGGCAGAAGGATTCGGCCGAATCCTGCTGAAAAAGGCAGAATCCCGGATTCATGCATCCCTAATAATAACATGCACTTCCCATGTCTATCATGTCTCCCCAGGCTGGAGCTGAATTGATCCATTAGTGCTGCACCCGGAACTTCTCTCCTGCGCCAGGATGAATCTGGAACGGGTTCCCAATGAGGATAAACTGCAACTGTGCAGGAAATATTACCTGGGTGAGAGTGGGGGGTAACAGATACTTTGGGCAGCATCTACCCACCCTTTTCATCTATACTTTATTGGACTTTTAGGGGTTAATAGTAAAAAGTTCTTGGTTCAGGCACCAATTTTCGATTACTTATTTTCCTGTGTTCCAATATTCAGGAAAATAGATCGATCAAACAGCTCCAGGCAGTATTTTTAAACTGCAATGTGTTTTTATTAGCAGTGTAGCCACACTACATGTTTCGGGCAAGGCCCTTTATCAAGTTTAACAAAACCAGGCATTATGGGAGTTAAATACCTTCTTATGGAACAAACCACCTCCCCCCACTTAAAGTGACAGTGTGAAATTAACACAACTTTTTTCAAAAAAACATTTTACAAAAAACTTTTTAGTTAATTGAGTCCAATGAATCCATAAGTCTATCTGGGTGATTAATGTGATCAGAGTTCAAGGAGATTGCATCTTTTGGCCTGTCCTTGTTCAGTAAAAAACAATAGTCCAATATACATGGGACAAGGGAAGATCGGTTTCAATTATAAACCCCACAGGTGTAGTAGTAGCAGGTACAAGAAGCAGGTAGGTTTGTGTCTTTGCCCCCCAGAGATGGGAGTGATTGGTGCCACCGACCCTCTAGTGACCAGGATATTGGGTCAGGCAGGTAAAACCACAATCCTATTGGGTTATAGTGGGTGTTACTGGCGAATCAGATCCACAGTAGATGCTGTTCACCAGTGCAAATGAACTAGGGATCCACCAAATCCACTATTTTGGATTCAGCTGAACCTAGAGTTGCCACCTGGCCAGTGAAAATAATGCTGAGGCCAATGTTATTAATAGGAAAAAAACGGCAAGAATATATGAAGGCCGGTATTTTTTTCCAGATAAGGTGGCAACCCTAGCTGAACCCCCAAATCCTTCACGAAAGATTCGGTCGAATACCAAACCGAATCCTAATTTGCTAGGGATGCGCCGAATTCACTATTTTGGATTCAGCCGAACCCCCGAATCCTTCTCGAAAGATTCGGCCGAATACCAAACCAAATCCAAACCCTAATTTGCATATGCAAATATGTCAGAAATATTCTGACAAAAAGTCTCACGATTCAGTTCGGCCGGGCAGAATGATTCGGCTGAATCCTGCTGAAAAAGGCTGAATCCCGAACGAATCCTGGATTTGGTGCATCCCTATAATTTGCATATGCAAATTAGGGGTGGGAAGGGGAAACATTTATTACTTCCTTGTTATGTGACAAAAAGTCACGGGATTTCCCTCCCCACCCTTAATTTGCATATGTACATTTGGTTTGGCCGGGCAGAAGAATTCATCCGATTCCTACTGAAAAAGGGCGAATCCCAAACCGAATCCTGGATTCTGTGCAACCCTAAAATGATCTTCCAAGCGATTAACAGAAATATATTGTTTCCTACAGGGGGATTTGCGCTGCTGCCGTTCCTGTGGCTGGTGAATGTGGTCTGGTTCTTTAAGGAGGCTTTCTTCAAACCCACCTACACAGAGCAGCCCCTCATCCAGAGCTGTGAGTGTCCACAATACAGTCTGTATCTCTCAGTATGGCAGCTGTGTGTAGTCATGGAGATGCAGATCATGAAGCTTTATTTTGAGGGGAAGGGAGGGGGATTTGTGTATTTTCTACAAAATGTGATTATTAGTAAAACAGAATTTGTCTCTCCAGTTTCCCTCTCTGCTCCACTGCTGGGCTGTATCTTCCATTCTGATTCAGTACGAGAATCCCGGGCTCATATATTATATAGTGAATAAAGTACCCCCTCTTGTAAAATATAAGGATATTATAAGTCACCGAGGAGTTTCATGACCATATAAAAACACGAGGCCGAAGGCCGAGTGTTTTTATACAGGTCATGGAACTCCGAGGTAACTTCTAATATCCTCATATTTTACAACTGGGGGTACTTTATTTATTATAATACACAAGTTTCAATGAGTCATGTGACAGAAATGACATCAGAACTCACCGTTTATAACTGATGACATCAGAACTCACCGTTTATAAGGATATAATTTACAGGATATTCATGGCTTTTGTGTATTATATGTATATACACATATATATTTCACAAAGTCCAGACAACAAGTGTCTTGTGAAGCAAAATCTGTATAACAGAACATTCTGTCCCAGTGGCTGCACAGATCCTATCTGATCCCCATTGTAAGCAGCAGTCCTGTCCTGCTTTATGGCAGCTGAGATTCTAGCTATCTGTATAACAGAACATTCTGTCCCAGTGGCTGCACACATCCTATCTGATCACTATTGTAAGCAGCAGTCCTGTCCTGCTTTATGGCAGCTGAGATTCTAGCTATCTGTATAACAGAGCATTCTGTCCCAGTGGCTGCACAGATCCTATCTGATCCCCATTGTAAGCAGCAGTCCTGTCCTGCTTTATGGCAGCTGAGATTCTAGCTATCTGTATAACAGAACATTCTGTCCCAGTGGCTGCACAGATCCTATCTGATCCCCATTGTAAGCAGCAGTCCTGTCCTGCTTTATGGCAGCTGAGATTCTAGCTATCTGTATAACAGAACATTCTGTCCCAGTGGCTGCACAGATCCTATCTGATCCCCATTGTAAGCAGCAGTCCTGTACTGCTTTATGGCAGCTGAGATTCTAGTTATCTGTATAACAGAACAATGTAACCTTTATTTCACTCTTTTCCTATAGATGTTAAGCGCTCTGCGTTCGGACTCTTTGTCTGGGTCGTGATTCTCACAACGTGGATCAGCGTCTACCAGACACACCGAGCCAGCTGGGGGGCAACTGGAGACTACTTATCATTCACAATACCGCTGGGCATCCCTTGATGTGTCCTTCTTTCATCCCCCCAAAGCTGGAAAGAACTGGGACCACCTGTCCTTATCCACTGCCAGAAATGCACTGCCCTGCCCCTCATCTCTCTGTATTAACCCCTCATCTCTCTGTATTAACCCCTCATAACACTCATGTGCCCATCCCTTCCGTGTGCATTAAAAACGTTTTTCCCTGATGAGCCTCCTGGTCTGGTCATGACTAGAGACGTTTTTCCTGGATAAAGACACGAGCTCTGTCACTTGTTAATTCTGCCTAGAAATAAAATGATTCTTGTTTAATCTCTTTCCTCCTGTTTTATTTTGCCTTTACTGTTCTTATTTGATGAACTTCTGGGCAATGCAAGCTATGCCTTTAAAAGGTACGGTCACTCTGGGAGATTGTCGCCTGGCGACTAATCGCCTCTTCTTCTGGGCGACAATTCCCCAAATTGCTTTCTCCTGCCTTCCCACCGACTATAATGAAAAATCGCCAGCAGGATGGCACTTGGTTCTCCAAAGTCGCCTGAAGTTTACTCGTGAAAACTGACAATTTGCAATTGGTTTTCATTTTTTACTATTTGGGGTTTCTGAGTTGTTTAGCTTTTTATTCAGCAGCTCTCCAGTTTGCAATTTCAGCCATACGGTTACTAGGGCCCAAATGACCCTAGCAACCATGTATTGATTTTGACTTAAGAGACTGGAATATGAATAGGAGAGGCCTGAATAGAAAGATGAGTAAGAAAAAGTAGCAATAACAATACATTTGTAGCCTTACAGTCCTGCGCGGGTCCATTTTTTGGAACACGTACCCGCATTTGGACCCGCTACCCGACCCGCACGTACCTTATCCGCAACCCGGACCCGCTGACCATCAAGAATCAGGAAGTGTTGTCACTGTAACCCGGAAGTGACATCATCGGAAGTAGGCGTGATCAGAAAAAAGGAGTAAAAATCGCAATTGGGAAGACTCATGGCCCGACCCGCAAACCTGCAGAACCACTGACCCGCGTCTATACCCGTACCCGGAACTTCTATCCGCAACCCGCAGGTTTTGGCAGGTAATCCACGGGTACCTGACCCGCTGCAGGACTCATTCTGGTAAATCATTCAAAATCTATATTTAAAAAAAATGAAGACCAATTGAAAAGTTGCTTAGAATTATCCATTTTATAACATACTAAAAGTTAACTTAAATGTGAACCACCCCTTTAAGCCCCTGAGAGCATTTGCTCCCCCGTCTGTAATGACTCTGCATTGGAACCTTCTGGTCTATTCTGGGGGTTTATAATCCTGTTGTACTGAGTCATAGCCGGGGATTTGGGTGCAGCTCCTGTTACACAGTCATGTGATCTGCAGAGTCACCTCCACTGCTGCTGCTTGTAGATACATAACTGTGCAGTGCTGAGCTTTCTGCCAGTAAACAAGTGGCGTCTCCTGCACAGGTGTCTCCAGTCAGCAGTGCTGTAATTAAGGGTAACTCATCCTATGGTGCGAGTTTATTGAAAATCCCAGCAGTAGAGCAAGACAAGGCTGCAGGTTTTTGTTAGCAGGGAAAGACCACCCTTTATAACACTTTATTTTGATAACATCATACCTTTAAAGGGGCGGCTCACCTTTAAAGGAGAACTTAAGCCTAACCAAAGAAGTAGGTAGAAATGTTCTACATTATGTTTTGTGCTTCTGTACCAGCCCAAGGCAACCACAGCCCTTTAGCAGTAAAGATCTGTGTCTCCAAAGATGCCCCAGTAGCTCCCCATCTTCTTTTCTGCTGATTCACTGATTCACATGCTCTGTGCTGCTGTCACTTACTGAGCTTAGGGAGCCACTCACAATATACAGTACACATAGAATAGAAATGTCACAATATAAGGCTGATTAGTAATTAATACACATAATTACTACATGGCAGCACAGAAACCAGTGCAATTAGCATCAGAATTGAATAATCAGCAAACCTGTAGCATCAGCTTATATTACAGCCAGGGAAGCTCATTTTCTGCTGGATAATTAGTGACGAGCCCTAAGCTTAGCTTCTCAACAGCCAATCAGAGCCCACTGAGCATGTGAGTGTCACAGACACTTTCCAAGATGGTGACCCCCTGTGACAAGTTTGAAGTCCTGGATCATTGCTGCTATTGACAAGCTCAAACTTTAGCCTCGTGCAATAAGTTCACTATATAAATGATAAATATTAATTTTTAGGTTTTAGTTCTCCTTTAAAGGGGTTGTTCACCTTCCAAACACTTTTTTCAATTCAGTTGTTTTTAGAAAAAGGTAAGAAATGTATCAACTAAATGTATCAATTTAGAACAATTTACAGGGTCGGCGACCTCCCCTCCCAGAGCTGCTTCAGAAGGTAAAAAATTACATTTTACACTTCAATATAAAAAAAACAGTCCTACATAGAAAATAGAAAGTAATTGGAAAAAGTCGTTATTTCTGGTGATCCGTCTGAAAACAACTAGTTGTTTGAAGGTGAACCGCCCCTTTAAGTTTACATTTAGTATCATATAGAAGGGTCAGTACTAAATGGTTTTCATTTTTCTTTTGTTTTCTTTAAGTTTTTTAATTATTTGCAGTGGTGTAACTAGATGTTACTGGGCCCCACAGCAAATTAATTTTAGGGCCCCCGACATGAGCAGAGGTTGTCCTTTTATTACCATAAAATCATGGAGCCCCTATATCTCCTGGGCCCCCCCTGTAGCTGCAGGCTCTGCTTCCTCTGATTATTTGCCTTCTTTTTCCAGCTTTCAAATGGGGGTCACTGACCCCATCTAAAAACACAAATGCTCTGTCATTTATTTTTGCTACTTTTTATTACTCCTCTTTCTATTCAGGTCTGTTCTATTCATATTCCTGTCTCTTATTCAAATCAGTGCATGGTTGCTAGGGGAATTTTGACTCTAGCAACCAGAAATTTCCTAAATAGTTGTAAGATCTGTAACTTAATCCAGGTGGAGATCAGATTCTTGGACATGTAGGGGTTAACACATCAGCTGTCTCTAGCCCCCCATAATAAAACCCCCCATAATAAAAGACAGGGGCTTTGCTTAGTGCAGTCTCATGACAGACAGCAGGTGCCCCAGTATCCCTGTAGCTTATTAATAGCTGCAATAATCATGTTATTAGTATTAGTGGTGCATCAGATATAGGGAAATGCTTTTGTGAAAAGGCCACGGCTGGGGGGGCAGATAGAGATAATCCGTAGACAAGGAATAAATAGTATCTGACTCACTGGCTCTGTCCCATAGTGGAATTCTGGGTGCCCTCTGCCAACCTTAACCCTTTGCTTGTTGCAGAGTCTGACAAAATACACCCTGGTCATGTATGTGATAGATACAGCCAATTGTAGCTGTTAAAGGGGAACTATCACGAATAAGGGCTCTAACACACGACTGTTTTTTCCTGCGTTCCCCTGCATTGCGCTTTCTTCCGTTGAGCCGCAGGGGAGCGCAGGAGTAGACGCAGTCAATTATTGTGAAGGGGGCTGTACTCACACAGACACATGAATGCACCGAACGCAGGTGAAATGCAACATTCTGTGTCCCACCTGCCGTTTACATGCGTCTGTGTGAGTACAGCCCCCTTTATAATAATGGACTGCGTCTACTCCTGCACTCCCCTGCGGCTGAATGGAAGAAATCGCAACTCGGGAACGCAGGAAAAAACAGCCGTGTTAGAGCCCTAATATAAGCTTCCTCATAGTGAAATAAGAAACTTTCTAAATACAATCAATTCAATATTCTGTGCTGTTTCTGAAATAATCAAGTTTATATTCACTATCCCTCTCTCAGCATCTGTTTCTCTTCATTCTGTCTTCATGCAGCAGTTGGGTGTCAGATATTCACTGACAGTTAGATCCAATATATCTTATAGGGGGGCTCCTTTCCTAGCAGATGTATTAGAGCTCACTCTATTAAACTCACCAGACATCATGTCTCTCTACATGCAGGATTTGTGCAAAAGGCAGTTATTTTGTTAGATTTTGTTTGTATTGGAATCAGTTATTTGAGTGAGCTCTAATTCATCTGCTAGGAAAGGAGCCCCCCTATAAGATATATTGGATCTAACTGTCAGTGAATATCTGACACCCAACTGCTGAATGAAGACAGAATGAAGAGATACAGATGCTGAGAGAGGAATAGTGAATACCAGTAAACCCCCGATTCTCTAAAGAATCGTTAATGAAAGAATGGTAACAACAGTGAGGCAGCAAAATGCGATGGGTGCTGATTCACTCGGCATCCCCAGGCAGCAACTGGCGACGCTAATTTGTGGGGATGTAGAGTGAATCTGTGCCTATTGCTTGTTATTACCTATCTGCTATTAGAATTCTTAAATTTTGAGTTTATTGGTAGTAAAGTGTTACTGAAAAATTTCTTTATAAACAACATTTTTTGTGAAAATGTTCTCCTGTCCTTGAATGAGTTCTCCCTGGTGAGCTGTACTTAAAATCTTGACTTTAACATCAGATGAACGCTGCACTCTTGAAAATGCAACATAAAGTTGACCATGACCAACACAGGCTCAGATAGGTAAATGCCGACTTTATCCAATGTTTGTCCTTGTGATTTGTTGATTGTCATGGCAAATGCAGCCTTAATGGGGAATTGTCGTCGTTTAAGTTTAAAAGGTAATTCCTGGTCAGAACTGGTAAGGTCAATTCTGGGAATCAAAACAGTATCACCGCTATGGGATCCTGTAAGCACTTCTGCCTTGATAACATTTTGTCTCATGCTCTTCACAACCAACCGTGTACCGTTACATAAACCTTGCTTAGTGTTAGGGTAGGGGCACACGGCGCGATTTCGCCGCGATTCTGCGCTGGGCGAGTTGTCGCTGCGTTTTTTAAGCCGAAATAGCTTTGCTAACTTTGGCGCTGGCGTCAATGCAAATCGCGGCGAAATCGCTGCGCTAATTCACACGCGGCGATTCTTTTTCTACTGTCGCCCGGAAACGCTCAGCGAGGCAACTTCGGACGACAATAGAAAACGAATCGCCGCGTGTGAATTAGCGCAGCGATTTTGCCGCGATTTGCATTGACGCCAGCGCCAAAGTTAGCAAAGCTATTTCGGCTTAAAAAACGCAGCGACAACTCGCTTAGCGCAGAATCGCGGCGAAATCGCGCCGTGTGCCCCTACCCTTAAGGTTTCTTAACAGCATGACTATTGTTCCTACTTTGAGTATAAGATTGTGTTGTGGTAATCCAGCATTGTTGATAGTGTTTAAATATTCTAATGGGAAGTTAAGTTTCTCACTTTCGTCTTCAGAATCAATACAGTCAGTACTCAGAAAGACACAGCTTTGTCCAGGAAGTAATGCAATCACTTGGTTGTTTATCATGTCAACATCAATATTTTTTGGAGATAATATAGCCCGTTTTGCTAAAAATGGCCACCCACGCAGGTACGCAACCGGTTCCCCTCCTAGAGTGACGCTAGCGCCGCCATTAGACAAACTTGCAAAGGAGTAGCAAGATGGCCGACGCTTATACAGACTTTAGTGGGCGGATGACAAACTCGCAGAGGAGTAGCAAGATGGCCGACGCTTATACAGACTTTAGTGGGCGGATTTGGCAGTGGGCGGATGACAAACTCGCAGAGGAGTAGCAAGATGGCCGACGCTTATACAGACTTTCGTGCAGGTACGCAACCGGTTCCCCTCCTAGAGTGACGCTAGCGCCGCCATTAGACAAACTTGCAAAGGAGTAGCAAGATGGCCGATGCTTATACAGACTTTAGTGGGCGGATGACAAACGCGCAGAGGAGTAGCAAGATGGCCGACGCTTATACAGACTTTAGTGGGCGGATTTGGCAGTGGGCGGATGACAAAGTCGCAGAGGAGTAGCAAGATGGCCGACGCTTATACAGACTTTCGTGCAGGTACGCAACCGGTTCCCCTAGTGTGACGGTGAGCGCATCTGCCTCCCTAGATCCTAACCTTCCAGCGGTCGCCGCCTGAGTGAGCAGGAAAGAAGAGGCGGCGGGAGGCAGAAGGAGACGGTGAGCGCATCTGCCTCCCTAGATCCTAACCTTCCAGCGCATCTGCCTCCCCGATCCTAACCTGTTCTGATCCTAACCTTCCAGCACATCTGCTAATCGAAGGCCGCATCTATGTCTTTCGGCTGAAGTTGCGCGCGCATCTCATAGATCCTAACCGAAGTTGCGTGCGCATCTGCCTCCCCTCCACTCGGGACATAGATAGGCCTTCGGTTAGTATATAGGATAAACTTGATTATTTCAGAAACATTGCAGAATATTCAATTGATTGTATTTAGAAAGTTTCTTACTTCCGTATGCTGAAGCTTGTATAAAATTTTTCATTTTTGCGATAGTTCCCCTAGATATAAATATTCACATATTGTCAATTGTAGCTGCTGGTCTGTTAATCAGATTGGCTTCTGCTACATTGCTTCAGGAGTCAGAATCAGCAGTACCAGCAAGTACAGATCACTTTCATTATGGGAAAAAGTAGGGGAGTTCCCCTTTAAATTTCTCCCAGTGGTTTAACGTGTGTCTATTTTTGCCTGGCCCTGTTCTTTCTCCCTTCAAATGTTTTGGATCTTCTCCACACTCCTCCTGGCAGCCTGCGCCCCCCTCTCTAGTGCTTTCCAGATCTGTTGGGGGGGGGGGCTCCAGGAGACTTGTATATAAAGGCTACAGGAGTCAGACGGCGTCACTATCTGCAGCTTCAGCTTTGCACTCACACAATGGATGTTACAATTCATCACCCCTGGATGCGCCGACCCCCACTGTCTCCCTCGTTTTTCCCTAGCCGAATTCTAGGACAGAGGTTCGGAGAAGGGGTCCTGGAGTCGGATCTATTCCCTGCCATGCCCATGCCGATGACCCTTAGCCCGTACTACTATAGTTCTCCCAGCATCCCACAGCCGAGCGAAGTCGGACTGTCAGAGGTCAGAGACATTAGGGGGTTTGGCTTTGGGTACTTTTTGGGTGGGTGGCCTTGGCCAAAACCAATGACCATTATTAATGAATTTCTATTGCTTAGAATTAAAACTTTTGAGTGGAGTTCCCATTTAAAGTAATACTGCTGCCTTGTTATCCCCCTCATAGAACTCAGAAGTAAAGGGGTGCTTTACCTTTAAGATAACTTTTAGCATGTTATAGAATGGCCGATTATGGGCAACTTTTCAATTGGTCTTCGTTATCTATTTATTTTTTATAGTTTTTGAATTATTTAACTTCTTCTTTTGAGTCTTTGCAGCTTTCAAATGGGGTCACTGACCCCATCTAAAAAAACAAATGCTCTGTAAGGCTACAAATGTATTGTTATTGGTACTTTTTATTACTCCTCTTTCTATTCAGGCCTCTCCTATTCATATTCCAGCCACTTATTCAAATCAATGCATGGTTGCTATGGGAATTTGGTCCCTAGCAACCAGATGGCTGAAATTACAAACTGGAGGGCTGCTGAATAAAAAGCTAAATAACTCAAAAACCACAAATAATAAAAAAATGATTTGCTGTGTATCAGCCAGAGCTCTTATCTCTCCCAGTCTAACCACTAAATCTGATGCTGTGTATGGATATACCTTCCTACTGTGCTATTAACCCCTTAGAAGAGACCAGAAAGGGCTGTAAGGATCCACCTGACACCCAGGGCCTGATTTAATGATGTGATCAGGGCTATGTCTCTATATGGCAGTTATAGTGTGTATTATGGGGCATATTTATCAAGGGTCGAATTTGAAAAACTTCAACATTCAAATAGACCAACCGAAATTAAGTCGAAGGTTTTTCTTGGCCGAATAGATTGGTTTTCGATCGAATAGGTCCATATTCGGCCGAATTTGAATCGTACGAATGAAAGTAACAGCGCATTAGATCAAATTCGAATCGAAGTTTTTCCCCAAAAAAAAAATACTTAATTTTTCAAAGTCCGCCAATTGACTCCAAATAGGTTCTAGGAGGTCCCCCATAGGCTAAAACAGCAATTCGGCAGGTTTTAGATGGCGAATGGCGGAAGTCGAATTTTTAAAGAGACAGTACATGATAAATTTCTATATTTAAATTTTTTTTCAAATTCGAATCGCATTTGGACTAGTCCCTAGTCGAAGTACACAAAAAATAGCTCGAAATTTGAATTTTTTACATTTTTTTTTCAAATTCGAATCGCATTTGGACTAGTCCCTTGTCGAAGTACACAAAAAATAGCTCGGAATTTGAATTTTTTACATTTGAAAATTCAACTCGACCTTTGGTAAATCTGCCCCTATATGTTCAGCTGTTTTGCTTTATGGCAGTGCAGTCTCAATGCGATTCATTGTGGTACCACTAGGTGGCAGTGCCTTGTCCTTCCTGCTGTGCCCGTGCTTTATACCCCCTGTCCCCTGGTTGCAGGTGAAGTTGGATAAGGATCAGTTCTCGGTTCTCCTGGATGTGAAACATTTCTCTCCGGAGGAGTTGAACGTCAAGGTTGTGGGAGATTCCGTGGAAGTCCATGCCAAGCACGAGGAGCGCCCGGTAACTGTACCCCCATTCCACATCACTAGTTCCAGCCTTTGCCCTTATCATTCCTGTGCAGCTTGTAGCCAAACAGCAGTAGTTTATATAGTGAATAAAGTACCCCCTCTTGTAAATTATAAGGATATTATAAGTTACCGAGGAGTTTCATGACCTCATAAAAACATGAGGCCGAAGGGCGAGTGTTTTATACAGGTCATGAAACTCCAAGGTAACTTCTAATATCCTCATATTTTGCAACTGGGGGTACTTTATTTATTATAATACACAAGTTTCAGTGAGTCATGTGACAGAAATGACATCAGAACTCACCGTTTATAACTGATGACATCAGAACTCACCGTTTATAACTGATGACATCAGAACTCACCGTTTATAAGGATATCATTTACAGGATATTCATGGCTTTTGTGTATTATATATAAATATATAGTGAATAAAGTACCCCCTCTTGTAAAATATAAGGATATTATAAGTTACCGAGGAGTTTCATGACCATATAAAAACACGAGGCCGAAGGCCGAGTGTTTTTATACAGGTCATGGAAGTCCGAGGTAACTTCTAATATCCTCATATTTTGCAACTGGGGGTACTTTATTTATTATAATACACAAGTTTTAGGGAGTCATGTGACAGAAATGACATCAGAACTCACCGTTTATAACTGATGACATCAGAACTCACCTTTTATAAGGATATAATTTACAGGATATTCATGGCTTTTGGGTATTATATATAAATATATACACTTATATAAGCACATACTTTATATTAGGGTGGTGTCCCTTTAATAGGGCACCTGATGTAGGAAGACACCCAGTGTGGGGCGAGGGCAGCAGGAATGCAGCTTTTATCTGCTCGGGGTGGGATCAAGGTTAATGTCCTGTTCTGTCCCTCCTCCCATAGGATGAACATGGATTTATATCCCGAGAGTTCCACAGAAGGTACAAGATCCCCCCGACAGTGAACCCCGGGGCCATATCCTCAGCTCTGTCTGCAGAGGGGCTTCTGTCTATCCAGGCCCCCGTCACTGCCAGTGGGAAACAAGAAGAGAGGAGCATCCCCATAGCCAGAAAGGACAAGTAAAGCCAAAGCCACCCAGTGTGTCCCTCCTACTGACACCAACACCCACACATGGGACCTACCCCAGCGGCTCCACCACCAGGATCTCCCAACTCCCTTGTCTGGCTTATGGGTCACTTATACACCCACAGGACCCACCCAATGCAACTGTCCACTAACAGCACCCACACCCCAATATAGGGCACCCCCAGACTACGTGCAGCACCTGGAGGCTTCTGTGTGTATCAGCCAGTGCATCTGCCCTAAATAAGCAGCACCCAGAGACTCCCCTGGATCTGAATCTTCTCTTTCATGATGTTTGCAATAAATTCCTTTCTAATAAAAATAGTCTGGTATCACCCAATGACTTGATTCCACACACTACAGATATGCTATGGCATTATTTACCTACACTACAGCACCCAATTACTGCCCAGGATCCACATACACTACAGCACCCAATTATTGCTAGCTCCTGTACCACTCAGGCTTTAGATATACAACAGCACCCACTTACTGCCAATAATTCACATACACTACAGCACCCACTTACTGCCAATAATTCACATACACTCCAGCACCCAATTACTGCCCAGGATTCACATACACTATAGCACCCACTTACTGCCAATAATTCACATACACTGCAACACCCAATTACTGCTAGCTCCTGTACCACCCAGGCTTCATTTACACCATAGCACCCACTTACTGCCAATAATTCACATACACTATAGCACCCACTTACTGCCCAGGATTCACATACGTTATAGCACCCAATTACTGCTAGCTCCTATACCACCCAGGCTTTAGATACACTTCAGCACCAACTTAATGCCCAGGATTCACATACACTATAGCACCCAATTATGCTAGCTCCTGTTCCACTCAGGCTTTAGATACCCTATAGCACCCAATTACTGTCCAGGATTCACATACACTATAGCACCCAATTACTGCTAGCTCCTGTACCACTCAGGCTTTAGATACACTATAGCACCCACTTACTGCTAATAATTCACATACGCTATAGCACCCAATTAATTCTAGCTCCTATCCCACCCAGGCTTTAGATACACTATAGCACCCACTTACTGCCCAGGATTCACATACACTACAGCACCCAATTACTGCTAGCTCCTGTACCACCCAGACTTTATATACACCATAGCACCCACTTACTGCCAATAATTCACATACACTATAGCACCCACTTACTGCCCAGGATTCACATACACTATAGCACCCACTTACTGCCAATAATTCACATACACTATAGCACCCAATTACTGCTAGCTCCTATCCCACCCAGGCTTTAGATACACTATAGCACCCACTTACTGCCCAGGATTCACATATATTACAGCACCCACTTAATGTCCAGGATTCACATACACTATAGCACCCAATTATGCTAGCTCCTGTACCACTCAGGCTTTAGATACACTATAGCACCCAATTACTGTCCAGGATTCACATACACTATAGCACCCAATTACTTCCCACAATCCACATACACTATAGCACCCAATTACTACTAGTTCCTGTACCACCCAGGCTTTAGATACACTATAGCCCACCCCCACTCATATGGTTTATAAAAGAGTGTGATTGCCCAGACCAACACCAGTTTTTAAAGGCATACAGCCCCCATTATAGGGAGGGAGTGGGGGTGATACTGCTGCATTATATGATCATAATTTTGTAACTAAAATCCCTTGTTTTTTTAGAAAACTCACACACTTGCATAGATATTACATTAATACACACAATATAATAAGTAAATATTTCCTCTCTTTGGTGTTACTGGTCCTTTAACAAAAAGCAACGGTGCTATGAAGGAAATAACATTTTATTGTCATAAAAACAACCAACACAGATTTATAATAAGATTTCAACTTGACTAATAAAATCATTCTTGATAAAATAACTGGGTACAAAGAGGGGCATTAAAATGAAGTAGTGAGGGGCACTGCCAGAATACTTGTCTCGGCTATTCAGGGCCGCACTTGTGGGAGCAGAGGCAAGTAATATGGCAGCTCCCGCAAACATGCAGAACAGGAATGCAATAGGTTATGCGTTCATATTTAACTGTTTCACTATAGGTACGTTACCACTTTAAAGCGGAACTATTGAGAAAATGTTAATTTAATATAAGCTTCATCACACTGAAATAAGAAAGTTTCTAAATACAATCAATAAAATATTCTGTATTGTTTCTGAACTAATCAAGTTTATCTTCACTATTCCTCTGTCGGCATCTGTTTCTCTTCATTCTGTCTTCATGCAGCAGTTGGGTGTCAGATATTCACTGACAGTTAGATCCAATATATCTTATAGGGGGGCTCCTTTCCTAGCAGATGTATTAGAGCTCACTCAAATAACTGATTCCAGTACAAACACAATCTAACAAAATAACTGCCGTTTGCACAAATCCTGCATGTAGAGAGACATGATGTCTGGTGAGTTTAATAGAGTGAGTTCTGATACATCTTCTAGGCAAAAGGAGCCCCCCTATAAGATATATTGGATCTAACTGTCAATGAATATCTGACACCCAACTGCTGCATGAAGAGAGAATGAAGAGAAACAGATGCTGAGAGAGGAATAGTGAAGAGGAACTTGATTATTTCAGAAACAATATAGAATATTTATTTGATTGTATTTATAAAGTTTCTTATTTCAGTATGACGAAGCTTATATTTTATTTTCGCGATAGTTGCCCTTTAAAGGAGAAGTAAACCCCATATTAAAAAAAAAAACCTACTCCTATGGTGTGAATCTGCACCGAGGGGTAAGTAAAACGTTAGGGGTTTTTTGCCCAGGGTAGGAGGGTATGGGGTTTTTTTTAACAAGGGGTTTACTTCTCCATTAAGAGAAAGAAAAACTTGGAAATATCCATAACTGAACACACATAAAACAAGAAACTCTAAAAAAATGAAAGTAAGAGGGTGTAGCAACACCCCAATCTTCTTAAAATCATTTGCCTCATCCTCACTGAGAAAGTCGGGTCACAGAGGATTAGGGATGCAGTGAATCCAGGAAATAGTTCAGGATTCGGCCTTTTTCAACAGGAAATCATGTGACAATCATGTGACAAAACAAGGAAGTGAAAAAATATTTTTCCCTCCCTGATTTGCATATGTAAATCAGAGGATTCAGTTCTGTATTCGGCCAAATCTTTCACAACGTATTCGGCCGAATCCAAAATAGTGGATTGAGTGCATCCCTACAGAGAATCCAGCACTCCTGTGATTGGGATCCCATTACTGGCGCTCATACATCTCCTTTAGGATTTTCATGCTCTGAGCATAGCGCTGCTGGTTACGGTAAGAAGCATCTTTCCACCTGCAGAAAACACACATAGCCTGAGAGTTGCAGTTCTACCCGCTCTTATACTAATATTGATATATCATACCGCTAGCACACAGAGCATATCAGCCAATCAAAAGTCATGGATACCTTTGCCGGATCTTCTTCCACCGATGCATGTTCTTATAAATGAGGTTGGACATACTGGGGGTTAACTCAGGCGGCTGTTACAGGGGGTTAAAAAAAAAATCCATTAATTACCCACAGCCATTGGCTCTTTGTAGATGACAAGGATCAATCAAGTTGTTCTTACTGTGTTCAGATTCAGCGGCTCTTCCTCATTGGGCAGGGGAGAAGGGATCCTCAGGTTGACCGGCTCTCCTGACTCACTTACAGGGCCGGCTAATGGCAGGGGCATATTGTAAATATTCTGAATGTTCCCGTTCACTCCATCACCCTGTACAAATGACAATGATAATAAATACAGTTGGTTCTAGTATAAATGAGCCACATCTTCATTTAGTTTGCTCATAGTCTGTACAAAGAGATCCCACAAAATTATGGCAGCATAGGTATTCCCCTGTACTAAGCACAATTCAGCAGGAACAGTCCCTAAGTTTGTTTGTAGTCTGTACAGAGAGATCCCATAAAACTATGACAGCATAGGTATTCCCTGTACTAAGCACAATTCAGCAGGAACAGTCCCCTAAATTTGCTCATAGTCTGTACAGGGAGATCCCATAAAACTATGACAGCATAGGTATTCCCTGTACTAAGCACAATTCAGCAGGAACAGTCCCTAAGTTTGCTCATAGTCTGTACAGAGAGATCCCATAAAACTATGGCAGCATAGGTATTCCCTGTACTAAGCACAATTCAGCAGGAACAGTCCCTAAAGGTGGCCATAGATGCAAAGATCCGTTCGTTTGGCCACATCGCCAAACGAGCGGATCTTTCCCCGATATGCCATTAACAAACATGGCTATATCGGGGGTAATCTGATTGTTCGGCCGTACGGCCGAATGTGCCGTGGGCTCCGACGGGATCGGTCGGGTCAAAATCAAACCTGACCGATCGACCCAACGACCGATCTCCGCCGGACGAAAGATGTCGGCACATGATCCGAAAATCGCATGAATCCTCGATTCGTACGATAGGATCTGTGTGTCTATGGCCACCTTAAGTTTGCTCATAGTCTGTACAGTGAGATCCCATAAAACTATGGCAGCATAGGTATTCCCTTTACTAAGCACAATTCAGCAGGAACAGTCCCTAAGTTTGCTCATAGTCTGTACAGAGAGATCCCATAAAACTACGGCAGCATAGGTATTCCCTGTACTAAGCACAATTCAGCAGGAACAGTCCCTAAGTTTGCTCATAGTCTGTACAGTGAGATCCCATAAAACTATGGCAGCATAGGTATTCCCCTGTACTAAGCACAATTCAGCAGGAACAGTCCCTAAGTTTGCTCATAGTTTGTACAGCGAGATCCCATAAAACTATAGCAGCATAGGTATTCCCCTGTACTAAGCACAATTCAGCAGGAACAATCCCCTAAATTTGCTCATAGTCTGTACAGAGAGATCCCATAAAATTATGGCAGCATAGGTATTCCCTGTACTAAGCACAATTCAGCAGGAACAATCCCTAAGTTTGTTAATAGTCTGTACAGAGAGATCCTATAAAACTATGGCAGCATAGGTATTCTCTGTACTAAGCACAATTCAGCAGGAACAGTCCCCTAAGTTTGCTAATAGTCTGTACAGAGAGATCCTATAAAACTATGGCAGCATAGGTATTCTCTGTACTAAGCACAATTCAGCAGGAACAGTCCCTAAGTTTGCTAATAGTCTGTACAGAGAGATCCTATAAAACTATGGCAGCATAGGTATTCCCTGTACTAAGCACAATTCAGCAGGAACAGTCCCTAAGTTTGCTCATAGTCTGTACAGAGAGATCCCATAAAACTATGGCAGCATAGGTATTCCCTGTACTAAGCACAATTCAGCAGGAACAGTCCCTAAGTTTGCTCATAGTCTGTACAGAGAGATCCCATAAAACTATGGCAGCATAGGTATTCCCCTGTACTAAGCACAATTCAGCAGGAACAATCCCCTAAGTTTGCTCATAGTCTGTACAGAGAGATCCCATAAAACTATGGCAGCATAGGTATTCCCCTGTACTAAGCACAATTCAGCAGGAACAGTCCCTAAGTTTGCTAATAGTCTGTACAGAGAGATCCTATAAAACTATGGCAGCATAAGTATTCCCTGTACTAAGCACAATTCAGCAGGAACAGTCCCATAAGTGTGCTCTAAGTCAGTATACGTACTGTAGAGCTGGACAGTTTCAGCCCCTTAAAGGGCTCCTGACACTAATTCCAGCTTCAATATTTCAGCAGTTCAGGGGATGGCACTATTATCAGAGTGGTTCCTATGTGGGACAAGGCATAAGTACTGCTCTTCTTACCAACACTTCATCTGTTGGTGGTGGAGTCTGGGGCTGTTCAGGGGGTCTTGCTGTGGGAGCGTTTCGGAGCCATGCTCTACACACGGGATACAGAGGGGTTTCTTCTGAGAACTGTGCCAGGTCCACACTCCTATCAAACAGGCGGATGATGAAGGTGTCTGTTGGGGGAGGGGGGGGAGAGGTTAAAATGTGACCCATGGATTTGCACTGTGGCTCTTAGGCTGCTCTGTATATAAGTGTATATGGAAATGGCAGCCAATGGCGACTAAGAAACATGAAAACCTTTTTAAAGGCTAAGTAAACCTTAAAAATAAGTAAATGATGAGGGGGCTTTTCTAAGCACTTTTGCAATGTACATTCATTATTTATTTATTTTTAATTCCAAGATATTAAGGGATACATGTACTGTTACTATGAATGAATTTTGTTACAACAGCGCCACCTGCTGGTGATTTTCCCACCAGTCTGACCAGCAAGTAGTCAAGGAAGTTGTCAGGAGAAAGAAAGAGGCTGATGTTCTTCTGCTTAGGAATAAAATTAGAAACCTTTCGAAAATCTTTCCTAAGCAGAAGAACATCAGAGCAGCCTCTTTCTTTCTCCTGACAACTTCCTTGACTACTTGCTGGTCAGACTGGTGGGAAAATGACCAGCAGGTGGCGATGATGTAACAAAATTCATTCATAGTAACAGTACATGTATCCCTTAATATCTTGGAATTAAAAATAAATAAATAATGAATGTACATTGCAAAAGTACTTAGAATAGCCCCCTCGTCAGTTTTACATTACCTTTTTTAAAGGGTTACTTATCCTTTAAACAGAATTTATGCTACAGGAAGTGACAGGGCTGCTATGATACTACTCATCTAAAGCTAGGGGTTAGTTCCAGTTAGTGCTATCACCCACTCCTCTGCTTTGAAAAGGGGGTTGAGCCCCAGTAACATTAGTGCTGATGCCAAAGGAAGGCTCACTCTGATTGGCTGCACCTACTGCATGCTTGCAAGTCACTGGTCACCCCACATGGGGAAAGTGTAGCTGCAACTCCGGGGGAAATTGATGATACAGTTCCCTAGATAAGTGTAATTGTGAGTGACATGCCTCCTTAGCTCCCGCCCCCTTGTGCAATACTCCCCACCCATAAATCCCCAGCTGATGGAACGGTCTCCTTATAACCTGTCTGTGGGTAAAGCTCCTCCCCCAGATGTGTAAATGCACCTTCTCATTACCTGCACCTGTCTTATAATTTGCCTTCTTACCCCATTGCTCCTAAGATTTTGGAAACTTGAGTCTCCTTCCTCCCCCAGCCCCCTGCAGTTGGTGTTGCCCAATGCTCTTACTTGCTTTAGGCTGGCTACTCTCTGTGATTCCATCTTCCTCCTTTCTCTTCTTCCTCCGATGGTGAGAGAGTCGAGCCGAGGGCCTAGTGGGGACAGGGAGAGCAAGAGCGGAATTTCAGCAAGGATTCTGCACACACTAACTTAGCTCTAAGCACAGCTGTCCAATGGAGGAACAGATATAACTTGGATAGAAAGCATAGCCGTAAAGCTCCTGCCTCCTTTGCAACACTTACAGTAAAGAGAAACTATAGTGATACCTTTTTCCAGCAGCAGAAGGGGATGAATCCCTGGAGGAAAGAAAACACAGCATAAAGTACCAGCAACACAAACTATACTATCAGCTGCCCCTAAAGGGGAAATATCACTCACTAAAGTATCTGCCAAAAACGGGTGGACGTTTAACTACCAGGGAAATGTCAATGAAAACATGTATAACCTTAGTTCCTGAGATGTGTACTACAAATCCCAGCATGCTTTAAGCCTTGAGTATATGCTGAACAATGCTGGGAGCTGTAGTTACACATGATTATTGGGAGCTATTTGCTGCCCTCCAGCAGTCCCACCTCCCTCATAGCAGAACCTTCTAATTATTTAAAATGAGTGGTTCACCTTTAACTACTTAAGCAACTTTTCAGTTGGCCTTCATTCTTTCTTTTTAGTTTTTGTATTACTTGAATTCTTCTTTTTCTGACTCTTTCAAGCTTTCAAATGGGGGTCACTGACCCCATCTTAAACACAAATATTCTATAAGGCTACAAATGTATTGTTATTGTTACTTTTTATTACTCATCTTTCTATTCAGGCCTCTCCTATTCATATTCCAGTCTCTTAATCAAATCAATGCATGGTTGCTGGGGTAATTTGGACCCCAGCAACCCTTGCTGAAATTGCAAACTGAAGAGCTGAATAAAAAGCTAAATAACTCAAAAACCCCAAATAATAGAAAATGAAAACCAATTGCAAATTGTCTCAGAATATCACTCTCTACATCATACTAACAGTTAATTTAAAGGTGAACAAACCCTTTAAGGGTAAAGACACTTATTCCTAGAAGCATTGTCAGAAATCTCCCCTTACTTGCAGTGCAGATCGGTAGAAGCTTTTCCAGTCTCATCTTCCATCTGATCCCTGCACGGAAAAGAAGTGCACATTTATTACACGGCTGTGAACACACTGAACTTTTAGCCGGAATACATAGGGTACCAGGGCATTTACAGATGGGTCATTTGTGTTGTACTCAGACTGTATTGTGTTTAATACTTCCTCCCTCTCCCATAGCAACCCCATTCCATGTAACATATCAGGAATCAGTGGGTAACTCTCACTGACACCCCCTCCTGCCTATAAATATACAGATAGTGGCTCCCACTCAGGCCAATCCTTCAGCAGCACCCACAGGTACAGAAGCCTGACTCACCTGTCCACATCACTTTTATCCAGGAGACCCTGCAGTACAGCGTCCAATCGGCTGCGGGCGATCCCTGCCTCCAGGTCTGATACAGAAGAGATGGAAGAGAAGAAGACACAATAGACATATAAGGGACAGTATTTTATAGTATTTATTGCTAAATGGGACTGTAACCACAACAATGTAAATAACAGAAGCAACAGAAAGAAGAACTTCAGAGCTTGCAATCAATTGTAAGAGCCAGACAGAGAGACGGCAGGCAGTCCCACCTTTTGCTTTACCTGTTTTTTCCACTTTCACTTTTGCAAGAGACATGGCTGCTTCAATGGAGACTCCAGCAGGGGGCGCTGCAGTGTATAAGGGCTGCCCAGTGCAACTCCCAGAGACCCTAACAGATAAAACATGAGAAGTGAAATGAGTAGAATTAAAGCATAAACACTGTGACGCCTGGAAAATACAATGTTATGGACAGAAAAGCTTTATATTTATACACTCTCACCGCCCGGTGCTTATGGTAAATGAGATAGAGTATCTGTAAATAAAAGGTATAATATTGACCACTTACCGGCTATAGGCAGACTTGCCCTTGCTCTCCCAGCATCAGTCTTGCAGGATCTCTCTTAATCCATGTCTTTCAGATAATCGGGAGTCCCAGGCTGTGAGTAAAGGACAAGTTACCTCTCCCGCAATAATTACTGTACAATGCCACTATCACTTACCCTGAATATGTATAATGTGTATTGTTCTTATCATCAGACTCTATCTATCTATCTATCTATATCATTCACATCAGTCCCTGCACCAGGGCAAATCACAATTTAATGTACCTACCCATGCACAAATGGTCAAGTTCTGCAGCGCTGGGGTCCTGGGTTCAATCACAGCCAGAAAAATATTTACAAGGTGTTTGTACATTCTCCCTGTTGCTGTGTGGGTTCCTCTGGGTACCCCTCCCACACCCCAAACACAATAATAGGCTCATGGGCTTATGATTAAATAGACCATATTGTGTGTGTGTGTGAATGGGATATGGACCTTAGATTGTAAGTTCACTGGGCAGGGACTGATAGGAATGTGATAGGGACCTTAGATTGTAAGCTCACTGGGGCAGAGACTGCTGGGAATGTGATAGGGACCATAGATTGTAAAATCACTGGACAGGGACTAATAGGAATGTGATAGGGACCTTAGATTGTAAGCTCACTGGGGCAGGGACTGCTGGGAATGTGATAGGGACCTTAGATTGTAAGCTCACTGAGGCAGGGACTGATGGGAATGTAATAGGGCACTTAGATTGGAAGCTTACTGGGGCAGGGGCTGATGGGAATATGATGGGGACCTTAGATTGTTAGCTCACTAGGGCAGGGACTCATTGGCTCATGGTGTGTGTGTATATGGGATAGGGACCTTGGGTTGTAAACTCACTGGGGCAGAGACTGCTGGGAATGTGATAGGGACCTTAGATTGTAAGCTCACTGGGACAGGGATTGATGTAGAACGCTGAACTATTGTAATAATGATCAGTAGCCAATTAACATGCCTGTAGGTTGCTGAAGGCTGGAGGAAACCAATGCAGAGAGGAGGGGACCCTTCATACTCACTACAGTTAGAGCCCTAATCAGAATGGAACTCAGCTCTGGGAGCTACAGGTTAGCAGTACTAGTCATTGGCCACTGTGTCAGTCTTTGTTTTTTATTTTCCACCCTGTAGCAACTGGATCACAACTAACGGAGCACCTATGCTCTTAACTTAGCCTCATGTTATTAGAACTCCCTGCAGCATTTGCTTTGCCCCCCCCCCCCAAAGAGGCAATAAAAGCACTTTTATATGATTATATGTTTGGATCGTGAGTCCTGGGTAATGTATAAGTGTCGCATAATTCATGTAGCAAGTGACCTGAAACAAATCCAAGCTGTGCGTCACATCACACACACTGACACACACACATATATATATATATACACACATATATACACACATATATACACACACACACACACATAGTACCACTGACGCTCCTCCTCCTCTTCTTCCAAAAATGCATTGACCTGGGGCAATTTTTATCTCTGCTACACTAGAATAAGAGGGGTGCAACCCTAAACCCTCACTCCCCCAACTGCTCGCTCTACATTAATTATCTAACACCCACTAGCCATGCTTGGTGTCATCCAGTTGGGTGGTCAGTATCAGGGGTCGAGTGCAGGGGGTCAGGCAGTATCAGGAGTCGGGTGCAGGGGGTGGGCAGTATAAGGGGTCCCGGGTGCAGGGGGTGGACAGTATCAGGGGTCGGGTGCAGGGGGTGGACAGTATCAGGGGTCGGGTGCAGGGGGTGGACAGTATCAGGGGTCGGGTGCAGGGGGTGGACAGTATCAGGGGTCGGGTGCAGGGGGTGGACAGTATTAGGGGTCGAGTGCAGGGGGTCAGGCAGTATAAGGGGTTGGGTGCATGGGGTGGGCAGCATCAGGGGTCGGGTGCAGGCAGTATCAGGGGTCGGGTGCAGGGGGTGGGCAGCATCAGGGGTCGGGTGCAGGCAGTATCAGGGGTCGTGTGCAGGGGGTCGGCAGTATCAGGGGTCGGGTGCAGGGGGTGGGTAGTATCAGGGGTCGGGTGCATGGGGTCAGGCAGTATCAGGGGTCGGTGCAGTGGGTCAGGCAGTATCAGGGGTCGGGTGCAGGGGGTGGGCAGTATAAGTGGTCGGTGCAGGGGGTCAGGCAGTATCAGGGGTCGGGTGCAGGGGGTGGGCAGTATAAGTGGTCGGTGCAGGGGGTGGGCAGTATAAGTGGTCGGTGCAGGGGGTCAGGCAGTATCAGGGGTCGGGTGCAGGGGGTGGGCAGTATCAGGGGTAACATTACCCAGTGATTTGTCTCATTTCAGCAGAGGAAGAGATTTTGCACTAGAGGGGCACACAGTGCTCATAATTCCCTTGGGTGCCAGTGCCCTTTAGAGTATAACACTCTATATTTATATGATTGGGACACAGGGAGCAATGGTTTCTCTGTACAGGGGATGCTGGGAGCTGTAGTCCATGATCTCCCCAGTTACTGCCATTTAGGAGCGGCTGTTACAGCTCAGCTCTCCCGCTACTGCAATAGGGAAGCTGAAGGCCCTTTAGTGTTAGTTCAGGCGCTAGGAGAAGAACATATGACAAGTAGGGGACGCTGGGAGTTGTAGTTCATCTCTCAAATTATTTTCATAAAGGGGATACTGGGCGTGGGCGTTAAATACTGTAAGCAAATACTTCCTTTCAGGAGACTCTAAGAACTGCCATTTTGTAGGTATTGGTTCGCAGTGGCTGCTGGGAGTGGTAGTGCAGCTGCTGAAGGGCCGCTAGTTGCTGTTCTATTCTATACCGTTCCGCTAAATCTGAAAACCACGTTAAGTGGCAGCCCACCAGGACCGCTGTTACTGACTGAACTTACCGACTCCGAACCGTCCGCGCTCCGCTCAAATCTCCGCCCCGCCCCTTTGCCATTGGATGAATAATCTCGCGATTTGACCAATGCGCTTCTCTCCGATACGCTCGTCATCGAGTAGCGGCCAATCACAGCAAAGCATTCTGCTTCTTCTCTCTCCCGATTTGTTGAGCCGCCTTGTTCACCCTCCGTTCGGCTGATACCTTTGATGGGCAGTCCACCGCAAAGCACGACGGGAATCGTGGGTGCCGGAAGCAGTAAGATAGGCGGCTCCCGTCGTGCTTTGCGCGTTGACAGTTGCTAGGAGACCAGCGGCCGGAAGCGCGGGAGGTTTGACTCCAGGGATGGGGAGGAAGTATATGGAATGACAGACTGGCTTGACCCTGCTGTTATGTGGCTGAAGAGCCTGCTGTAGTTACATCCGAGCTGGGCACTGGCATTACTACTGTCATTTCTACTGTCCACATCCTTTCCTTGAATTAGCTCAGACTGAACTACAATTCCCATAATCCCCTGAAAGTTTTGGCAACAAGGGGAGGCCTTTAGTGCGAAACAGCAGTTGCTAGTAGGTAAGTAGGTGTATGTCTGAAATTATGGGCCCTAGACACATTAGCCCATTAGCCATATGATATACACACACACACACACACACACACACACACACACACACACACACACACACACACACACACACACACACACACACACACACACACACACACACACACACACACACACACACACACACACACACACACACACACACACACACACACACACACACACACACACACACACACACACACACACTACATACATAACAGACAAAGCATTGTACTCATGCAATTTATATAGGTGCCATTGTGTTCATTTAAGGGCTAATCCTGCAGTTGGAGAAGGCAAAGTGAAGCAGCCGGTGCACAAAGTACAGTTCTACCGACCGTGAGGATGAGCAGCAGGTAGGTGGGTGCTTAGGGCTGTGCATGGGCTGGTTGAATGGCTTAGGCCATAGACTTTACAATTAAGATCTTTCCTGGCAAGATTGTTGGTTTCAATACACACATGTAGATGTTAATGTTAAGATATAAAGATAGAAACAATAGAATTCTAACCAGGGGCGATCCTGGCCATTTTGCCGCCCGAGGGTTCCTTTATTCTGCCCCCGCCCTCCCCACGGTACTCATATTTTCATTGCCGGAGGGGGTCGGAGGCATCCACGTCGCTAGTGCAGAGAGCGCTATTATGCTGTTTGCACTAGAAAAGCCAAATTTACGGGTTGCAAACACTGAAATTCTGCTCTTAGTTACAAGTACAGGCATTTTTGTTGCCCCTGGCAACCAGGGGCGCTGCCGTCTGAGGTAAGTTTCTCAACTCGCCTCATTGACGGAGCGCCCCTGATTCTACCTGTATCTGAAGATTCAGTACTATCAATGGCTGATGTTCAGGTGCCTTCAGAGGCCCCCGATCAAAATTTTCCAGCCAGCCCGATCGATATCCAAGTCTTCTGCTGACATTGGTCGGCTCAGTTTCCACCATACACGCACCAAATATCATATGAAAATTAATTTTGTATGATCTTATCGGTGCATCTATTTAGGGCATACGGAAAGAACCGACACAACCGGCCTGGTTCACCAGACATAGAAAAACAGTCATAAACAGAAAATAAAAAGCAACTGAAAAAAAGTCTAATATTGAAGTTTAAAATGTTATTTTTTTTCCCCCCTTCTTATGTCTTTCTGAAAAGGAGACATTTTAAAAAAACAAATTTTGTAGGCAATTATGAGTAATATATTTAGTTGCTTTTAAAAATAGCCCCTTTATTGGAGCTCCCTATTGATGTTCTCTGGTCCCTGTCTGTGTTTTAAATGCGGGGTGGGTGTGTCCTATCAGTCCCTGCCAGGAGCACAGTAGGCGGGGGACAGCCAATCACAGCCCTGCAATCACACAAGCACAGACAGGCTTCAGTTCCCTATTAGGTCCTGCTAGCTGCTGATTGGTTCCTGTCCTACAGTGCAGTGAGCTGAGTGCACAGCCTGGGAATTCTGGGAGCAGGAAGTGGAAGAGAAGCGATTATTAGGGTTTTTGCAGAAATATTCAATAAATCAGCCTGAAACATTACTCTTTTAAGTACAATTCTTCTCTATCTAATTGAGTATAATGCACTGGTACATTCTTATTTTTTACACAGAATGTCTCCTTGAAGAAGCTCTTGCAGGGCGAAGGGGGGTGGTAGCCAAACTGTTCTAAATTGATACATTTAGTTGATACATTTCTTATCTTTGTCCCTGCTGAGCAGAATCCCTGAGTTTCATTACAGGCAGCTTTTAGACTTGATACAATAGTTACTAATACTCCAGAGATGCTGCTGAGAAATGTGTCCACTAAATGTTGTAAAATTGTAACAGAATCTGCACCTGAATTACTGAACTGCCAGACTGAAACATTAACATGTCAACTTCAATTTTGGAAACAAGGTAAAAAATTAAATATAGAAAGCAGCTGCATTCCAAATCCTATTAATCATGTTAGTCAAGCAAAATTAACTTTAATTACACTGCATAAGTTATTTGAATCTTGTTTCCATCAGTCTGGGAATTCATAATTATAACAAGCAGGCAGGAGCCACTTTGTGGACACTGTTATTAAGACAAGTCTTGTATCATCTCAGAATCTTGTTTGTGCAGCAGAATGGGGGACCTGATGTCCATCCCCATGTCCTGGTTACACAATTAAATGGTGAAGAGAACGGGGGAATGTGGGGAGAGCAGTGACATGTAGGAAGTGCTGAATGGAAAGTGAAAGTAATTGCCTAAGGCATAGAGGAGGGGCAGACAATATTTGATTGACATTTGAGATTTTTTAAATGCGTTTATAACAGCTATGAACACTTTAATAAAAAAAAAAAAAAAAGAATGTGGATTTCATGTTTAATTTGAAAAGGACTTTTATTATACATCTTTTTATGCCTGGATGTCAGGTCCACTTTAACCCTTTGTGTTTAATCAAACTGTGATGTTTTGGGGTCACTCACACTGGCTGTGTGCTTGTTGACATTAAGCATAACGATTTAGCATTTTGCACCAACATCTGCCACATTTGTCTGCACCCGAGCAGAGGTAATGTATTTGGGTGCTAGCAGAGGAGCAGATTCTTGGCCTGCGTTTCTCAGCAGCCCGAGATCACACTCGTTTCCTGCAGGAAAGGAGAAGGAAAGGCTAAAGTAAGTAAGCTTTATCAGAAGGTCCATATAAATAAACCAGTACATCCCCAAAGTAATGCTGCCCTGAGTCCTCTGTCAAAAGAAACAGCACATTTCTTTCCTTCTATTGTGTACTCATGGGCTTCTGTATCAGACTTCCTGTTTTCAGCTTAAACCTCCAGGGCTAGGGCTTGAGCATGCTCAGTTTGCTCCTCTTCCCCCTCCCTGCTTTAATCTGAGTCCAGAGCTATGAGTGAGCAGGGAGAGACTTGGGCAGGCAGTGATGTCACAGCAAGCTAATATGGCAGCTGCTATCCTAAACAAACAGAGAGAGCTTCTAGAGTGGTTTACTCAGGTATGGTAAAGCATTCTGCAGAATAAATATAGTGTTTTAGCTCGCCCTATTGTGTCTAATTTATTGACAATAAACTGCCTTCTCCTTTAAGAAAGTTATGAAGGCAATTAGATTGCTTTGAAGTGATGAACTTTATCTAGAGGGCCCCGATAAGAAAGATAGAACTGCCGGTTTTAAGAATATCTAGAGTCTTTGCAGCACCGCCAAATTTTAAGGATTTCAAGCAATACATTTTCTGCTCCTCCTAGAAGTAAAGAGAAGAAATTATTTATTAAAGGGGAAGTAAAGTCTCGCAAGCTGTGCTGATTTTGTTGTTTGTGTACCTAAAACAACTATATGTTCAGTGGGAATTCGTTAACACTTATTTGCCAATTGAGTGTATTCTGAGAGCATTATAAATCCAGGATTTCCAACTGTGGGTCACTGGGAGATGTGGGCCCTTAATGTAGTACAGGGATAGAACTTTGGCATAAAATAGTGTAACGATTATTAAATGAACCTAAATTTCACCCACACTTACTGCATTTTATCCTCTGTCCATGAATTGCATTGCTCAGAGCAAGGTACCTGCTGGAAACTGAGCCACTGCTTTATCACTAAATAATTCATCCAATGTTATTCCATTTCCAGAGCCTGTCACTGATACCCACTCTCCCCCAGCAGCGCTTTAATACTTCCACTGTCCAGGCATCCTTGAGTGGTTTCAGGTTTCTATCAAGCATTCTTTTTCAGATTCAATTACAGGTATGTTGATGTAAACTGCAAGAATTGAATCTGTTCTTTGTACCCCTCCTCCACAGTGAACCTGTATTCTCCAGTCAGGGGGATCCATTCCCATCTCCAGTAAGAGGCAGGACCCACTATTGCCCATCAAAGACAAAGCCTCTAACAGAAGACCAAAAGCAATCTGTAAGTTTAGGGGAGCAGGGATATCATTTGGGCACATTATATATCTTTGATATCAACATTGACTGATTCTCTATAATAAGAGATAAACACCTAAGAGTTGGACACAGCTTGTCTGAACCCAAGTTTTCCTGAAATTCCAAAGATTGACTTTAGCCATAAAACCACTGTCTGTAAGTGTAGTGTAGTTTACTTGTATGATCTGAGTAGAGCAGTTATACAGGTATGGGATCCATTATCCAGAAACATGTAATCCAGAAAGTTCTGAATTACTGGACACCTGTCTCCCATAGACTCCATTAAAATCGAATAATCCAAATACATAATCAGGGCCGCCATCAGGGGGGCACAGGGGGTACAAATGTACCGGGCCCAGGCCTGAAGGGGGGCCTGACAGTGCTGAACTTTTGAAAGAGCCAGGCCCCCCTTGACAGTGCCAAAGCCGCGCCGCCTCATTTCGATGTCTCAAAAGCGGAAGTGCCGAAAAGCCATGGAAAAGCGGAAGTGCTGAAAATCTGGAAAGCGGAAGTGCTGAAAATCTGAGGTATCGAACGCGGAAGTGCCGAAAAGTGAAGTCTCGAACACGCAAGTGCCGAAAAGCCGAAGTCTCGAACGCGGAAGTGCAGAAAAGCCGAAGTCTCGAACGCGGAAGTGCCGAAAACCCGAAGTCTCGAACGCGGAAGTGCCGAAAACCCGAAGTCTCGAACGCAGAAGTGCCGAAAAGCCGAACAGCCAAAGTTCCGAAATGGCGAAAAGACCCGAAGCCACAAAACAGCTGAAGTTGAATATTAATTAAACGGTAGCTTGTATTTGATCCCAACTAAGATATAATTAATCCTTATTGGAAGCAAATCCAGCCCATTGGGTTTATTACACATGGTATGAAGATCCATATTATGGATAACCGAGCATTCTAACCGGTCTCACACCTGTATTTCTTATATTTCTTATTTTTTAGGTTCTCAGCCCAAGTCGGCTTTATTCCCTGTCACCTCATCTCTCTGATTCATTGAGTCCACCGGACCTTAGTTTTCTGGGAGGTATCCAGCGGTTGGTGTCTGGGGCCCCTGAGTCTGATTCTTCTGGGCCGTTTGATGAATCCTGGCCTTCCACTGATGGGAGCTCTTCTAAGACGCCGGAAAGAGATGAGCGACTGACTGTACCTGGTACTGGGCAGGTACCTTACTCTACTGAGCCATCATCTCAGGACTCCGTCATTGCTAGGTAACTAGCAGCGCACTCCTGTCCTGTTTTCTTACCCTGTTGTATTGGATTAGGTGTTATCTGTCTAATATACAGTTAGGCCCATAAATCTTTGGACAGAGACAACTTTTTTCTAATTTTGGTTCTGTACATTACCACAATACATTTTAAATGAAACAACTTGAACGGCACACTTTCAGCTTTAATTCAGTGGGTTGAGCAAAAAGATTGCTTAAAAATGTGAGGAACTAAAGCCTTTTTTTTTTTTAACACAATCTCTTCATTTCAGGGGCTCAAAAGTAATTGGACCATTGACTCAAAGGCTATCTCATGGGCAGGTGTGGGCAATTCTTTCGTTATGTCATTATTAATGAAGCAGATAAAAGCCCAGGAGTTGGTTTGAGGGGGGGGGGTGCTTGTATGTGGAAGATTTTACTGTGAACAGACAACATGCGGTCAAATGTGCTCTCCATGCAGGTGAAACATGCCATCCTTAAGCTGCAAAAACAGATAAAACCCATCCGAAAAATTGCTACAATATTAGTGATCTAAAATCTACAGTTTAGTACATTCTGAGAAAGAAAGAAAGAAAGTACCGGTGAACTCAGTAACGCAAAAAGACCTGGACGTCCACGCAAGACAACCTTGGTGGATGATCTCAGAATCATTTCTATGCTGAATAGAAACCCCTTCACAACAGCCAAACAAGTGACCAACACTCTCCAGGAAGTCGGGGTATCGATATCCAAGTCTACATAAAGAGAAGACTGCATGAAAGTAAATACAGAGGCTGCACTGCAAGGTGCAAGTCATCAAGACTAGAAAGGCTACATTGGACTTTGCTAAAAAAAAAAAACATCTCAAAAAAGCCAGCACAGTTCTGGAAAAACATTCTTTGGACAGATGAAACCAAGATCAACCTCTAGGAGAATGATGGCAAGAAAAAAGTCTGGAGAAGGTGTGGAACAACTCATGATCCAAAGCATAGCACAGTTGTGTATAAAACATTTGGGAGGCAGTGTGATGGCTTGGGGTGCATGGCTGCCAGTGGCACTGGGACACTAGTGTTTATCCATCATGTGACACAGGACAGAAGCACAAGAATGAATTGTGAGCTATTCAGAGACACTGTCTGCTCAAATCCAGCTAAATGCACTCACATTGATTGGGAGGTGTTTCATAATGACCCAAAAGATACAGCCAAAGCAACCCGGGAGTTTATTAAAGCAAAGAAGTGGAATATTGTTGAATGGCCAAGTCATCTGATCTGAACCCAATTGAGCTGCATTTCACTTGTTGAAGACTAAACTTGGGACAGAAAGGCCACAAACAAACAGCAACTGAAAGTCACTGCAGTAAAGGCCTGGCAGAGCATTAAACAGGAGCAAACCCATAATCTGGTGATGTCCATGAGTTCAACACTTCAGCCTGTCATTGCCAGCAAGGGGTTTTCAACCAAGTATTAGAAATGAACATTTTATTTTCACTTTTTTAATTTGTCCAATTACCTTTGAGCCCCTGATTGTGTTAAAAAAAGGTTTTAGTTCCTCACATTTTTATGCAAGCTTTTTGTTCAACCCACTGAATTAAAGCTGAAAGTCTGCAGTTCAACTGCATCTGACTTGTTTTATTTAAAATTCATTGTGGTCATGTAAAGAACCAAAATTAGAAAAAGGTTGTTTCTGTCCAAAGGTTTATGGGCCTGTACGCGGAATATACATCACACCCCAGCACAAAAGTCTGTTTGATTTAAACCCACTGGATGGTATTGTATTGGAAAAATGCAGTGTTTGGCGGGTACATTCGGGTACAAAGGAGATTTAGAAACACTGTTACAGGGGGAAAGAAACTCCCAAGGTTTACACACTGGCTAATATTTAGGGGACAAGACCTTCAGTGACATAAACCCCATATATTTTGTATCTGCCCATTCAACTGCCAATGCATCATTCTCAGCTGTAACTACCGTAAATGTTTTAACTAAGAAGAGAAATGTCTTATAGAGGTTTCTTTATTTTTTTACATCTAGGTACTTGGAAAGGTTTCGAAGTGGACGTCCTACCAGCCGACTGGATCGCTCTCCTCCCAGTGTTGGAATGAAAGATTTCTGGTGGCTACAGACATCTCCTGACAGCCTTGATGTAGTCAGGAATCACTCTGTTACAGGTAATGCTAAAGCATTGTTAAGCAAAGATTTAAGAAGGGTGCATCAAGGACCCCAGGCATTCTCATGCCATAAACTCCCATCAGGTCTGATTCACAAATAATAGGATAAGTAAACTTTAAAATAAGTGAATGTAAAATTGATGAGGGTGTTATTCTAAGCACTTTTGCAATGTACATTCATTATATATATTTTTTTTAATTCCACGATATTAAGGGATACATGTACTGTTACTATGAATGAATTTTGTTACAACAGCGCCACCTGCTGGTCATTTTCCCACCAGTCTGACCAGCAAGTAGTCAAGGAAGTTGTCAGGAGAAAGAAAAATGATATCCTTTTTTTTCTGTAGTAATAAAACCGTAGCTTGTACTTGAGCCAAACTAAGATATAGTTAATCCTTATTGGAACCAAAACCAGCCTATTGGGTTTATTTAATGTTTAAATGATTTCTAGTAGATTTAAGGCACGAATACCCAAATTACGGAAAGATCCGTAATCCGTAAAACCCCAGGTCCTGAGCATTCATTATATTTATTTATTCTTAGGAGTCAAGTCTTCTACAAGATTCTCCCCGCATAAACTTGAGATGAGCCCACCCTGTCAGGTATATTGTACATTTCTGATGTATATATATTATTTAAAGGGACAATAAATTGAGCAGCTTTTACAGTTTGCTTATTTTTTTGGCTCTAAGGATATGTCTCTAAGTGATTCCAAGTTGTATTCTAATCATGTGGACATCCTGAGCCTTCAGGAGAAAGCAGGAAAGCTTATACTCCAGAGGTGAGTAAAGGGTTATTTTAGTTGTAGGGGTATCCTTTGTCTCTCCTAGTGATTAGTCTCTCAACATTGTGGGCAGGCCTGGACTGACAATCTGTGGGCTGCTGTATGGTGCCATAGACAGCCGTTTGAGCTTCTGAGTAATTGAAATGGCAGGTCTTATTTTAAATCCTAGTTCAGGCCCGATTGTGCATGCTGGAAAATATAAAGATTATTACTTTCTTTTTAAAGGATAAGTAAACCTTAAAATTAAGTGAATTTAAAACTGATGAGGGGGGTATTCTAAGCATTTTTGCAATGTACATTCATTATTTATTTATTTTTTATTCCAAGATATTAAGGGATACATGTACTGTTACTATGAATGAATTTTGTTACAACATCGCCACCTGCTGGTCATTTTCCCACCAGTCAAAGAAGTTGTCAGGAGAAAGAAAGAAACTGCTCTGATGTTCTTCTGCTTAGGAAAGATTTGAGAATTGTTTCTAGTTTGTTTCCTAAGCAAGAACATCAGAGCAGTCTCTTTCTTTCTCCTGACAACTTCCTTGACTACTTGCTGGTCAGACTGGTGGGAAAATGACCAGCAGGTGGCGCTGTTGTAACAAAATTCATTCATAGTAACACTACATGTATCCCTTAAAGGAAAACTATACCCCCAAAATGAACACATAAGCAACAGATAGTTTACATCATATTAAGTGGCATAAAAAAGAATCTTAACAAACTGGAATATTTATTTAAGTAAATCTTGCCCTTTTACATCTCTTGTCTTGAGCCACCATTTCGTGATGGTCTGTGTGCTGCCTCAGAGATCACCTGAAATACACGTATAGTTTGTTGGTATGTATGTGTGCACAGTGAATCATAAGATCCCATGGGGCGGCCCTTATTTTTTAAAATAGCAATTTTCTATTTATGATTACCCAATGGCACATACTACTAGAAAAGTATATTATTATGAAAATGGTTTATTTACACAAACCAGGGTTTTACATATGAGCTGTTTTATGCAATATCTTTTTATAGAGACCTACATATGTTTGGGGCATAGTTTTCCTTTAATATCTGAGCACCCTCAACAATTTTACATTCACTTATTTTTAAGGTTTACTTATCCTTTAAATTCATTTCTCACTTTTTATCTCACCTCTCCCCCAGTGAATCATCTCTTAGCAGCGTGGGCGCCGTGAGTTCTGAAGGCATTGGATCCTCTCCATCATCCAACGTCTCAAGCACAGGTTCTGACCAAAGCAGACAAAGTTTCGCTGTACCAAGTCAGCCAGGTAGTTAATAAGAATGCAACACACGCACATTGGTGAGGAGCCATTTGTGTTTTATACTGGACATAAATACAACAGAATGGCAACTTTCTCTCCCTTAAACATCAGTTTAGGATGCTCCCTGTAGGTTTCTGCTTGCTTATTAAATCTGAATGCATCAGACCATGTAAATAAGGGACAGCGATGTGACTTTGAAAGCTAAACGTAAATTAAATGTTTGGGGAGCAACAAGAAGTAATTTATTTTGTTTTTCAAGGGATGAAAACATAATTCTGCCTCTTTATAGGTCCCTGGTGAGGCCTCATCTGGAGTATGGGGGCAGTTTTGGACTCCAGGCCTTAAGAGGGATATAAATGAGCTGGAGAGAGTGCAGAGACTAAGTGCAACTAAACTGGTTAGAGGGAGGGAAGAGTTAAATTATGAGGGGAGACTGACAAGGTTGGGGTTGTTTTCTCTGGGGAAAAAAGGCGCTTGTGAGGGGACATGATTAGACTTTACAAGTACATTAGAGGACATTATAGACAAATAACAGGGGAACTTTTTACCCATAAAGAGAATCACGTACAGAGGCCTCCCCTTCAGACTAGAGGAAAAGAAGTTTCATTTAAAGGAACAGAGTAGGGGGTTCATCACAGTGAGGACAGTGAGGTTGGGGAATGCACTGCCGGGTGATATTGTGATGCTGATTCAGTTAATGACTATAAGAGGGACTTGGATGATTTCTTGGACAGACATAATATCAAAGGCTATTGTGATACTAAACTCTATAGTTAGTATAGATATGGGTATATAGAATTTAATTAAAAGTAGGGAGGGGTGTGTGTATGGGGCTGGGTTTTCATTTGGAGGGGTTGAACTTGATGGACTTTGTCTTTTTCAACCCTATGTAACTATGTATGTGTAGGATGTGTTTGGGTGTGAGGTCCGAGACTAAACGCCTGTCAGGGTGATGTTTTGGGTGGTTATTTTTTTTGCTTTCCCATATACTGTTTAAAGGAACCGTTCAGTGTAAAAATAAAAACTGGGTAAATAGGCTGTGCAAAGAGGCTGTGCAAAATAAAAAATGTATCTAATATAGTTAGTTAGGCAAAAATGTAATGTATAAAGGCTGGAGTGACTGGATTTGTAACATAATAGCCAGAACACTACTTCCTGCTTTTCAGCTCTCTAACTCTGAGTTAGTCAGTGACTATAAGGGGGGCCACATGGGACATAACTGTTCAGTGAGTTTGTTATTGATCCTCAGCATTCAGCTCAGATTCAAAAGCAACAGTTATGACCCATGTGGCCCCCCTCAAGTCACTGATTGGTTACTGTCTGGTAACCAATTAGTGGAAACCAAGAGAGCTGAAAAGCAGGAAGTAGTGTTCTGTTATGTTAGAAATCCACTCACTCCAGCCTTTATACATTACATTTTTGGCTAACTAACTATATTAGATACATTTATTTATTTTGCACATAGTATTTTTTGTTTTACACCAAACTGTTCCTTTAAGGCAGTAATCCGCAGCCAGTGGCTCATGAGCAAAATTTTGCTCACCATCCCCTTAGATGTTGCTCTCAGTGGCCTCAAAGCAGGTTCTTATTTTTTAATTCCAGGCTTGGAGGCAAGTTTTAGTTGCATAAAAAACAGGTGCACTGCCAAACAGAGTCTCCTGTAGGCTGCTAGTCCACAAAGGGGCTGCCGATAGCAAATTACAGCCCTTATTTGGCATCCCCAGAAACGTTTTTCATACTTGTGCTGCTCCCCAACTCTTTTTATATTTGAATATGGCTCACGGTACAAAAAAAGTTGGGGACTCCTACTAAGGGCTGGCTTCTAAGTCATTTAGAGAGAGGTTTAGGGTGAACACATTTTTTACACATTTATTTGATGTTAGTTTAGGGTATCAGAATATCAAAATAAGTTTCTGCCCCAATACATTTTTTAAAGTGCACTCTTTGTCTATCAATTATTTCTTTTCTGCACACCATGAATTGTATCTAGATTTGACATTATTCCAGGGGGAACAAAAAATGTTGTAAATTCAGGGAAATAAATTTATGCAATGTGTAAAATGAGGGAAAACTTAAAATAAGGTGATGTAAAAAATAAGGTTTCTCTGTATTCATCTAACTAGTTATAGTTTAAACATGGTATTTTAAAGCTATGTATGCAGTATAAAAATACTGAGCTGATTTAACTAGTATTAGAATAAAAATCAGATGGCACACGCTCTGGCAACTGTGCTTAGTAATTCTTGTGGTTTATTTGAAATCTTCACACACGCATGGAGATCTCAAATAACCACAAGGAATTACTTAGCACAGTTGCCAGAGTGTGTGCCATCTGATTTTTATTATAATACATGGATTGTTGAAACTTTTGGATGCAGCAGAGTTTCCAGATAGAGCACCACATTGACTTGCATGCAGAATCTTGTATTGTTTCACATTGATTTAACTAGTATACTGTTGATATTGCTCATAGTTCCATCCACTGAGAGGCGCATTCCAGCTCTGACCCCTGCAGCCGTAGGAAGATTTTCTGCATTAGCACCAGAGAATGACATTCTGTATCAGTGGCGTCTGCGGAGGAAAATGGAACAGGCAAGGGAAGGAACCCTGGCACCTCCAACCCAGAAACGGACCTTCTCTCCTCCAGTCAGAATCCCCAAACAGGTGTCTAAGGCTCTTGTTGTTCCTCACTTTCTATTCAATCATAACAATAAACACAGTGCAATACTTTTCCATTTTCAGTTACTATGGACGATCATGATACACAAGCCTACACTAAAAGAAATCTGTGGAAATAATGTTCATAGGCTGATTTTGAGGATACTCTCATCCTGTAATGTAGAATGCTCTGTTATACAGATAGCTAGAATCTCAGCTGCCATAAAGCAGGACAGGACTGCTGCCTACAATGGGGATCAGATAGGATCTGTGCAGCCACTGGGACAGAATGCTCTGTTATACAGATAGCTAGAATCTCAGCCCCCATAAAGCAGGACAGGACTGCTGCTTACAATGGGGATCAGATAGGATCTGTGCAGCCACTGGGACAGAATGCTCTGTTATACAGATAGCTAGAATCTCAGCTGCCATAAAGCAGGACAGGACTGCTGCTTACAATGGGGATCAGATAGGATCTGTGCAGCCACTGGGACAGAATGCTCTGTTATACAGATAGCTAGAATCTCAGCTGCCATAAAGCAGGACAGGACTGCTGCTTACAATGGGGATCAGATAGGATCTGTGCAGCCACTGGGAAAGAATGTTTTGTTATACAGATAGCTAGAATCTCAGCTGCCATAAAGCAGGGCAGGACTGCTGCTTCCAATGGGGATCAGATAGGATCTGTGCAGCCACTGGGACAGAATGTTCTGTTATACAGATAGCTAGAATCTCAGCTGCCATAAAGCAGGGCAGGACTGCTGCTTCCAATGGGGATCAGATAGGATCTGTGCAGCCACTGGGACAGAATGTTCTGTTATACAGATAGCTAGAATCTCAGCTGCCATAAAGCAGGACAGGACTGCTGCTTACAATGGGGATCAGATAGGATCTGTGCAGCCAATAGAACAGAATGTTCTGTTATACAGATAGCTAGAATCTCAGCCAGTCTCAGGACTTTTGTGTGAGCAAGGAAGGAGATCTAACCACCTATTCCTAGTGTTGCTGAACTACATGCCCCAGTATTTTTTACTGTCACTTACATTTTTGTCCCTTATTTTGCTTTCCTCTTTGTAGGTGCCGGTCGCTATGGATTCTACTATTTCAGAGCACTTCAGAGAGTCCCAGAAAGTCACCACTGACCCAAGTGATGCCATTTCTGATAGGCAGGATTGTATTCCTAGTTCTTGCCTTGACAACATACCCATTGCTAGTCCATCTCTAAGCATTCAGACTTGCACTGTCCCTCCCCACTTTCACCTTCAGTGCGATATCCTTCCTTATGTACACGGTCATCCCTCATTGTCCTGTATCACGCACACACAGGAGAAGGAAAGGGTTAAACCTGGTGATCCCCACCCTCTCCCTCCAGATTCCAATGATCTAGCTAAGCATCACCAGAAACTCTTACCAACCAGGAAGCCCAAAAAAATGCCCTGTCCTCAGCCAGACCTGAAGCTGGCAGAGCAACAAGAGCCCAAGCAGGTGGAGCGCAAGAAAGAGAAGCAGAAACAAACAAAATTGGGACTGGCAGAAAGAAAAGAAAAAATGGCAGAGCACGTGCCCTTGGGACCCTCATTTAATCGTGCTGTCGGGGAGGTGAGAACGTGTCACTCTTCAGCAACTTAGTCATGTTTCACCAGTGATCTTCATGTAACAGCTGCAGATAATGGTAGAAAAGAGATAGGCGGCACTCCGGAAAAAAATTAATATAGAAATTTATTCCAACAGGAGATGGATCAGCCACCAGCGCCCCAACCATGCCTTATAGTGGTAGAAAAGAGATAGGTGGCACTCCGGAAAAAGAAAATTTATTCCCTTAATCATAGGCTATGATTAAGGGATTTCTTTCCCGAAACGCGTAAGGCCATGTGGACCCATCTCCTGTTGGAATAAATTTTCTATATTCATTTTTTTCCAGAGTGCCACCTATCTCTTTTCTACCACTATAAGGCATAGTTGGGGCGATGGTGGCTGAGCACCCGGTACTAAGGTGGAACTAGTGGAGGAGGAAAACCGCGAGGGGCGAGTTTGGAGCGGCTGTTTATTTTGATCTGCAGATAATGTGCTGATCTGTAAACATTATTAGTAACAACAATTAATTATTATGTGCCAAAATATTCCACAGCGCTGTAAAATGAAACATGTACTTTGTGCAGTTTCAATTCTGATACCTGTGCTTTTAGTGAGTGAGCAATGATGCCAGACCAGATCTTATCAATACATAGCCCTCCTATTGTGTTATACTCCACTGACATGGAGCTTGCAGGGCATGTATCCTACATTGAAAGCTCATTTGGATAGGATCTTTGCCCAATATGCACACCTTGAAGAGGGTGAGATTGGCTGATTCAATTGTTTGGCCCTATGGCCAAATGATCGGATTACAAAGATGGGGATACAGGCCATTGGGGTGAAGCCACATCAACAAGCTGATGCTTTGATTGTCCCACTAAGATTTTTATGATATTGGTTGGGTAGGGCCGTCTGAGTGCCCCATACATGGGCAGATAAGATGTTGACTAGGACTGGAAGAGCCCAATCAGCAGCTCTATCTGCCCGTTTATGGCCACCGTTAGATTACTTACTGTACAGATAATTATATTAAGTTAGCTGCTCAGACTCTCTGAAATAAAATCAGCTAGTAGTGCAGTTTATTGTATGCCATTGCACTATTGATCTGCTATGTACTGAACCTCCATAATACTCAAATAGGTTCCCTTTCCTCCCAAGGTTATCTCAGAGAGGCTGTTTTCACCATCCCCAACTCCACAACCCAAGGCTGAAAATAGAAATGAGAAGCAAACTCCTCCGCCTTCACCTCCACCTGAGAAGCAAGCTCCTCCCCCTTCACCTCCATCCAATCAGCTGCAGCCACTGGAAATCGCTGCACAGCTACTGGAAGAAGCAGAAGGTACATTCCTCGCCACTCAAACACGTTATTTTTTTTTTTTTGTTAACTAATTTTCATTCACTGAGCATCCAACATCATCTTGCAGCAATGACAATCTCCTCTTCTGGTTCTTTTTCCCTTCAGACTCTGATGGAACAGACTTCGAAGATGACCCATTGCTGCACGTTCTGCGAGAACATCGGAAGGCTCTGCGAAGGAGACTCCTGTAATGACACCATTTATTTTATCTAATATTAACATAAATCATGTATTAATCCCTTATTACCCAACTTTGTGGTTATTGCAGTGAAGATCCAGTAACATCACTAATGCCCGACTCTCTTCTCTTCGCAGGGCTGTGAATGAAAGGCTTTCTGAACTGGAGGCGGAAAACAGAGCTGCTCCATCACCCCTCCCATGATGCATCCCTTCCTTACCTTTTTATATATGTGTAAGTCTCTCTATTTATATCTTTTTGTATGTGACCAGTAGAACGACGGGTTCCTTGTTCCGTGAATAAAATGTACATTTGCACAGATCGTCTTGTTTCCTTTTAAATCCATCAGGGGCTGTTGATTGATGTCACTTTTCCTCTGAAATTCTTAGAATGCAGATTCCCTAGGGATAAGTATTGTGATCAACTCTACTTACATCACTGCCATTAACCCTGTCAAGGTAGGTCCATGCCTATGCACGAGCCTACACCTGCTGCTAGTATATCAATGAGCTGCTCTGATAGGAAACAGTGGGCAAATATATCCCGGTGCTGTGATCAATAGCAGCCAATCAGCAATAGCAGGAAGGATGATAAATCTATATCCCTGATTGGTTGCTATTGGTTATTGCACTGGGGCAAATGTAACTAATGTTAAAGGAGAAGGAAAGCCCCAGGGCGCAAAACCCCTCCCCCCTCCCGCTGGGCAAATGCCCCTAACTTGTTACTCACCCCTCTGCGCAGGTCCTGTCACCCCTCTGCGCCGAATGTCATGAAGTGAAATCGGAAAACTTCGTGACATTCGGCGCATGCGCAATAGAGCTGTACCGGTACCTGCTCCTACTGCGCATGCGCCAGAAGACGCCGGTCAGAGCAGGAAGAAGACGCGCATGGGAGAAGATGGCGACTGTGAACTCCGTGGACAGGACCTGCGCAGAGGGGTGAGTAACAAGTTAGGGGCATTTGCCCAGCGGGAGGGGTAGGCCAGGGGGGAGGAGGGAGGGGGGGCAATACACGGGAGGGGGGGAGGGGTTTTGCGCCCTGGGGCTTTCCTTCTCCTTTAAAGGACAAGCAATGTTTAACTAAAGAAGTAGGTAGAAATGTTGTACATGATGTTTTGTGCTTCTGTACCAGCCCAAGGCAACCACAGCCCTTTAGCAGTAAAGATCCAAAGATGCCCCAGTAGCTCCCCATCTTCTTTTCTGCTGATTCACTGCACATGCTCTGTGCTGCTGTCACTTACTGAGCTTAGGGAGCCACTCACAATATACAGTACACATAGAATAGAAATGTCACAATATAAGGCTGATTAGTAATTAATACACATAATTACTACATGGCAGCACAGAAACCAGTGCAATTAGCATCAGAATTTAATAATCAGCAAACCTGTAGCATCAGCTTATATTACAGCCAGGGAAGCTCATTTTCTGCTGGATAATTAGTGACGAACCCTAAGCTTAGCTTCTCAACAGCCAATCAGAGCCCACTGAGCATGTGAGTGTCACAGACACTTTCCAAGATGGTGACCCCCTGTGACAAGTTTGAAGTCCTGGATCATTGCTGCTATTGACAAGCTGAAACTTTAGGCTGGTGCAATAAATTCAGTATATAAAACATGCCATTTTTAGCCACATTCATTTTTAGGGTCTAGTTCTCCTTTAAAGGGGTTGTTCACCTTTAAATGGGGTTGTGCACCTTTTGAGTTAACTTTTATTATGATGTAGAGAGTGATATTCTGAGACAATTTGTAGTTATTCTTATTTTTTTTATTATTTGTGGTTTTTGAGTTATTTAGCTTTTTGTTCAGCAGCTCTCCAGTTTGCAACTTCAGCGATCTGGTTGCTAGGATCCAAATTACCCTAACAACCATGCACTGATTTGAATAGGAGAGGCCTGAATAGAAAGAGTAATAAAAAGTAGCAATTACAATACATTTGTAGTCTTACAGAGCATTGGTTTTTAGATGGGGTCAGTGACCCCTGTTTGAAAGCTGGACAGACTCAGAAGAAGGCGAAAAAAATGAAGGCCAATTGAAACATTGCTTAGAATTAGCCGTTCTATAACATACTAAAAGTTAACTCAAAGGTGAACCACCCCGTTAATAAATGACACCCCTCCCTTATGGTTGCTCCCTAGTTATATATAACTAGAAATAGGGAATTAGGGTTTTCTGTGCAGTATATTTTGTTCTAGGAAAGAATTGCAGAAAACTACAGTGACTGTATATTGTAGAGTGCAAGCTCATGAGCATGATGGCAGCCTGCAGGCCTGTAAGTACTGCTTTATAAAACAGAATTGTTTTGCTTTCATACTTACTGTCTTGTCTGCAGTTAGCTGAGTCAATCTGTGTAAACAACCCCCTCCCTACAACCCTTTGACTTACAAATAAGCTGTGCCTTTTGCAGGGGGTTTGTGCAATGGGGATCTATCTATTTAACAATGAACCAATGAGCTTTAGCCACTCCAACCTCACTGAACTACAAGTCCCAGCATTCTCTGAGGGCCACGGGCCTAAACAGTTCAGTTTCAATGCATCTTCCTGCCTGGCTTTCATTGGTGTCTGCCCTGGGCCTCGACACAACAAAGTCGTTACTGTGTCAGCCTTTTATCTTGTGCGTTGTTCATTCTTCAACCACAAATCTGCTTCCTGCTGACGGCACAATTAATATCAGCACAACGAGGTGGTCGCCATGGCAACAGAAAGCCTTGGTGTTTGCAGTGAGATAAATTATACATGTGATGTCATACCGGCAAATAGAATGTAACGTTTCTATTTGTATTGAGAGTTTTGTTTCTCCAGGCGGCTGCTGCTTCTCTGTCATAAAGCCCGAAATTCATCCCAGGGGTCGTAGCAAATAATATCCCTTCTTCTGGCTTCACCTCCATCCAATGAAATGTGACGAGGCTCCCACGCTTCTTCTATATGGGCAAAGCTGCTACACGTACGGGACCTGTTATCCACAATGATCAGGACCTGGGGGTTTCCGGATAAGGGATCTTTCCTTAATTTGGATGTCCATACGAGAAAGTTGTGTAAACATTAAGGGGTTGAATTCCGAATTCATGATAGTTTTTTTAAAACTCCCATGAACTCGAAATTCGACTAATCGAAATGTATTTAAAAAATCAAATTTTCAAAACTGGGGTGAATAGGATCGACCTGAAAATGTGAATTCAATTCAATTTGAGTTTTAAAAAATTGATTCATGTTTTTTCTCCAAAGGAGAAGGAAGGCGGGAAGGCGGCAAAAAAACTCCAACTTCCAGGATGTCTTCCGTTGACTAAAACAGCTATTTTAGGGGCGAATAGTTGAATTTGAGTTCTTAAAGGGCCAGTGTATGATAAATCTCAAATTAGAATTTTTTAAAAAAATCTTGAATTGAATTTTAATAATTCCCAATGGAATTTGACCGTTTTGCCAAAAAAAAAAGATGAACATTCTAATTTTCAATTCGACCCATGATAAATCTGCCCATAAATAAACCCAATAGACTGGTTTTGCCTCCAATAAGGATTAATTATATCTTAGTTGGGATCAAGTACAAGCTGCTGTTTTAATATTACACAGAAAAAGGAAATCATCTTTAAAAATTTGAATGATTTGGATAAAATAGAGTCTATTGAAGACAGCCTTTCTGTAATTTGGAGCTTTCTGGATAATGTATTTCTACTAGAAAATCATATAAACATGAAATAAACCCAATAGGTTGGTTTTGCTTCCAATAAGGATTAATTATATCTTAGTTGGGATCAAGTACAAGCGACTGTTTTATTATTACACAGAAAAAGGAAATCTTTTTTTAAACAATGAGTCTAGGGGAGACGGCCTTTCCGTAATTTGGAGCTTTCTGGATAATGGATCCTATACCTTTACTACTGAAATCAATACAGATGTTGGATCCTTCTGCTTTCAGTGGGGCTCATTTATCAACACAGGGCAAATTTGCCCATGGGCAGTTACCTATAGCAACCAATCAGTGATTAGCTTTTTATAGCCAGCTGCAAGCAGAACAATGAATGCAGCAATTTGATTGGTTGCCATGGGTTACTGCCCATGTGCAAATTTGCCCAGTTTTGATAAATGACCCCCAGTGAATGAGCCCACCTTTATTTACATTAGACTCCACACATGGGTCAGTAGGATTTGATGTACCAGTGTATGTGCCTCCAAACCTACCGAAACATGTTCCTCGTTCCTTCCCTGAAACATTTATTAATAAAAAGAGGAACAGCACTTGGCTTCCAACATGTCCTACTGTCAGCTGCCTGACCACAACATGATTGGCCCATAATGCACTGCTGCTCTCCGTGGAGTCTCTAACTAACACACCTTAAAGGGGAGCTTCACCTTTAAGATAACTTTTTATATGTTATGGCTAATTCTAGGCAACTTTTCAATTGGCCTTCATTTTTTCTTTTTCATAGTTTTTTTTTACTTTTTCCAGCTTTCAAATAGGGGTCACTGACCCCATCTTAAAAAAAAAAAAAAAGCTCTGTAAGGCTACAAATGTATTGTTATTGTTACTTTTTATTATTTGTCTTTCTATTCAGGCCTCTCCTATTCATATTCCAGTCTCTTATTCGAATCAATGCATGGTTGCTAGGGGAATTTGAACCCTAGCAACCAGGTGGCTGAGATTGCAAATTGAAGAGCTGCTGAATAATAAGCTAAATAAGTCAAAAACTACAAATAAAAAAAAAATGAAAACCAATTGCAAATTGTCTGAGAATATCCCTCTCTACATCATACTAACAGTTAATTTCAAGGTGAACCACCCCTTTAAAGGCGTGCTTCACATTTACGTTAACTTTTTATATGTCATAGAATGGCCAATTCTAGGCAACCTTTCAATTGGCCTTAATTTTTTCTTTTTAATAGTTTTTTTTTTTTTTTACTCTACAGCTTTCAAATGGGGGCCCATCTAAAAAGCAAAAGCTCTGTAAGGCTACACATTTATTATTATTGTTACTTTTTATTACTCCTCGTTCTATTCAGGCCTCTCCTATTCATATTCCAGTCTCTTATTCAAATTAATGCATGGTTGCTAGGGTAATCTCTACCCTAGCAACCAGACTGTTAAAATAGCAAACTGGAGAGCTGCTGAATAAAAAGCTAAATAAGTCAAAAACCACATTTAATATAAAATGAAAACCAATTGCAAACTGTCTCAGAATATCACTCTCTACATCATACTAAAGGTGAGCAACCCCTTTAAAGGGATGAGTAGGACTGGATCTATAAAACACAATGGCTCTAATATACAAGAAAGAACCAGACCTGTCCTGTTTTGGATAGGGGTCGTGCAGCCTTGAAGAACCCGTTGCACTAAACCCTAGCCTGAGAGCAAGCTGAATACCTATAAAGCCCCCCTAGAAATCAAGTGAAACAAGTTGGAGGTGTCTAGACTCCCACTGCAAAACCCAAAACCTGTTGCTCCAGCTACAAAATGTAAAGAATGTTTCTCTGCACTTAGTGATAAGGAACCCACTTTGCGTTAACCACTTCCCTCCTGGAGACTATCTGCATCACTATTAACCGCTCACCTCTGCACATCTAGCAGGAAAAAGGGTTAACCAAGCGCTTCCCCCTTTAAGCTGCTGGACACGTTTCCTCTAGTAAAGAGAGAGAAGCATCATAGTAAGTTCCACATTTGTGTAGTAACATTAACTCCCGCTCAGCTGGAGAGCTACATCTGTATCCTACAGTGGGGCCTCAGCACCTCCGCTCTGCATCCAGCGGATTCACAGGTAGGTGCACTCCTCCTATATAATACACCAGCTGCACAGCAGGGCATTGCTTTATGTTACTGCTGTTGCATTCTCAATCTCTGCAGCCATTTGTTTCCCTCCTCTCGTTCTTTGCTGTCAGAAATGCTCCGAAATTCCTCTTTTCATTTCTTCTGTGATGAGTCTTCATCAGCTGCAGAGATTGTTATGGTGAAGGTGTCCTCAGTTATATATATATTCCTAAATGAGAATTTCATCATAAACAGAACCCCTCAGTGACTTCTAATATCCTTATCATTTACAGTAGGGGGTACATTATCCCTTATAATACATGAGTGATACTCAGAGTTCCCTATATAACTCAGCCTGCAGCCTTGTGCCTTTATATGGTCACAGAACAACCCCTCAGTGACTTCTAATATCCTTATCATTTACAGTAGGGGGTACATTATCCCTTATAATACATGAGTGATACTCAGAGTTCCCTGTATAACTCAGCCTGCAGCCTTGTGTCTATATATGATCACAGAACAACCCCTCAGTGACTTCTAATATCCTTATCATTTACAGTAGGGGTACATTATCCCTTATAATACATGAGTGATACTCAGAGTTCCCTGTATAACTCAGCCTGCAGCCTTGTGCCTTTATATGGTCACAGAACAACCCCTCAGTGACTTCTAATATCCTTATCATTTACAGTAGGGGGTACATTATCCCTTATAATACATGAGTGATACTCCGAGTTCCCTGTATAATGACTATTTGTATCAAAGGTAAAACGGGAAGAGACATTGATAGAAAGTGATACTTTGCATGTGCATTTCCAGTTGATAACAATTTGCATTACCATAAACAAAGTCCTTTGTATTTTTTCTGTTTGTTTTTTTCCTTTCGTCTTGTTTAATGCTCTAGTCTAAAGCGTCTCCATGTTCTGCTCTGATCCCCAGAGAATAAAGTGCTGACATTGTCCGATTCCAGCCCAATAACTTACAGGCCACAAATAGGGAAGCTGCAGTCGAAAGTGTTTCCATGTTGTTCCCCAGAAACCAGTGATAAGGAGAATGTTTTTGGGTTAATAATAAGGGAAGCACAGAAACACCCAGTCATCTCACCACTAGAAGAGATCAGCGATCAGAGATCAGGAGAATAATTTCCTTTATGAGAAACATTACCTGCACTATCCCTGCCAGTCTCAAAAGATAGTGATTCACTCCCTAAATCACTGTTTAAATTTAGCAATTGCCCTCATTTCTCTCCGGCGGCACCCATTGTGATATCACTTTTGGGAAGAAATGGCTGTAGCGTTGACGTATTTGGCAGTTTTCGAGTTGATGTTCTCCTGTAGATCTGCCAAACAAACTTCACATAATCTGAGGTAAATTGCCCCAAACCAATAGGGTGCACTGCAAACTGGTCTAAATGTCCGTGTTTAGCATAATGGAAGATGCCGTGTTATTTCCAGCTGAAATTCAGGAGAATAATTTCCTTTATGAGAAACATTACCTGCACTATCCCTGCCAGTCTCAAAAGATATTGGTTCACTCCCTAAATCACTGTTTAAGTTTAGCAACTGCACTAATTTCTCTCTGGCGGCACCCATTGTGACATCACTTTTGGGAAGAAATGGCTTTAGCGTTGATGTATTTGGGAGTTTTCAAGTTGATGTTCTCCTGTAGATCTGCCAAACAAACTTCACATAATTTGAGGTAAATTGCCCCAAACTAATAGGGTGCACTGCACATTGGTCTGAATGTCCCTGTTTATCATCATGGAAGGTGCCGTGTTATTTCCGGGTGAAATTCAGGGAAAGGCTGTAACTGTCTCTGCTGCTCGGTTACTGAGAGCTTCCTCTATTGTGTTTATATCCATTTTGGCAGTGAAAGCAGAACTGGGAGTGTCCCAGCCTGGAATCTCTTTTTATATATAATGATTCTTATTGGGGGACAGGGAGGGTTGCCCCCCAAAACTTTCTCACCCTGATCCAGAAAATATACACATTTCAAGTAACCTAAGTTCCCATTTCCTTGTTTGAAAGGTCCTCACTAGTCACTAGGGATGTAGCGAACCGCCGCCGATGTGTTCGCGAACGCCGTTCGCGAACACCGGCATAATTTGCGAACTGTTCGCGAACTGTTCGCGAACTTCGATCATCCGAAAATCGTTCGATTCGAACGATCGAAGGATTTTAATCGTTCGATCGAACGATTTTCGTTCGAATCGAACGAAAATCGTTCGATTTTAGCGATCGAATGGTCGAATGGGCGACCGATTTTGACGCGAACGCCTATTGGCGAACGTCGCGCGACGTTCGCGAACTTGCGGCGGACGCGAACAGTCGAAGTTCGCGCGAACTAGTTCGCCGGCGAACAGTTCGCTACATCCCTACTAGTCACACACACTCGGACATGGGTAGGTGTGTAACCAAGTGCACTGCTGGGGGTTACAATAAAGCGAGTAGTTCCCCTTTAAATTAACTCTTAGTATGATCTAGAGAGTGATAGTCTGAGACAATTTGCAATTGGTTTTCATTTTTTATTATTTGTGGTTTTTGAGTTATTTAGCTTTTTATTCAGCAGCTCTCCAGTTTGCAATTTCAGCCGTCTGGTTGCTAGGGTCCAAACAACCCTAGCAACCATGCACAGATTTGAACAAGAGACTGGAATATGAATAGGAGAGGCCTGAATAGAAAGATAATGAGTAATAAAAAAATAACTTTTGTTTTTAGATGGGGTCAGTGACCCCAATTTGAGAGCTTGAAAGAAGAAGACAAATAATTCACTATGAAAAAAGAAAAAATGAAGGCAAATTGAAAAGTTGCTTAGAATTAGCCATTTTATAACATACTAACAGTTAAGTTAAAGGTGAACTACCCCTAAGCTTTCTAATGCTGCAAAGCCTGTCTCTCAAGTTCTGCAGCCTCACTTTCTGGGAGAATATATATGTTGGTACTAGCATGTCTGTCCCTGCTTCCTTTCCAGCAGTAGGGCTGTCTTGCTTTATGGCAGAAATTCCTTCTATAGTTAGGGATCAATTACCACTTGTATCTGAGTAGTTGCCCTTAGCACTGACTTTTAGTATAATGAAAGCAGAATACAGATGAGGGACCTGTTATCTAAAATGCTCAGGACCTGAGGTTTCCAGATAAGAGGTCTTTCCTTATTTTGGATCTTTACTAAAATGAATATTAAATAAGCCCAATAGACTGGTTTTGCCTCCAATAAGGATTAATTATATCTTAGTTGGGATCAAGTACAAGCGACTGTTTTATTATTACACAGAAAAAGGAAATCATTTTAAACACTTAAATGATTTGATTTAAATGCAGTCGTTGGGAGTTGGCTCTCTGGATAACGGGTTTCCGGATAACGGATCCCATACCTGTAATTCTAAAGTCTGATTGCAGTTTGGCTTCATTATTTATAGGCTTGAAAAGATTTTTTAGTAGAACAAAAACAGCCAGAATCACTCCCCATAGACTTGAATGTAAATTGGGTGATTTTAATGTAAATTTCCTGGTTAACCCCTGCTATGCTGGAGACTTTCACTATACATCCAGGGTTTTGTCTCCTTTGCTACAGAGAAACTATTGGGCAGCCTGGGCACCAGCTCCACTGAATGAGGCCTTTGTTTTCAACTTCCATCGCTGGGATCGCAAGTCTGGGGGACGGTAGGACCCCCCTCTGGTTAGATGAGCGAGGGAAGCTGTGGGCAGGATGTGTGTAATGAGTCAAACACTCCAATTCTGCATGCAATGCTACAAGCACCCGTCTCATTAATTCTGCACATAGATAGGGACAGTGCATAGAAACCAATATCAACCCCCTCTCTAAAACCCCAAATTCACACACACTCAATTAAAGGGGAAGTTCACAATTGTTTTTGTAATTGTAGGGACAATTTGCAGAATGTAGGCAGTGCCCAATAGGCACCTTTGGAAAGGAATCCTATTTCCTGTTTAAAAAAACTGTTATTTTTCAGCAGGCGGTTGTGACATTACCCCCGCATTGTGACATCGCCCCTTGATTGTAACATTGTGCAGCATAATGTATGTTTCTACTGATCATTTGTAGGGGAAATTAAGTCAATGGAGATTGTTCTTATAAATCAGGTGTGTTTCCCTTTAAGATTTGCAAGCAGTCACAGGTCTGTAACTGGAAAGCTACTAATCGCTGTGTCATTTCTTAGGATTTCTGGTGTTTGTAGCTTTCCTTGTTTGTGTATTATTTGGGTAATTAGTGACATCTGGGACTTATGCTTATTCCACAGACAGGGATATGTGTCTCTACCTAAATCCCCTACATTGATCTATGTGTTTCACGGCTGCTCAGCATTTCCTGCCTCATTAACCTCAACACAAAATCAATGACACATTTACTCTCTTATTGCTACACAAGCTTTACATCATGTTGTTTCCTATACACTTCCTCCCTATAAACCCTACTGCCCCATACTGCTGCCTGGATACTGACACCTACTTGCTGCCATTTTAGTATCACTCATGTATTATAAGGGATAATGTACCCCCTACTGTAAATGATAAGGATATTAGAAGTCACTGAGGGGTTGTTCTGTGACCATATAAAGGCACAAGGCTGCAGGCTGAGTTATACAGGGAACTCTGAGTATCACTCATGTATTATAAGGGATAATGTACCCCCTACTGTAAATGATAAGGATATTAGAAGTCACTGAGGGGTTGTTCTGTGACCATATAAAGGCACAAGGCTGCAGGCTGAGTTATACAGGGAACTCTGAGTATCACTCATGTATTATAAGGGATAATGTACCCCCTACTGTAAATGATAAGGATATTAGAAGTCAACGAGGACTTATTTTGCTCTGAGACATATAAAATCCACATCCTACATGTCTAATTAGCAGATGACTGTGAGGTGAGGAGGGAGGTGGCAACTCTAACTCCTCTCACTTAATCCTTTTTTCTGTAAACAATGTTTAAACACCTGTTACAGGTTATACTTTAATTCTCCCTGCAGATTCATTCCCACCATTGGCCTATACACTGCTCCCCTGAGCAATAAGATGCCGTAGCTGCTACAGGGGTTTATTATTATTGTACCACCCCATCATCATTTTTCTTCCTCTCCCAGAATTCCCATGGAGGTGCCAGCACCCTGCAGCTCATCGGGTGCTCAGGAATCTCCTCAGGATACTGAGCACAAGGTACAGATATACATCACTTGCATTTCCTTGTTCCACAAATAACATATTTTATTTTATTATAAATACGACTGATCCGCAATGAGGGAGCTGATCCTCCAATGTGTGTAACATGGGGCAAGATTAACTATAGATTATCTATAGCAACCAATTAGCAACCAATTAGCTGGGACTGATCTAGTGCAGCTGATTGGTTGGTACAGGTTACAGCGAGATTTTTTTATATTATGTATTTTGTGAATCTTTTTTGGGCTTTGAGAAGTCATTCTCAAGTTTTATCTGTGTTTAGTTAATTTGTACCATCAGCTTCTCCTTTGCTCGGCAAAACCAGGAAGTGACAGGACGTTAGAAAGTGACAGTTTCCAACAGGCATGTTCTGCATAAATGCTTTCGGCCTTAAAGTTAACTTTTAGTATGTTATAGAATGGACAATTCTAAGCAACTTTTCAGCTGGTCTTCATTATTATTTTTTTAATTATTTGCCTTCTTCTTCTGAATCTTTCCAGCTTTCAAATGAGGGGTCACTGACCCCATCTAAAAAACAAATGCACTGTAAAGCTACAAAAGTATTGTTATTGCCATCTTTTTTTACTCATCTTTCTATTCAGGCCTCTCCTATTCATATTCCAGTCTCTTATTTAAATCAATGCAAGGTTGCTAGGGTGATTTGGACTTTGGAGAGCTGCTGAATAAAAAGCTAAATAAGTCAAAAACCATAAAAAATTAAAACCAATTGCAAACTGTCTCAGAATATCCCTCTCTACATCATACTAACAGTTAAATTGAAGATGAACAACCCCTTTAATGTTGAAAAAAAAGGGTATAATGTCCCTATAAAAACAGAACATGACTTGTAAGCTGAGGACCCCATGTGAAGCTGTATTGGCTAATATATCTATCCTGGTGCTGTATTTCTAAGCTTCAAGTAAGGGCTGGGTGCCTTTTCCCCAAGGGAGGCAGGGCCACCATTAGAAATCATTACAGGACCCTCCCCATAGGGGTCCCTAGAAGATCTGGACTGGGAGTCAAAATAGGCCCTGGAATTCCAAGTATACAGAGACCCAAACTGCCCCCCACCAGCCCAATAAATAGTGAGTGTCTATGGCATTTTACAGCAGCTCCTCTGCCATTTGCCAGAACCCACAGCCCAGCCTGGTCCCCAGTTATTAGTCCACCAGTCAACCGGGCCCCCGAGAGGTAGGACCTGCCATCAAGTAGAATGAGGCCCCAATGCAAAAAAAAAAAAAAGCCAAGCCCCTGAAACTAATAGGGTTGCCTTTTCTAGAAAAAAATACCGGCCATCATATGTTTTTATGGTTTTTCTCTATACTTTGCGATCATGCGACATTTTTACTGGCCAGGCAGGTAAAATACTGGCCAGGTGGCAACCCTAGAAACTACCCAGCCATGTCTTATTATAACAAAACCCCACCCATTATACATCCAACCCCGTCTACTCCAGTAGGTCCTACTTCCTTTAATTTTATTGGGGTCCCATTTTGTCCCTAACTTAAATACCACTTGTACCCTCTAATGATGATGATGACCACTGTCATCATGTCTTTGCTCCAGGTTGTAACTAAATTCTACTAAACACTACTGGGTCACCCCAAACCCCCGGAGAACATGAAATGCACACCAACAAAAACTCTCTGACCCCCCAGAAACCTTAGGGCCCCATATAAATACATGGTTAAAGCTACCCTGTGTCCACCACATTACATTGGGGTGCATATTGTGCCCCCTCCTGGATAGGCAGTGTTGGACTGGGCTGCCGGGATACTGGGGAAAAGCTGCCCCCTTTATTGTAGGATTTTATTTCCATGAAAATGTATAAATAAATGCAAGTTGTCGCTCTAAGGAGCCCACTGATACTTTGTTACACTCAGAGATACAAGAAACATTCTTTTTGTAACAATCAAAGTATTTTTTATGTCTCTGGTCTGTGAAATAACTTCACAGTGGGAAGCGGGGCCCCGGGGCCCTGATACAGGGCTGCACCCCTTGCTCACATGCTGTATACAGAGCCCAGGCCCGCCTCTCCCTATTGGCTTAGCTCTCTCTCCCATACTACCATTGTCTTTGCACCTGAATGGATTGTTCCATTCCCTGATATGGGGGAGGGCGGTGGGGAAAAAGGGATTAGGACATGTGTGTTGCAGGGATGGGGGAAGGGTAATACCCCTGTAAGCACTGACAAGACGAAGAGATGGAAAGAGTAGTGCTGGATAAGGAGGTTTGGTCCGGCTAATTTGCCAGGCAGAAGGATGCGAGTGAATTCTCCCACCCCAGTGACACAGGAATCCTGCTAACCACTGTCTGAATTGGGACAATGTACTGAGACAGGCTGTCAGGGAAAGAGACATACAGAGAGCGCCTGGGAAACCGTTACAGGGAGACGCCTGGCTGAGCATTATGGGAAAGCAATGTGGACAGGGGACTGTGGCTGGGGGCAAAATTAGGGGCACCTAGGGGCCACAGACACCCGGGAGGCTACACAAAGGCAGTTATTGGCACGAGACTCGGGATCTATAAATTGTGTCTTTTTGACGACTTTCAAGATCATGGGACATGGAGTCCAGTGAGGGATAATTTTACCTCAATGTGAGGCAACAAAATGGTGGTAAGTAGCCTTGGGGTAAATAAGGGAGGGCAAAATAGGTTGAGTAAGGGGCAAGTAGGGTGGCACCACGCGGCATGCTGTGTGTAAAGGGAGGGCATCTTATCTGGAAAAATATATCAGGCTTCTAATGTTTTCTGCTTTCTACCCTATAAATAACATTGTTATCAATAATGACTTTTACCCACCAGGCTGCAAATATACCCAGTGCTATGTCAGAGCTGTTTTTAGGATTATCCAAGTGATGGATGTCTCCCCAGGTCCCTCCCAGAGCAGCATGTTTAGGTAGCACTGTATTCACCCCTTGGTTATGTGTGCAGTTCAACTGGACCTGACTGTGGGATAGCAGGTATAGTAGGGAGAGATGTGCCTATAGTAACAGTGGATAATAGTCTCTGGGAAGGGAGTGTGACTGTGGGATAGCAGGTATAGTAGGGAGAGATGTGCCTATAGTAACAGTGGATAATAGTCTCTGGGAAGGGAGTGTGACTGTGGGATAGCAGGTATAGTAGGGAGAGATGGTGTCTATAGTAACAGTGGATAATAGTCTCTGGGAAGGGAGTGTGACTGTAGGATAGCGGGTATAGTAGGGAGAGATGTGTCTATAGTAACAGTGGATAATAGTCTCTGGGAAGGGAGTGTGACTGTGGGATAGCAGGTATAGTAGGGAGAGATGGTGTCTATAGTAACAGTGGATAATAGTCTCTGGGAAGGGAGTGTGACTGTGGGATAGCAGGTATAGTAGGGAGAGATGGTGTCTATAGTAACAGTGGATAATAGTCTCTGGGAAGGGAGTGTGACTGTGGGATAGCAGGTATAGTAGGGAGAGATGGTGCCTATAGTAACAGTGGATAATAGTCTCTGGGAAGGGAGTGTGACTGTGGGATAGCAGGTATAGTAGGGAGAGATGGTGTCTATAGTAACAGTGGGATAATAGTCTCTGGGAAGGGAGTGTGACTGTGGGATAGCAGGTATAGTAGGGAGAGATGTGTCTATAGTAACAGTGGGATAAAAGTCTCTGGGAAGGGAGTGTGACTGTGGGATAGCAGGTATAGTAGAGAGAGATGGTCCCTATAGTAACAGTGGGATAATAGTCTCTGGGAAGGGAGTGTGACTGTGGGATAGCAGGTATAGTAAGGAGAGATGGTGCCTATAGTAACAGTGGGATAATAGTCTCTGGGAAGGGAGTGTGACTGTGGGATAGCAGGTATAGTAGGGAGAGATGGTGCCTATAGTAACAGTGGATAATAGTCTCTGGGAAGGGAGTGTGACTGTGGGATAGCAGGTATAGTAGGGAGAGATGGTGCCTATAGTAACAGTGGATAATAGTCTCTGGGAAGGGAGTGTGACTGTGGGATAGCAGGTATAGTAGGGAGAGATGGTGTCTATAGTAACAGTGGATAATAGTCTCTGGGAAGGGAGTGTGACTGTGGGATAGCAGGTATAGTAGGGAGAGATGGTGTCTATAGTAACAGTGGATAATAGTCTCTGGGAAGGGAGTGTGACTGTGGGATAGCAGGTATAGTAGGGAGAGATGGTGCCTATAGTAACAGTGGATAATAGTCTCTGGGAAGGGAGTGTGACTGTGGGATAGCAGGTATAGTAGGGAGAGATGGTGTCTATAGTAACAGTGGATAATAGTCTCTGGGAAGGGAGTGTGACTGTGGGATAGCAGGTATAGTAGGGAGAGATGGTGTCTATAGTAACAGTGGGGATAATAGTCTCTGGGAAGGGAGTGTGACTGTGGGATAGCAGGTATAGTAGGGAGAGATGGTGTCTATAGTAACAGTGGATAATAGTCTCTGGGAAGGGAGTGTGACTGTGGGATAGCAGGTATAGTAGGGAGAGATGGTGCCTATAGTAACAGTGGGGTTTTTTGACACTATCAAAGTGAACCAGAAGTTGTACCTTGGGAGTTGTAGCTTATATTTATTGGACTGCTATAAAGAGAGACTGTTACTACCACTAATAGTTCCTCTAGTTCCTTTACTTTCCCTTTCTGTGTAACTGCTACTCTGCCCCTGGCAGTGAAATAAACACAGTAATACAGAGTGGACCTTCCTTGGATTTGTGGGAGTAGTAAATCTCAGCAAACAGGTCAGTGGCTGTTACTAATTTCCTTTTGGTGTTGCTGATTTTGTTTCTAGGGTCAGTGACCATGGCAACCAGAAGCAGTGCACAGCTAGATTTTCTATCTATAAGTTACTCTTTATAACCCATGACTAAAGTGACTACAACTCCCAGCACCTATAAACATTTGGGTTCCAGACCAATCTTACAGAATCCTATTAGGGGGCAGATGGGCTGGCGCCGGCTGTGGGCAAGAGCACAAACACTGGGCACAGACTCCCATCACGGCCCGTGGGAGTGGATCAGAACCGCAGCCAATGAGGCAGGTGCTCTGGTATTTGTGCGACTGCTGATTGGCTGTATCACAATTAGGCCTGGAGGCAGACAGACATTTGGTGCTGTTTTGTTCCCAGTCCCCGGGACAGACTGACATGATGCTCTTTGTCTGAGAAATAATTCACCCAGCCAGACTCTCAGGGGCCCTGAGTATTGATTTCAGCATCACTGTCTGATTGGATGAGGCTTTTTCTGCAGAGCCATCAGTATAGGAAAGTGCAGGTATTTTGCATGAACCCCAGTGTGAGTAGAGGGGGCAGATACAGTCTGACACGTGGAACTAACGCCTCACAGTCTCATTGCATTGACCTGTCATTCACTGACACAATAATTCCTCCATTGTCTGACCGTTCAGTAAAATCTGCATCTTCTCCATGTCAGAGGTTTATTGCTTGGTAAAGGGTAAGTTCACCTTCAAATACATTTTAACATGTTGAGATTCTAGCTATCTGTATAACAGAACATTCTGTCCCAGTGGCTGCACAGATCCTATCTGATCCCCATTGTAAGCAGCAGTCCTGTCCTGCTTTATGGCAGCTGAGATTCTAGCTATCTGTATAACAGAACATTCTGTCCCAGTGGCTGCACAGATCCTATCTGATCCCCATTGTAAGCAGCAGTCCTGTCCTGCTTTATGGCAGCTGAGATTCTAGCTATCTGTATAACAGAACATTCTGTCCCAGTGGCTGCACACATCCTATCTGATCCCCATTGTAAGCAACAGTCCTGTCCTGCTTTATGGCAGCTGAGATTCTAGCTATCTGTATAACAGAACATTCTGTCCCAGTGGCTGCACAGATCCTATCTGATCCCCATTGTAAGCAGCAGTCCTGTCCTGCTTTATGGCAGCTGAGATTCTAGCTATCTGTATAACAGAACATTCTGTCCCAGTGGCTGCACAGATCCTATCTGATCCCCATTGTAAGCAGCAGTCCTGTCCTGCTTTATGGCAGCTGAGATTCTAGCTATCTGTATAACAGAACATTCTGTCCCAGTGGCTGCACAGATCCTATCTGATCCCCAGTGTAAGCAGCAGTCCTGCCCTGCTCAGTGGGAGTCACTATTTGCACCCCTCTAATGAAAGCCCTGACAAATAAAGACTAATAATAATAATATAGTCGGTACTGCAGTGATACTGACACTGGGTCTCTGTTTCACTCCCTCATTAACATCACAAAAGCTGAGAATTCTTTGCCTCCCCGTAACCTTGCACTTTTCCCTCAACTCCCGTCCCTGGGCTCTAGGGGTGGGTGGGGGGCTTGTGAGGAAGAAGGAGGTTGTTGTTACTATGGTTACAGATGTTCCCATGTGAAGCTGAATGGAGGGGGGGGGCAGTAGAGAGACTCGTGGCTGCCGCACACAATCGCACACAAGCAGCAGTTTCTCTAATGGGGAGACATATCCTTGTTAGTATTGGGGAGCAGTGTGTCCTTGTTAGTACCGGCACTATAAATAACAAGTCTCAGCGGAACCCGCCACTGGGTCACCTTGTTCCTTTGTGCATACTACTGGGACATGTATTAGGAACAGGGCATATTAAAGGGCAAGTTCATCTAAAAATCCACTTTTAGTAGAATGCCAGTAACTTTCCTTTCTATCATGTGACCTTACCCCCAACCCAAAATAGACATTCATTCTCATTTAAAGACCTCATTTCTAATATTCGTGCTTGTCTCTGTCTCAGAGCCTTTCGGGTCAATTCTTCTTCCCATATTCAAACAGTTGTTTGTTGCTAGGGAAAATGGCACCCTAGCAACACAGTTGGCATTTCAAACTGGAGGATGCCATTAAAGGGCAAGTTCGTACTGGTACGATACCGACTTTGATATTCATATACAGTTTGCAATTGAGTTATTAAAGGGATAATGTAATGGGAAAAAATGTTTTTTTCAAAGCGCATCAGTTAATAGAGCTGCTGCAGTTGTCAGTTTCCCAGCTGCCCCCAGTCATGTGACTTGTGCTCTGATAAACTTCAGTCACTCTTTACTGCTGTACTGCAAGTTGGAGTGATATCCCCCCTCCCTCATCCCCTTTCCCCAGCAGAACAATGGGAAGTTAACCAGATAGCAGCTCCCTAACACAAGATAACAGCTGCCTGGTAGATCTAAGAACAGCACTCAATAGTAAAATCCAGGTCCCACTGAGACACATTCAGTTACATTGAGTAGGAGAAACAACAGTCTGCCAGAAAGCAGTTCCATCCTAAAGTGCTGGCTCTTTCTGAAATCACATGACCAGGCAAAATGAGCTGAGATGCACCTACACACCAATATTACAACTAAATACACTTGCTGGTTCAGGAATGACATTTTATATTGTACAGTGAATTATTCGCAGTGTAAACAGTGTAAAATAGAAATAAAAACTACATCTTAAAAATCATGACAGAATCCCTTTAACTGGTTGGCTTCCCTGGTTTCTAGGGTATTCAGGACACTAGCAACCACACTAAACCAAATGCTTGACCTTTTGAAAGCTATAAAAACTTAAGCATAAAACCGAGTTGCAAATGCCTTTATAGCAGTAGAAATTACATAAAGTCTTGCTCTGAACACAGAGAGGTTTTATTCAGGTTAATATGAATTATTAATCCGCACACAGAGCACTTATCTCTATTTAGTTTCTTTCTGACTCAGGCCACACAGAGAGAGAGAGCGGAACAAGACATTCTGGAGGCGGGGTTTGTGACCAATAATAAAAATAAAGGGCAAGTGCACATTTTAAAGGAAAACTATACCCCCTGAACAATGTAGGTCTGTATAAAAAGATACTGCATAAAACAGCTCATATGTAAAATCCTGCTTCATGTAAATAAACCATTTTCATAATAATATACTTTTCTAGTAGTATGTGTCATTGGGTAATCATAAAAAGAAAATTGCCATTTTAAAAAATAAGGGCCGCCCCCTGGGATCATACGATTCACTGTGCACACAAACATACCAAACATGTTAGGTCACATAAGCCAATTAACAAGACAATTTCCAAAACTAAGAAAGGACGGCACTCCGAAGTAAAGCAGGTTTATTGCAGAATCCTGCGGACAACAATTGTATGACTAAGGGATTTGTTCCCAAACGCGTAAGGCGATTCTGCAATAAACCTGCTTTACTTCGGAGTGTCGTCCTTTCTTGGTTTTGGAAATTGTATGCACAGTGGGGACGCTGTGGACAGAGCACCCAGACCTTCGTGGGTGAACAGTTAAAAGGGAGCATGAGATTTTGAGTGGTGGCCTTTGTTTTTTTCAAATTAACAGACAGTTCTGTCTTTTGCTTCAACACTTCTTCCTGTTAGAGCTGCAGTATTTCTGGTCAGGTGATCTCTTCCTGTTACAGCTAGAGCTGCAGTATTTCTGGTCAGGTGATCTCTTCCTGTTACAGTTAGAGCTGCAGTATTTCTGGTCAGGTGATCTCTTCCTGTTACAGCTAGAGCTGCAGTATTTCTGGTCAGGTGATCTCTTCCTGTTACAGTTAGAGCTGCAGTATTTCTGGTCAGGTGATCTCTTCCTGTTACAGTTAGAGCTGAAGTATTTCTGGTCAGGTGATCTCTTCCTGTTACAGTTAGAGCTGCAGTATTTCTGGTCAGGTGATCTCTTACTGTTACAGTTAGAGCTGCAGTATTTCTGGTCAGGTGATCTCTGAGGCAGCACACAGACCATCACGAAATGGTGGTTCAAGGCAAGAGATGTAAAAGGACAATATTTACTTAAATATATATATTCCAGTTTGGTAAGATTCTTTAATATGCCACTTAATATGATATAAGTTGCTTAAGTGTTCATTTTGGTGGTAGAATTTTCCTTTAAGGCCAACTATTCATTCCTTTTTTTGTTTTGTCTTGAGGGGTTTCCTTATGGAAATAGTAAAAGCAGACTATCTACAGTAGAACCCTGTTAATCAGCTGGTGTCTGCAACATTATTTCAGGAGTCAGAACCAGCCATGCAGAGAATGTAACCAGCCAGTGCATAACTATAGCAATTGCATTTACCAGTGACTGATGTGGTATGATGGTATATTGGGAAGTCGCTTGGAATTATATTTTTCTTTTATAAAACAAAAAAAACAAAATAGTTTTTATACAGAGTTGTTCTTTAATCCGATGAATATGAGTGTTAAACAGTGCAGGTAGATGTTAGTAATGAGAATCCTGATTCAGGAGACTGTGTGGGTGTTTGTGACATGAGTGGGTACAGACAATGCAGCCAAACAATAGAGTTTCTCTGTTACAAAGTATCACATTAGTCCGGATACACGGAGATCAGGTTGGATTGGGCTCTTATCTAGATACTGTTTTATTAATGCTCTATGGAAAATATCCATGTGATTCTCTGAGATATTGGAGATATACAAAAATAGGAGCCTAAAATGCAAATGATACTATAACTGGCAACTTCTACTCTGCTGTAGCCTCTCCCCAGGTACCAGCCTGACCATTAACTGGCCCCACAGGCTTATTAAAGGGGTTTTTCCTCTTCAAATTAACTGTTAGTATGATGTAGAGAGGGATATTCTTAGACAATTTGCAGTTGGTTTTAATTTTTTATTTGTGGTTTTTGACTTATTTAGCCAGTTTGCAGTTTCAGCACTCTGGTTGCTAGGGTCCAAATTACCCTAGCAACCATGCATTGATTTGAATAAGAGACTGGAATATGAGTAGCAATAACAATACATTTGTAGCCTTACAGAGCATTTGTTTTTAGATGGGGTCAGTGACCCACATTTGAAAGTTCAAGAGCAGGGTGCGAGAGCGCCAACTGCCGCGCGTGCGAGAGCGCCAACTGCCGCGCATGCGCCAACTCACTCTTGCGCGCGCTCAGCCTGCTCAAGAGAGTCAGAGAAAAAAGGCAAATAATTAAAAAACAAATAATGAAGACCATTCTAAGTTGCTTAGAATTGGCAATTCTATAACATGGGAAACCACCCCTTTAAGCACTAGTACTGGAGTGTTGAGCTCCTTGTTTCCAGCCTTTGTTGTGCCTGTTTGACTAGAGCCAATCTGTCCCTGGGCAGAGCCAATAAAGCCGGGGAAACAGAACATTATTGACTCAGGAACGTTGGGAAGCAGAAGGCAGATCTAAGAATAACACAGAACGTCGCTCATTTGGAGCCTCCTGTAGATTCAGTATCTGGAAATACTTTTCTCTAGTTAGGTTTGAGCGGTTGACGATATACACAGTTAAAGGGAAACTATTTCCATTTGTTTTTAGTATAATTGGCCCAGTTGGTTTTTACTTATTTATTTAATATAGTTTGGGAATTATTTAGCCATTTTCTTCTTCATCTCTGCAATTTAAATAGTCTGCTTATTGGAGAAGCCCCAATAAACACAAATAATCGTTCAACACTCTGGTTGCCAGGGTCACCGACCTTAGCTTTACAAGGGGATCATAATATAATGTTTAGTAAAATGCTATTAGTCATATCATCTAGGGCAGGGATCCCCAACCTTTTAAACCCGTGAGCAACATTCAGAAGAAAAAGGAGTTGGAGAGCAACACAAGCATGAAAAATGTTATCGGGGTGCCAAATAAGGGCTGTAATTGGCCATTTAGTAGCCCCTATGTGGATTGTCAACCTACAGTACTTTGAGGCTCTGTTTGGCAGTACATCTGGTTTTTATGTAACCAAAACTTGTCTCCAAGCCTGGAATTCAAAAATAAGCTCATGCTTTGAGGCCAGTGGGAGCAACATACAAGGGGTTGGAGAGCAACATGTTACTCACGAACTACTGGTTGGGGATCACTGATCTAGGGAATGGGAACACAGAGCAAGGATGCACTGGCCATGAAGATTCAATTTGCAGGTCTAGATCTGGATATACCGTATATACTCGAGTATAAGCCGAGTTTTTCAGCCCCCAAAATATGCTGAAAAACTCTACCTCGGCTTATACTCGGGTCAAGCGCAAAAACGGTCGCCGGCATCTAAGAATAGTCGCTGGCGTCCAAGAATAGTTGATGGCGTCCAACAATAGTCGCCGGCGTCCAAGAATAGTTGATGGCGTCCAAGAATAATTGCCGGCGTCCAAGAATAGTCTCCAAGAATAGTCGCAGACATCCAAGAATGGTTGTCGGCGTCCAAAAACGAGACGCCGGCACCTCCAATGGGAGCAGAAACCGTCAATTTTTTGATTGAAACTTACCAGAAGCTGCTGCATTTCTCACCCTCGGCTTATACTGGGCTTATACTCGAGTCAATAAACTTTCCCAGCTTTTGGAGGTAAAATTAGGTACCTCGGCTTATACTCGGGACGGCTTATACTCGAGTATACACGGTAATAGAATAGAAGATATGTCACCTCAGAGTTCCATGACCTGTATAAAAACACAATGCGTTGTGTTTTTATATGGTCATGGAACTACTTTGTGACTTATATCCTTATATTGAAAAGGTTTGGTATCCCCTCTCAGCCTGCATTAAAGATTTACTCCACTTTGAACAAAAAAGATAACAGTGGTAAGTCTTTCATTTCCCAGGAACATCGGAGTACTGGGGTGTTTTCTGAACAAAGATTTTTTTTTAGTGAAGCAGTATTAAGTTGTATGGAATTAAATCAAATGTGAAAAACTGGCTGTGCAAAAATGTGGGTACCCTTGTAGTTTTGCTAATTTGAATGCATGTTACTGCTCAATACCAAATTGGTTGGATCAGCTCGTTAAGCCTTGAACTTCATAGGCAGGTGTGTCCAATCATGAGAAAAGGTATTTAAGGTGACCAATTGCAAGTTGTGCTTCTGTTTGACTCTCCTCTGAAGAGTGACAGCATGGGATCCTCAAAGCAAATCTCAAAAGATCTGAAAACAAAGATTGTTCAGTATCATGGTTTAGGGAAAGGCTACTAAAAGTTATCTCAGAAGTTTAAACTGTCAGTTTCAGCTGTAAGGAATGTAATGAGGAAATGGAAGGCCACAGGCACAGTTGCTGTAAAACTCAGGTCTGACAGGCCAAGAAAAATACAGGAGGGGCAAATGCAGGGGATTGTGAGAATGTTACAGACAACCCAAAGATCATCTCCAAAGACCTGCAAGAACATCTTGCTGCAGATGCAGGTGTATCTGTACATCGTTCTACAATTCAACACAATTTGCACAAAGAACATGTGTATGGCAGGGGGATGAGAAGCCCTTTCTGCACTCACACAAACACACTCGCTTGTTGTATGGAAAAGCTCATTTAGACACAGGGTCGGAGCCTTGGGGGCCCACTGGGGCTGCAAATGAAAGGCCCTCCTGGCAGTCCCCGGGGGCCCCCTCCTGAGCTCCAACTCCCTGGCCTGCCGCATACTGTTTGCGCACTGTTCGCACACGCACGGACGCGTCACACTGCTCCTGAATGCACAGCTCGCGCATGTGTAAAAATGGCGCATATGCTCATTTCTTAATGGCACATCCGGTGCAGGGGTAGCAGGTCTGGGCCGGCAGAGTCCATGAAGGTCGGGGCCCACCGCGTATTTTCCCGGTTTCCTGCCGGCCCAGTCCGACACTGTTTAGACAAGCCACAGTCATTTTGGAACAAAGTGCTTTGGTCTGATGAGAAAAAAAATTGAGTTATTTGCTCATAACAAAAAGCACTTTGCATGGCGGAAGAAGAACATCACATTCCAAGAAAAACACCTGCTACCGACTGTCACATTTGGTGGAGGTCCCATCATGCTGTGGGGCTGTGTGGCTAGTTCAGGGGCTGTGTGGCTAGTTCAGGGACTACTGGGGCCCTTGTTAAAGTCCAGGGTTAGATGAATTCAACCCAATATCAACAAATTCTTCAGGATAATGTTCAAGCATCAGTCACAAAGTTGAAGTTACCCTGCAGGGGTTGGACATTCCAACAAGACAATGACCCTAAACACACTTGGAAATCTACAAAGACATTTATGCAGAGGGACAAGTACAATATTCTGGAGTCCCCCGACTTGAATATCATGGAAAATCTATGGGATGATTTGAAGCAGACTGTCCATGCTCGGCAGCCATCAAATTTAATTGAACTGGAGAGATTTTGTATGGACCAATGGTCACAAATAGCCACATCCAGAATCCAGACACTCATCAAAGTCTATAGGAGGCGTCTAGAGGCTGTTACATTTGTAACTAAGTATTGATGTAATATCTCTGTTGGGGTGCCCAAATGTATGCACCTGTCTAATTTCCATAAGGCAAGTTATATATTAAAAGGAAGTTGCTACTTTGAAAGCTCAGCCAATGATAAACAAAACACCAAAGAATTAAGAGGGGTTCCCAAATTTTTCACACGACTGTGTGTGTGTGTATGTATATATATATATATATATATATATATATATATATATATATAAATATATATATATATATATATATATATATATATATATATATATATATATATAAATATATAGTGGTTTGAATGGTAGCATGGACAATGAATAGGGGAGGCTGAATAGAAGAATAAGGAATGTAACATTTAACCCTATAGTTCATCTATTTTGTTTGCCGGGTTTCTGTCCCTAACAACTGAGAATAATGTTAATTTTCAAACTGTTCCACGTACCATAAAAAGACCAATTGTCCAGTTGTTTGAGTGGCTTCAGAGTAGAAGGGTTATTTAGTTATTTAGTTGCACTTCCCCTTGTAAGGAAATTGAAACCCACCACTATGTTAATATATACGTGTTAGAGAACAGTGTGCCGACAACTTCACGTTTCCCAGGTTTCGGTTTAGGAATTACTGTGTCAAAAGGGAATTAAAGGCTGCAAAAAAATCTTTATCTTCCCTCCCCTGTATTGCCCCCCTGTCATTCCAAGTGGCCACTTGTCTGAAGCCTCAGTGGCCCACTGGACCTTGTCTTGGTTCTCACCATGTCACGAGCATTTTATTATTATTTTAATAAAGGCAATTGGCTTTTGTCTGGGTTCTGCCAGTCACCTGTTCTGATGGACATAAAGCTGCTGTGCAAAAGCCCATTGTAGGTCACTGTAATAGTGATATCCCACTGCCAGCTCCTGTATTGTATTGTATGCCGACTGTCAGCTTTTACACACGAGGTTTATTCTGTATCCTGCCAGGGAGTGGGTTAATGCTCCCAGTTCCACTATCATCAATGATTTATACTGGTTGGGCTGTTTATAGATCATCCCTGGAGGGTCATTGATTGTATGGTTGGCTGGGGGTAGGCTGATACTGTAATGGATGTTGGCTGGGGATAAGCTGTTGTAAACTATATAGATAATACTTATAGTGAGATTCTATGTACTGTATTGTGGCTGGAGGAGATGAGTAAATAGCCAAAGTCTATAAAACACAAAGGGGCAGATATCAAGGGTCGAATTTCGAGGGGTTAAATCCCTCAAAATTCGACTGGGGAATAGAATCGAATAGGGAATTTGGGCGAATTTACGGGCTGGCGAATAGGCGAATATTCACCCGGCGAATAGTCGCCCGATCGAATATTTGATCGCAGGATTTTAGTTCAATCGAATGATTGATCGAATGCCTTTTTATTCGATCAAAAACGTAGAAAAAAAGCCTATGGGACATTCCCATAGGCTTTTAAAGGAATTTGGTAGGTTTAATCTGGCGAAGAAGGCAGTCGAATGATTTTTAAAAGAGACAGTACTTTGACTATCGAATGGCCGAATAGTCGCAGCGTTTTTTTGCTCGATCTATTCGAATCATTCTACTCAGGTGAATTTACGCCAATTCGATAGTCGAGGAGCACAAAAAACTCTTTTTTTCCTCTATTCATTCACCCGAGCTTAGTGAATGTGCCCCATAGTATTTGCTCCACTGGGGGTAAAACTCCTGCCATTAATAAGGTTGGACCAGTCAGGAGGGGCAAGTGGTGCTGGGCATTTCTCTGGGGGGGGCAACCACTGAATGTGCCATTGGACTGGAGCATTGTCTGTCCTACTGGTGCTGGCGTGGCTGTTACAGCTTCTCATACGTGTGTGACTAATGTTCATGGATGTTCTACATGTGTTTATTTACCCTGTTGTGTGTGTGAATGTAATGGGGAGCCGAGACCGTAGGCGCCACTGGGGCAGGACTATATAACGGATAATTATAGGACTGAGGGAGCTGGGGGGGGGTAAGGGTTAGTGGCTCTTATCCAGCATCTAATTGGTCATCACTGTATCTGTTCCAAGACATGTGACTATAGAATGCTGCGCTTTTTAAGCATTTCATGTCCCACAACACTCGCACCTTTTTACATTTCTTTTCTCTATAATAAGATCTTGCCCCGACTTCATTTCCTCTCAGATGTGAAACCATACCTCCCAACTGTCCCTTTTTCGTAGCGACAGTCCCTTTTTTGACAGCTCAACCCGCAGTCCCTCATTTGTACTGGAAAGTCCCTCTTTTCTCTGCACTGAATAGCCAGAAAAAGAAACAAAGTTTCTCACTTAATTGGCTTTTAGCAGAGAGCCCAGAACAGCTAACAGGTGCAAATAAGATACTTTGTAACAATTTTGAGACACAAAAACACAGTTTAGATAAGGAGAAATATTTTCAAACTTTCATAACCTGCCAAATTTTGTAAAACAAACATGGTAATTAGGGAGTGTGGCCACAGAAAGGGGCGTGGTCAAAATTGCTGCGCTACGTGCGGGAAAACAAATTTTGTCCCTCTTTTTACTTCCAAAATGTTGGGAGGTATGGTGAAACCCCACAGGCTGACACTTCCCTCTCGCTGCTTTATTTCACCCCCAAACTGAAGTCTTGCCTGGGACACCGCTCACCATGACTTCTTTCATACATTGGATTTAATTCAGTTAATTCATGAATTTGTGACTTTTTTGTGTGGCACATATGAGCCTGATACTTCCCCTGGAGCCTCAGGCTTTTGTATGTATATGTATGTGTGTATGCATGTATGTGTGTATGTATGTGTGTATGTATGTGTGTACAGTATGTGTGTGTATGTACAGTGTGTATGTATGTATATGTATGTATGTGTGTGTGTGTGTGTATGTATGTATGTATATGTATGTATGTACAGTATGCTTATGTGTGTGTATGTACAGTATGTATGTGTGTATATGTATGTGTGTGTATGTACAGTATGCGTATGTATGTGTATGTGTGTGTGTGTATACAAGTGTATGCGTGTGTGTGTGTGTATGTACTGTATGTATGTGCGGGTTATTTGGCTCCTTGTAAAGATAACCCTAGTGTGGTGTGAGCTGGGGAAATTAGATTGTAAGCTTCACTGCTTCAGGGACTGATGTATGTATGTATGTATGTACGTATAACTTTATTTGTATAGTGCTGTTAAGGAGCTGTACAATGGATACAAGTGCAATATAAATAAAAGTACAATATATAAAACTGCAATATACAAAAAGTACACACATCAGAGTCCTGCACGGGTCCATTTTTTGGAACCCGTACCTGCAATCTGCAACTTGGACCCGCAACCCGACCCGCAAGTACTTTATCAGCAACCCGGCCCCGTGACCCGCTGACCATCAAGAATCAGGAAGTGCTGTCATTGTAAACCGGAAGTGACATCATTGGAAGTAGGCGTGATCAGAAAAAAGTAGTAAAAATCGCTATTGAGAAGACCCGCGGCCCGACCCGCAAACTCGCAGAACTGCCAACCCACGTCTATACCTGCACCCAGAACTTTTACCCACAACCCGCAGGTTTTTGCGGGTATCCCGCGGGTACCCGACCCGCTGCAGCACAACTCACGGGGAGGACAAGTCACACAATAAATAAAATACAATACACAGAGCTTATATAAGGACATGGAGCTTAAATGTGGTAAGAGACACAGTAGGAAGGAGGTCCCTGTCCCCTAGAGCTTACAGTCTGATGAATAAATATCTGCTATACTGTGTATGTGTTATGTCAGCACTGTCTGAAGCATAATATAATGCTTGTATTTATGTAGAGAATATGGGGGCTTCCCCTTTGGATTCTTGGCTCCATTGCTTATGGCTCTGGGTTCCATTCCCCAAGTTTCGGGTACTCAGACCAGAAGGGAATTAGTTAGAAACCTGCCTCATGTATAAAATCAATTTGTTTTTCTTAATAACAATGACAACGTTACATCATTGGATCATTGTGAGCGAGTGATAAACAGATTAGTGAGTGGGCGAGGTATGAATAGTGATCAGTTTGGAGCTGCCACGATCTCTTGCACACGTGTCATGCATTGAAGCATTAGTAAATACATACACTGTAACAATGCAACGTTCATAGCAACACTCATTTATTTAGCACATATCAACATAGTAACATAAGTAGGAAAACATGTTTCAGACCAACCTCTCAAAGAAGGGGAAAACAATGCCCTCAGCATGGAAAAGACAAGACTAAAGGTTCACTTTAACAGACTGGAACTGTGACTGTGGGATAGTAGGTATAGTAGGGAGAGAGTAGGTGCCTATAGTAACAGTGGATAATAGTCTCTGGGAAGGGAGTGTGACTGTGGGATAGCAGGTATAGTAGGGAGAGATGGTGCCTATAGTAACAGTGGGATAATAGTCTCTGGGAACGGAGTGTGACTGTGGGATAGCAGGTATAGTAGGGAGAGATGGTGCCTATAGTAATATTAGGGATAATAGTCTCTGGGAAGGGAGTGTGACTGTGGGATAGCAGGTATAGTAGGGAGAGATGGTGCCTATAGTAACAGTGGGATAATAGTCTCTGGGAACGGAGTGTGACTGTGGGATAGCAGGTATAGTAGGGAGAGATGGTGCCTATAGTAACAGTGGATAATAGTCTCTAGGAAGGGAGTGTGACTGTGGGATAGCGGGTATAGTAGGGAGAGATGTGTCTATAGTAACAGTGGACAATAGTCTCTGGGAAGGGAGTGTGACTGTGGGATAGCAGGTATAGTAGGGAGAGAGTAGGTGCCTATAGTAAAAGCGGATAATAGTCTCTGGGAAGGGAGTGTGACTGTGGGATAGCAGGTATAGTAGGAAGAGATGGTGCCTATAGTAACAGTGGGATAATAGTCTCTGGGAACGGAGTGTGACTGTGGGATAGCAGGTATAGTAGGGAGAGATGGTGCCTATAGTAATATTAGGGATAATAGTCTCTGGGAAGGGAGTGTGACTGTGGGATAGCAGGTATAGTAGGGAGAGATGGTGCCTATAGTAATATTAGGGATAATAGTCTCTGGGAAGGGAGTGTGACTGTGGGATAGCAGGTATAGTAGGGAGAGATGGTGCCTATAGTAACAGTGGATAATAGTCTCTGGGAAGGGAGTGTGACTGTGGGATAGCAGGTATAGTAGGGAGAGATGTGCCTATAGTAACAGTGGGATAATAGTCTCTGGGAAGGGAGTGTGACTGTGGGATAGCAGGTATAGTAGGGAGAGATGTTGTCTATAGTAACAGTGGATAATAGTCTCTGGGAAGGGAGTGTGACTGTGGGATAGCAGGTATAGTAGGGAGAGATGGTGCCTATAGTAACAGTGGATAATAGTCTCTGGGAAGGGAGTGTGACTGTGGGATAGCAGGTATAGTAGGGAGAGATGGTGCCTATAGTAACAGTGGATAATAGTCTCTGGGAAGGGAGTATGACTGTGGGATAGCAGGTATAGTAGGGAGAGATGTTGTCTATAGTAACAGTGGATAATAGTCTCTGGGAAGGGAGTGTGACTGTGGGATAGCAGGTATAGTAAGGAGAGATGGTGCCTATAGTAACAGTGGATAATAGTCTCTGGGAAGGGAGTGTGACTGTGGGATAGCAGGTATAGTAGGGAGAGATGGTGTCTATAGTAACAGTGGATAATAGTCTCTGGGAAGAGAGTGTGACTGTGGGATAGCAGGTATAGTAGGGAGAGATGGTGTCTATAGTAATATTAGGGATAATAGTCTCTGGGAAGGGAGTGTGCTAATGAAATTAAAGGCACTTTTATTTGCAAGTAACATTTCCAGAAAGGCTTTGTTCTTTAATCAGCACAGATGACATTTCTCCTCATACAATGTCCTGGTCTCATTGCTGTTGGCAGACTCTTATCAACTGATTTACCTTCCAAGTGACGTGGGGCAAAGGGAACCTTCCCAGCACCTACAGCTCAGATTGTTCTGAACAGGCAAAGGATTAGGGATTAGCAGATTAGTGTAAATACCATGTAAATAACACCCATCGTTTACTGCAGAATTGCAGCTGTCTCTAAACTACAGCTCCCAGAATTCCATGAGATCCACAGGTGAATTCTAGTGACAGATTTTGTGCCTCGCGTTGATACGTTTTTGTTACTCGCAGGCACGTGGAACTGACACTCTGGATTCAGCCAATGAAAGTCACCTCCTTTCCTCCGCAGCCAACCCCAGTGTTAAAGGAAGACCAAGCAAAAGGTACGTGTGATTTAGGGCAAAACAGAGGGTTACAGCAGAGATCATAGTGTTTGCCTGAGCTGCTGGTTCTTACTACTGAAACAATGCAGCAGAAGCCACTACAGTTTCCTATGTACCAGGACTGCATATGTGTGTGTGTGTGTGTATATATATATATATATATATATATATATATATATATATGTGTGTGTGTGTGTGTGTGTGTGTGTGTGTATATATATATATATATATATAAAACCCTCTCACAAACCGCACTCCAAGAACTTGTAAGGTGTCAAAAATCAAAATGCCTTTATTTCAACGTTTCGGCTCTCACTCGTGAGCCGTCTTCAGGAAAGTGAGAGGGTTTGATAGAATTATTTTACCAGCACCCAGGCGGATGTTTTTTGGAAAAGAGTGCACCTGACTAGGATTGCTATATATATATATATATATATATATATATATATATATATATATATATATATATATATATATATATATATATATATATATATATATAATCATTCACACTTTCCTTTAGTACAGTTGTGCATTTGGAATAAGGAGGGGGCAAAATCCTTAATTAATATTCGACTAGACCTACCACTTAGTTTTTCAGCCATATTGACTCTGTGCTTCTATTAACTCCTCCCTTTTCTTGCCACAATTCCAGGATCACCCGAGGTCCCTTCGTAAAACTGGCGGATTGTGCTCATTATCACTATGAGAATGTCAACTATGGACCAATTCAGGTGAGTTACCTTGAGAATATATTGAGGCTACTGTTCCTGGGTTGTTCCTGCTGAATTGTGCTTAGTAGAGGGGAATACCTATGCTATCATAGTTTTATGGGATTTCGTTGTACAAACTATGAGCAAACTTAGGGACTGTTCCTGCTGAATTGTGCTTAGTACAGAGGAATACCTATGCTGCCATTGTTTTATGGGATCTCTCTGTACAGACTATGAGCAAACTTAGGGGACTGTTCCTGCTGAATTGTGCTTAGTACAGGGAATACCTATGCTGCCATAGTTTTATGGGATCTCTCTGTACAGACTATGAGCAAATTTAGGGGACTGTTCCTGCTGAATTGTGCTTAGTACAGGGAATACCTATGCTGCCATAGTTTTATGGGATCTCTCTGTACAGATTATGAGCAAATTTAGGGGACTGTTCCTAGAGATGTCGCGAACTGTTCGCCGGCGAACTTGTTCGCGCGAACATCGGGTGTTCGCGCTCGCCGGAAGTTCGTGAACGTCGCGCGACGTTCGCCATTTTGGGTTCGCCATTGTTGGCGCTTTTTTTTGCCCTCTTACCCCAGACCAGCAGGTACATGGCAGCCAATCAGGAAGCTCTCCCCTGGACCACTCCCCTTCCCTATAAAAACCGAAGCCCTGCAGCGTTTTTTCACTCTGCCTGTGTGTGCTGAAGAGATAGTGTAGGGAGAGAGCTGCTGCCTGTTAGTGATTTCAGGGACAGTTGAAAGTTTGCTGGCTAGTAATCGTTTTGATACTGCTCTGTTATTGGAGGGACAGAAGTCTGCAGGGGTTTGAGGGACATTTAAGCTTAGGTAGCTTTGCTGGCTAGTAATCTACCTTCTACTGCAGTGCTCTGTATGTAGCTGCAGTGGGCAGCTGTCCTGCTTCTGATCTCATCTGCTGACTGCTGCAATAACAGTAGTCCTTGTAAGGACTGCTTTTATTTATTTTTTTGTTGTTTTACTACTACTACTACTACTACTATAAGAGCCCAGTGCTATTAGTCTAGCAGTGTTGGGGAGTGGGACTGGTGTGCTAATCTGCTGCTCCTAGTAGTTCAGCAGCACCAACTTTAATTTTTTTTTTTTAATATTCATTTTTTTTTTATTTTACTTTTTTTTATTTTACTACCGCTGTAGTAGTGTATAAGTTGACCTTTTAGGCATTATTTGCCCTGTAGGCATTATTTGCACACTGTTTTCTTCAACCCGCCATCTAGCTGTGTGACCTTGTTCACATTCTGTCTAAATATCCATAATATTACCGTCTCCAGAAAAAACACCGGAGTGACTTTTTTCAAGCAGCCATAATATATTTTACGTAATCCGTATCCACCGCTGTAGTAGTGTATACGTTGACCTTGTAGGCATTATTTGCACAGTGTTTTCTTCAACCCGCCATCTAGCTGTGTGAGCTTGTTCACATTTTGTCTAAATATTGATAATATTATCGTCTCTAGAAAAACCACTTGAGTTACTTTTTTTCAAGCAGCATTCATATATTTTACGTAATCCGTATCCACCGCTGTAGTAGTGTATACGTTGACCTTGTAGGCATTATTTGCCCAGTTTTTTTGGCCGCAGCCACTGAAGCACAGAGGCCAGAAAAAATATGCCACATAAATGCTGAAAATAGTCATTTTTTGCCCTACGTTGACTCAACGTATATGGCAAAAAATGACTATTTTCAGCATTTATATGGCATATTTTTTCTGGCAACTGTGCTTCAGTGGCTGCGACCAAAAAAACTGGGCAAACAATGCCTACAAGGTCAACGTATGGCAAAAAATGACTATTTTCAGCATTTATATGGCATATTTTTTCTGGCAACTGTGCTTCAGTGGCTGCAACCAAAAAAACTGGGCAAACAATGTCTACAAGGTCAACGTATGGCGAAAAATGACTATTTTCAGCATTTATATGGCATATTTTTTATGGCAACTGTGTTTCAGTGGCTGCGTCCAAAAAAACTGGGCAAACAATGCCTACAAGGTCAACGTATGGCAGTTGTTTAAAGAGAACAGTAGATTACTAGCCAGCAAAGCTACCTAAGCTAAAATGTCCCTCAAATCCCTGCAGACTTCTGTCCCTCCAATACAGAGCAGTATCAAGCAGATTACTAGCCAGCAAACTTACTATCATCTGTCCCTGAAATCACTAACAGCTCTCCCCCTACACTATCTCTTCCAAGCACACACAGGCAGATTTTTCAGATACATTTTTGCCCTTGATCCCCCTCTGGCATGCCACTGTCCAGGTCGTTGCACCCTTTAAACAACTTTAAAATAATTTTTCTGGCCAGAAATGTCTTTTCTAGATGTTAAAGTTCGCCTTCCCATTGAAGTCTATGGGGTTCGCGAACCGTTCGCGAACCGCTCGCGTTTTTGCGCAAGTTCGCGAATATGTTCGCGAACTTTTTTTCCGACGTTCGCTACATCCCTAACTGTTCCTGCTGAATTGTGCTTAGTACAGGGAATACCTATGCTGCCATAGTTTTATGGGATCTCTCTGTACAGACTATGAGCGAACGTAAGGGACAGTTCCTGCTGAATTGTGCTTAGTACAGGGAATACCTATGCTGCCATAGTTTTATGGGATCTCTCTGTACAGACTGAGCAAATTTAGGGACTGTTCCTGCTGAATTGTGCTTAGTACAGGGAATACCTATGCTGCCATAGTTTTATGGGATCTCTCTGTACAGACTATGAGCAAACTAAAGGTGGCCATACACGGGCCGATAAAAGCTGCCGACAGACCGTGTCGGCAGCTTATTGGCCCGTGTATGGGCCCCGACGGGCTTCACCGATCGAGATCTGGCCGAAAGTCGGCCAGATCTCGATCGGATGGGACAGAAAATCCCGTCGGATCGCGGCCGCATCTATTCGTTGATGCGGTCCCGCGATCCGACCGCCTGTTCGGCATCGTTAGGATCCGATCGTTGGGCCCTAGGGCCCACGATCGGATCAGCCCGATATTGCCCACCTCAAGGTGGGCATATCGGAGGGAGATCCGCTCGTTTGGCGACATCGCCAAACGAGCAGATCTCTCCATGTATGGCCACCTTTAGGGGACTGTTCCTGCAGAATTGTGCTTAGGGAATACCTATGCTGCCATAGTTTTATGGGATCTCTCTGTACAGACTATGAGCAAACTTAGGGACTGTTCCTGCTGAATTGTGCTTAGTACAGGGAATACCTATGCTGCCATAGTTGAATGGGATCTCTCTGTACAGACTATGAGCAAACTTAAGGGACTGTTCCTGACGAATTGCGTTTTATTCATAGAATATGAATAGACCTAGAATGTCTGTGCTCATCAGACTATCTGTTATTTATAGTCATTATGCTCTGATGGTTGTGTGATTTACAAGTTAGCTCTAATGATAATTACTTATCCAAGCTCATTCCATTAAGGGTGACGCTGCTCTGTGTGTCTCTATGGAGCCATTAGTCTCTGCAGTGTAACCAGTACAAGCACCAGTGCCCCCAAAGGAAGGCAACTTTCAATTCTGGTCTGTTAAAAATCCCCTGGATCTAAATCTGCCACTTTCCTTTTATAGGGAATGTATATTATCTGTGTATTATCTCTTGTCTCCCCTGGTGACTCATTGCTGAGTGGGTGCAACTCTGTATCCTCCGACACCTAATGTTTCTTTTATATTTCCAGCTCACCTTGTCAGATTCACGCACTGAGGAAGCCGGTTGTACAGAAGGGGATGTTCTCTACATTGTACAGGTCACATGCCAGGTCAGTGCAGTGTCAGCCTACTATAGGCACCATCTCTCCCTACTATACCTGCTATCCCACAGTCACACTCCCTTCCCAGAGACTATTATCCACTGTTACTATAGACACCATCTCTCCCTACTATACCTGCTATCCCACAGTCACACTCCCTTCCCAGAGACTATTATCCCACTGTTACTATAGGCACCATCTCTCCCTACTATACCTGCTATCCCTCAGTCACACTCACTTCCCAGAGACTATTATCCACTGTTACTATAGGCACCATCTCTCCCTACTATACCTGCTATCCCGCAGTCACACTCCCTTCCCAGAGACTATTATCCACTGTTACTATAGACACATCTCTCCCTGCTATACCTGCTATCCCACAGTCACACTCCCTTCCCAGAGACTATTATCCACTGTTACTATAGGCACCATCTCTCCCTACTATACCTGCTATCCCACAGTCACACTCCCTTCCCAGAGACTATTATCCACTGTTACTATAGACACCATCTCTCCCTACTATACCTGCTATCCCACAGTCACACTCCCTTCCCAGAGACTATTATCCACTGTTACTATAGACACCATCTCTCCCTACTATACCTGCTATCCCACAGTCACACTCCCTTCCCAGAGACTATTATCCCACTGTTACTATAGACACCATCTCTCCCTACTATACCTGCTATCCCACAGTCACACTCCCTTCCCAGAGACTATTATCCACTGTTACTATAGACACCATCTCTCCCTACTATACCTGCTATCCCACAGTCACACTCCCTTCCCAGAGACTATTATCCCACTGTTACTATAGACACCATCTCTCCCTACTATACCTGCTATCCCACAGTCACACTCCCTTCCCAGAGACTATTATCCACTGTTACTATAGACACCATCTCTCCCTACTATACCTGCTATCCCACAGTCACACTCCCTTCCCAGAGACTATTATCCACTGTTACTATAGACACCATCTCTCCCTACTATACCTGCTATCCCACAGTCACACTCCCTTCCCAGAGACTATTATGCCACTGTTACTATAGACACCATCTCTCCCTACTATACCTGCTATCCCACAGTCACACTCCCTTCCCAGAGACTATTATCCCACTGTTACTATAGACACCATCTCTCCCTACTATACCTGCTATCCACAGTCACACTCCCTTCCCAGAGACTATTATCCACTGTTACTATAGACACCATCTCTCCCTACTATACCTGCTATCCCACAGTCACACTCCCTTCCCAGAGACTATTATCCACTGTTACTATAGACACCATCTCTCCCTACTATACCTGCTATCCCACAGTCACACTCCCTTCTCAGAGACTATTATCCCACTGTTACTATAGACACCATCTCTCCCTACTATACCTGCTATCCCACAGTCACACTCCCTTCCCAGAGACTATTATCCCACTGTTACTATAGGCACCATCTCTCCCTACTATACCTGCTATCCCACAGTCACACTCCCTTCCCAGAGACTATTATCCACTGTTACTATAGGCACCATCTCTCCCTACTATACCTGCTATCCCACAGTCACACTCCCTTCCCAGAGACTATTATCCACTGTTACTATAGGCACCATCTCTCCCTACTATACCTGCTATCCCACAGTCACACTCCCTTCCCAGAGACTATTATCCACTGTTACTATAGACACCATCTCTCCCTACTATACCTGCTATCCCACAGTCACACTCCCTTCCCAGAGACTATTATCCACTGTTACTATAGACACCATCTCTCCCTACTATATCTGCTATCCCACAGTCACACTCCCTTCCCAGAGACTATTATCCACTGTTACTATAGACACCATCTCTCCCTACTATATCTGCTATCCCACAGTCACACTCCCTTCCCAGAGACTATTATCCACTGTTACTATAGGCACCATCTCTCCCTACTATACCTGCTATCCCACAGTCACACTCCCTTCCCAGAGACTATTATCCACTGCTACTATAGGCACCATCTCTCCCTACTATACCTGCTATCCCACAGTCACACTCCCTTCCCAAAGACTATTATCCACTGTTACTATAGGCACCATCTCTCCCTACTATACCTGCTATCCCACAGTCACACTCACTTCCCAGAGACTATTATCTACTGTTACTATAGGCACCATCTCTCCCTACTATACCTGCTATCCCACAGTCACACTCCCTTCCCAGAGACTATTATCCCACTGTTACTATAGGCACCATCTCTCCCTACTATACCTGCTATCCCACAGTCACACTCCCTTCCCAGAGACTATTATCCCACTGTTACTATAGGCACCATCTCTCCCTACTATACCTGCCATCCCACAGTCACACTCCCTTCCCAGAGACTATTATCCCACTGTTACTATAGACACCATCTCTCCCTACTATACCTGCTATCCCACAGTCACACTCCCTTCCCAGAGACTATTATCCACTGTTACTATAGACACCATCTCTCCCTACTATACCTGCTATCCCACAGTCACACTCCCTTCCCAGAGACTATTATCCACTGTTACTATAGGCACCATCTCTCCCTACTATACCTGCTATCCCACAGTCACACTCCCTTCCTATATATACTGTATGTGATTTTAAATGATATAGAGGTTAAAGTGTGTTAACTAAAAAGTAACCCCCCCCAAAACTTGATATGATTATTATGAGGTTAATAAGCCCAGTCTGTACTTATCCACAGTGGGAACCAAACTATTTTCTTTCGATTAAGAGCATGAATGGTCATGTGACCGTTTCCTTTCAGTGCTGCCATAGAGTTTTCCCTGTACACAGTATAATCTTCTTGCAGCTCACAGGGGCCTAATTGTATTTGTGATGCCAATGGACAACCCTCTGCCCCCTCCCAACCCTCCATCAGGGCAGAGTTCCATGACCCATATAAATACTAATTAGCCAGAGATTGTCCCTACGTTCCCCCTGGTGTGAGTGTCATTCGCAGGTAGAAATGTTATTAGAACTGTCCGTTGTGATATTTCATTAAATGTAAAGTGGGGCAGAAGGTATAATTAGATGCCCCGGTGCTGCAGTAAGTTATTTGGGACTGGGCAGTGATATTTAGGGGCTCAGCTCTGATTTGATTTGAATCCATATTTATTAGGATTTTTCCATTTTTACCTGTACAGAACCCGTTGTTTCCCCAATTGTTCCTGACTGTCTCAGTCTCCTTTAGGGTCGTTCCTGGTCCGTGTTGCGCAGTTATGAGGATTTCCGGGTGTTGGACTCCAACCTTCATCGTTGTATCTTCGACCGGCGCTTCTCACAACTGCTTGAGCTGCCCCCCCGCACTGAGCTGCCCACCCAAGGACAGGTGAGAATCGGTAACTCTAAAACTGCCCCTTATCTGAATATGCCCCCAAATAATAGAGAGTGCACATATGGATAGTCCCTGCAGCTATAGGAGACTGCCTGTGACATATGGAGAGTCCCTGCAGCTATAGGAGACTGCCTGTGACATACAGAGAGTCCCTGCAGATATAAGAGACTCCCTGTGACATACAGAGGGTCTCTGCAGCTATAAGAGACTGCCTGTAACAGAACAGATGATCCCTGCAGCTATAAGAGACTATCTGTGACATACAGAGAGTCCCTGCAGCTATAAGAGACTGCCTGTGACATACAGAGAGTCCCTGCAGCTATAAGAGACTGCCTGTGACATATGGAGGGTCCCTGCAGCTGTAGGAGTCTACTTGTCCCAGATGGGGGCCCTACAGCTATAGACTGCCTGTATGAAAGAAAATGTAATTCTTGAGTATGTGAGAGTTGATAATCGAGTAATAAAAATAATAATCTATCACCAAAATAAACGAATAATAATAATGATGATGATGAGTTGTTACCCCTCTCTGTTGCAGCTCCTGGCCCCTCTGCTCTCTCGCTATGTGAAAGGCCTCACTGGAATTGTTGACAGTAACATCAACTGTGGCCCCATACTGAACTGGATGGAGGTAAGGGAAGGGCCACCCATTTGGAATAGAGCAAATAATTAAAGGGCAATGTGTTGCCAGGGTCTGAGCTGAATACATGTGCAGCCTGTGTACCTACTGACTCTATTCAACACAATGTATTATTTTATATTTCATTTGGTTGGTACATCTCTCCCTTATGCAATACTTCCTTGCTTGTGGGCTGAACCCTGACTGCTTCTCATCCACGATGTCTCTTGGCTGGCGAGACAGACCGACTGTTCCTACATAAATTTGCTAATTCCTGTGTCCTAGATTGATAACCATGGCAACCGACTGTTGGTAAATGAAGAAGCGTCTATCAATGTCCCTGCCATCGCCGCTGCCCACGTTATCAAGCGCTACACGGCCCAGGCCCCCGACGAGCTGTCGTTTGAGGTACGAGACCAATATGTTGTTTGTGGCTGGGTCTGTTTTGTAGAGGTCGTTGGTGTATGTAGGTGCATGAGTCAGGTGGCAGCAGTGCATGTGGAATGAGTAGAGGGCACTGGGGATTAAAGCACGAGGCTGTAACCTAAGCAGTGCATCTGAGTCTCTAATTGCACTTTCTTTTTACTCTGTGCCGGGTCACTGGATCTCATTGGGTTTCTGGTTTCTCTGGCTGCAGGTTGGGGATATTGTGTCGGTGATTGACATGCCCCCCAGGGAGGACACCAGCTGGTGGAGAGGAAAACACAGCTTTCAGGTGAGGCCTCGACTGGTTCTGTTGTTTTACTTCTGTCTGTGGTTCTGGACTTGGGCTCCATCTGCTGTTTGTCCGGTTCATGGATTAACCCACTAGGGCAGGGAGTTCAGTGTAACCTGAGAGACATCTGATAAATACTTCTATGTGGAATAAGTCTTTTTGCTTTGCTTTCCCCCAGGTGGGTTTCTTTCCCAGCGAGTGTGTGCAGCTGATCACAGACAGTAAGAGCCCCTCTCCCACAGGAGGTAAGCACAGGGTGGGGTCTCTGGAAGGTTCTGGGGTCTGACAGGGTGGGTTTCCAGTTAACTCTCTGTGATACCGTTGTGTGATCGTTCTTCCTCAAATGTTGATTTGCAGGGAACAGTGGCTGCTCATCTGACTGACCCTTTACTGTCCCCCCTGGGGTGGCTGATCCTTTACTGTCTCCATTGGGTGGCTGACCCCTTTACCTTCTCCATTGGGTGGCTGACCCTTTACATTCCACTATGGGGTGGTTAAACCTTTATTGTTCCTTGGTGTTGGGTGGCCATTTCCTGGCCCTCTTAGGTGGCTGGCCCTTAACTGTGCCCCTGAGATATCTGACCCGCTGCTGTCCTTCGGGAGTGGGCTGACCCTTTACTGGCTTTTGGGGATAGCTGATCCCTGACTTTTCCCCTGGGGTATCTGGCTCTATACTGGCCCTTCAGGTGGGCTCACCCTTTACAGTTCTTGATGCTGGCTGATCCCTGACTCACTGGGGGGGTGGCTGACCTGTTACTGTCCCTGTGAATGCGTGATCACTGATTTCTTTTTCTGCCACAATTACACTGTACAATGGTGATGCCAGACTTTCTCTGTGAGCATGAGCCCAGCCTGCTTCTTTGCTTGGCCACAGAGCTGACACTCGGCAGGCAGTGGGCTCCTATGTACACTCGGCAGGCAGTGGGCTCCTATGTATGTGCGTGTAGCAGCCAGTACTCATCATTCATTGGCCGTCCTGCTGTGCCCGTGTGCATTGGCTGTCTGTGTGATGTTATACACTTGCTTCTCATTGGTTATCACTGAGCAGTTCTCTCCTGCAGGGGCTCATTGAGTTGTCTCTATGTACGGCTTGCTGAACTGTCTTGTACCTTTGTTACCTGTCTGTCTGTTCACAGAGGGGGATGTAAAGTTGACAATCACACCACCCCATGGCTCCAACTCTCCCAGACCAGGTGAGATCTCTTCCCATCCATCTCCCACATTCCAGCTTCTTAGTCCTGCTCTCTGTTACCTCTCTCTCCAGTGTCGGACTGGGGTGCCAGGGGCCCACCAGAAAACCTTAGACCTTGGAACTTTCCAAACTATTATTCCTCCTCTACTCACTCAACCTCTTTATTCTCCTAGTCGTTTATATCTACTTACAATATTCTCCCATTATTAAGCATTTTTCCCATAAAGAAATAGGAAATGACCATGAAATAGGCCAAATGTTTAGAAGCAAGAGGCCCACTAACACCTTGGCCCACCGGGAGTTTTCCTGGTATCCCGGTGGGCCAGTCCGACACTGTCTTTCTCTCTCTCTCTGTCTCTCATGTTCCCTCTCCCCGTCTCATTGGCTCCTGTCACTTTGCAGTCTGCAGGCGGCACGGAAAGCTGGCCGGGCTATTGCGCAGTTTCATGGCGTCTCGGCCCAGCAAGCAGCGCTTAAGGCAACGTGGAATTCTGAGAGAGAGGGTGTTCGGCACCGACCTGGGGGAGCACCTGCTGAATTCTGGAGAGGAAGGTGAGAACAATAGAGTTTCCCCAGTACCAGTACTGTAAGACTGCTGTATACTCCCTCCCATACAGCAGCTTTATGGTCCTAACACAACATAATAACGGTTATTGGGACATGACATAACCCCCTGCAGCATTTCCAACCCCTCTGTCTCGGTCTCTCAGTTCCCAGGGTGCTGCTGTGCTGTACCCAGTTCATAGAGAAGTACGGGGTTGTGGATGGGATTTATCGCTTGTCTGGCGTCTCTTCCAACATCCAGAAACTCAGGTGAGTCTCCTGATCCGCCTTTTCTCTCTAGTGAAATAATCTTTGGGAAAACTAAAACTGATTTTGGGGTGAAAACAGTCTGTCTGTTCCCTTTCTCGCCTCTCTCTTGAAACAATGTAGCATAAATTCTCTCCTCCCGGACTCCCCTTAAACATTAAAGGATAAGTAAACTTTAAAAATAGGTGAATGTAAAATTGATGAGGGGGCTATTCTAAGCACTTTTGTAATGTACATTCATTATTTATTTATTTTTATTCCAAGATATTAAAGGATACATGTCCTGTTACTATGAATGAATTTAGTTACAACAGCGCCACCTGCTGATCAGTTTCCCACCAGTCTGACCAGCAAGTAGTCAAGGAAGTTGTCAGGAGAAAGAGGCTGCTCTAATGTTCTTCTGCTTAGGAAAGATGTGAGAAAGGTTTCTTATTTTATTCCTAAGCAGAAGAACATCAGCCTCTTTCTTTCTCCTGACAACTTCCTTGACTACTTGCTGGTCAGACTGGTGGGAAAATGACCAGCAGGTGGCGCTGTTGTAACACAATTCATTCATAGTAACAGTACATGTATCCCTTAATATCTTGGAATTAAAAATAAATAATGAATGTAAATTACAAAAGTGCCTAGAATAGCCCCCTCATCAATTTTACATTCACTTTTTTTTAAGGTTTACTTATCCTTTAAGAACTACTCCCCAAAAGCCACCCCTTCCCTCTACCAGGTCCATAAATGAGGAGCTGGCCATGACTACCTACATCACAAGTTCCCTGGCCAAGCTGTAGTAAGCGCAATGGAAGTCAGTTTGGTCCTGGGCACCAGATATGTTGAGGCCGGATATGGTAACTGCCGACATGTTGTATTGCTCTGCAATTACAGAGCAGTGCAGCAAGTTGGCAGTTGCATCCCTTCCTATTCGTGTATATGGCAGTTGTGACCCTCTCTTTCTTTCTGTCCCAGGCATGAGTTCGATAGTGAGAGGACCCCAGATCTGTCTCGGGATACATTCCTGCAGGACGTGCATTGTGTCAGCTCTCTGTGCAAATTATACTTCCGTGAGCTCCCGAACCCGCTGCTCACCTACCGTCTGTACCAGCCCTTCACTGTGAGTTTCACTCGCTGGCTCTGGCACTTGTGCAATAACAACAATATTCCCATTATAATGTATGTCCTCTCTTACCTGCAGGAAGCCATGTCAGCAGTCACTGAGGAGGACAAACTGATCCGTGTTCATGACCTTATCCAGCAACTTCCACCCCCTCACTACCGGTAACTAACTTGCTTCATATATAATTAATGATATCCTAAATAAATCCTTATTATCAGTGCCAAGTGATATTACTTGGTTTCACAACTCACTGCAACTTGTGAATTATAAAAATAATGTTACACCTGTTCTTAAATATGAGGATATTACAGGTCACCTCTGAGTTCCTTGCCCTGTTTAACCTGCAGCCTTGTGCCTTTATATGGTCACAGAACAACCCCTCAGTGACTTCTAATATCCTTATCATTTACAGTAGGGGGGGGCACATTATCCCTTATAATACATGAGTGATACTCAGAGTTCCCTGTATAACTCAGCCTGCAGCCTTGTGCCTTTATATGGTCACAGAACAACCCCTCAGTGACTTCTAATATCCTTATCATTTACAGTAGGGGGTACATTATCCCTTATAATACATGAGTGATACTCAGAGTTCCCTGTATAACTCAGCCTGCAGCCTTGTGCCTTTATATGGTCACAGAACAACCCCTCAGTGACTTCTAATATCCTTATCATTTACAGTAGGGGGTACATTATCCCTTATAATACATGAGTGATACTCAGAGTTCCCTGTATAACTCAGCCTGCAGCCTTGTGCCTGTATATGGTCACAGAACAACCCCTCAGTGACTTCTAATATCCTTATAATTTACAGTAGGGGGTACATTATCCCTTATAATACATGAGTGATACTAATCTAATACTGATTGTAATAATCAGCCTTGTGCCTTTATATGGGCACAGAACTCACTACTAGTTCCCCCATGGCCCCCAGTTCTGATGTCACTATATTCATTGTACAATAAATCTGGAATGCTGAGAACAATGGTCTATAAAAAAAATCCATCCAACACTGATTCTTTTATAGAAAATTATGTGTATTTTGTTTCTACCATTCCCTACAGGACACTCGAGTACTTGATGAAACATCTGTCCCAATTAAGCTCCCACAGTGACCGTACAGGGATGCATGCTCGCAATCTGGCCATCATTTGGGCTCCTAACCTGCTGCGGTGAGTAAAATGTAGCACAGAATTACAACTTTTAGCAGCCCCTAAAATCAAATAATATGAAGCATATTTGTTCAAATGTGTAGTGAAAACCCTGTTGAAATTTTCTAGCAGTAGGCACCAGATTCAGTGGTAGGGAAAAGCTTTGGGACAGAGTTATAGTAGGTTTTGTTCCAAAGGTCTAGAAGGCACAGAGATGGGAGATGGAGCAGGAAAGGCCAGAGAGAACATTGAGATCAAGTAATGAAGTGGAGAGGACTCAGAGATGAGGAAGGAACGGGGGAGATGAGGAAGGAACGGGGGTGACGAAGGAACGGGGGAGACGAGGAAGGAACGGGGGAGATGAGGCAGATACGAGGGAGATGAGGAAGGAATGAGTGAGTTGAGGAAATAATGATGGAAATGAGGGAGATGAGGAAGAAAGGTTGGAGGTGAGGAAGGAAGGAACTAAGGTTATGAGAAAGGAACTAGGGAGATGAGGAAGGAATGAGGGAGATGAAGAAGAAATAAGCTAAACAGAAAGATTAGGGAAGGAGTGAGGAGGAGTTGAAGAGGGCATGGAGAAGGGGAAAGAGGAAGAGACAAAGCAGAGAGGATATGAAGAAGGAATGGAGAGGAAGACTAGAGGGCACAGAGATGGGAAAAGCAGCAGAACCACAAAGGACATGGAGATCAGGGAAAGGTGTAGAGGCCACAGAGATGAGGAAGTAATGAGGTAGAGAGAACACAGAGATGGGGAAAGGAACAGGTATGAGGTAGATGGGGAAGGCGAGGCAAAGAGGTGGAGAGAGCATGGATTCTGGAGAAAGACTCTGGGGATGGTGGAGAGATTCTTCTCATTTGGGATTCTTTGTCTTTGTGTGCCAATAAACAATGTGTGCGATAAAAAGACGGGTTCAGAAAGATCCTAATTATTTGGAACTATTCAGGTCACGGGATATGGAGTCAGTGGGGCTGCCAGGTGCAGACGCATTTCGCGAGGTCCGTGTGCAGTCAGTGCTGGTGGAGTTTCTGCTGTGCCACGTGGAGACCCTCTTCAGTGACACCTTTACTTCTATTGGTAAGGAAAGACATGAAGCCCCACATCCAGCACCTCCTGCTTAACTTGCCCCTTACACACAGCTTTTATGTGCCCTGGTCAGTATAGGACCACAATGCATTGCCCCTTCTCTGTAGATCCTCTTACCCCTAAAGGCACATTTTTACCATATATTTATCTTAATACAGTTTCCCCCCCTCCCCTACTGTGTAATTATGGCCTCCGTGGTACCTTTGCTGCTGGCATGCACTCGCTTCCACCTTCTTCTTCTTCTGCATTTTGGTTCAGTTCAGCTGTTGCTATGTCAACTGTTGTTATTCTTTGGCTCTTTAGTTTTTCCTTGAACCCTTTCTCAAAGACTCCAAGGTTCTTGGATCAGGGATCTTCTGCTTTTCATCCCTTAAGTCTGCTGTTGGAGGGTCATAGGCAAACCACCTCTAGTTTATAATCGGACTGCAGTAACCAACATAGCATTACATATGGTACCTAGTACCGTATGGAATTTTTTCAGAATTTTTGAGGCTATACCTCTGTTTGGTCACTAGAGGACCCAGCATGCTATTAGAAATTTACTGGTGTCTATTTCCCAGCAATTTTGATACATAAACATACGGTACCTAGTAAAATGACAGTTAATTTTTTTTTTGGTCCTATATTCTTCTGTATGACGGGACCGTATCTGCACATTATATTATACTACTATGCTCTTGTTCTGCACTTTAAACCTGTGGCTGCTGCTTGCTAAGTTCACCTGCACCAATGTCATTGGTTTGGAGTTGGAATGGACCTGAATGACCCAACTGGAAGAAGATGGGTGATGGACCTTTGTCTTTAATCGCTGGCTAATCTTGCTTTTCCTCTGCTCTTCTTGTTTGCCCACTAAAATCTCTGCAAAGTGGGTCCACGTCCCTCATCATGGCTACTGCTTCTTCTCCTAATTCTTCATGGCTTGTTGCTCTTGCTTGGCTTTGGAGTTTGAAGAGCGAAGGGAAGACTTTATTTTTTCGACCTATATTTGTCCAAACTATGTTCTTCTTTGCTCCCCTCTCTCCTCTTTTCTGCCAGCAAAAGCATCCGGCTTCCGCCGATCGTCCATCATGTCCCTCAGACCTCGCCTGCTCACGCTACCCGAAGCTTGGTACCTCATCCAGAAGAGAATGTGTGAGCTCAAGAACCCGACAGATGGGGCAGGCAGCACAACACAGAAATAGTCTCTTTAGAAAAGGACAATCCAGCCTTGCCCATTGACTCGATTGAAGTCATTTTGTTCCAAACTAGAGCCTGTGATGAGAAGGATGATGTTCGGCATGATGGAACAATTCTCCTCTAACTCCAATTCCTCTCATGATTCAGGATGGGACAATTCCTCTCATGATCCAGAATGGGACAGTTCCGCTCATGATCCAGGATGGATCTGTTCCGCTCATGATCCAGGATGGGACAGTTCTTCTCATGATCCAGGATGGGACAGTTTTTCTCATGATCCAGGTTGGGACAGTTCTTCTCATGATCCAGGATGGGACAGTTCTTCTCATGATCCAGGATGGGACAGTTTTTCTCATGATCCAGGTTGGGACAGTTCTTCTCATGATCCAGGATGGGACAGTTCCGCTTATGATCTAGGATGGGACAGTTCCGCTCATGATCCAGGATGGATCAGTTCCTCTCATGATCCAGGATGGGACAGTTCCTCTCATGATCCAGGATGGGACAGTTCCTCTCATGATCCAGGATGGGACAGTTCCTCTCATGATCCAGGATGGGACAGTTCTTCTCATGATCCAGGAAGGGACAGTTCTTCTCACGATCCAGGATAGGACAGTTCATCTCATGATCTAGGATGGGACAGTTCTTCTCATGATCCAGGATGGGACAGTTCTTCTCATGATCCAGGATGGGACAGTTCTTCTCACGATTCAGGATGGGACAGTTCTTCTCATGATCCAGGATGGGACAGTTCTTCTCACGATCCAGAATGGGGCTTTTCTTCTAAACGTATGATGCCTACTTTTAATGTCTTAAAAGTAAATCTTCAGCTTTTGGTGGGGAGAGAACCATTTAAAATGCCAATAAAACCAGAAATGTGATGTCTGTCTTGTAGACAAATTGCTCCCAACAGTCATATACTGTATGTTTATGTTCAGCCTCAGGCTGATTGAGTTTAGGTAATTATATGAATTTTCCATCAGAATATTCTGTCCCTTAATGTTATCCCACTCATTCTGACCATGCTTCCCCCACGCATTCTGATTATCCTGCCACCACGCATTCTGACCTTGCTGCCATTCTATTCACACAGTCTCACCAATCTATTCCATACATGATAGCCATGCTGTCTTTGAAATTGTAGCCATTCTATCTTACGCATTATAGCCATTTTATCCCACCATCATATATGGTGCTTGCCATTCAGCTACACATTCTGCCCACTGTATCCCCCAGATCCTCTATACTCCATAAAAATGTCAAGGGAGGAGTCAGGTAGGCTTTGAGAACAGGGATAGCATTCCATATATTTTCTGAGCTCACAAAACAATTAGTGGCAGGTTTTGGGTGGTCTTAGCCCTCTTATGAGTGTTTTCTTTCTGGAGATTCATCATTGCGTGTTTTTAGTGAAAAATAATTAACTGAGGAAAAAGACAGACAAAGATAAAGCACTAATACATTATTGAGGGTGTGGCACTGGGGCTTCTTGGGTGTAACTGTCAATAATTGTGTCAAATAATTTCTCAACTGCAATTTTCCTCGCACTTCCACGTATCAGACTCAAAGTAAGTGAGTATAAGAACTTAGTCTCAGCTGCCTGCAGGGATATTTCTCTTTATAGTAGCAATTCTAGAGATAAAGTGTGCTTGGCTGAATCCTTCCTTATTGGATAGGGGGGTTCCCTCTGATAATATGCGCCTTTGCCATTGTATGTACTAAATCCTTCCCACTGATCATCAAGAACCACTGTGCTCACACACAAACCAAGGGCACACATACATGCTAGGTTCTGTCAGCCATGGACAGAGGCGGGTCTTTTACTCCCACACTGCTTCCTTTTAATCCTGCATTGTTTCCTGTCAGGTGATCAGGGTGACACACACACACAGCACACAATGGTGGCTCAGTGTGATAATGTGAAATGTAAATATTTATCTACATGCATGCTAATTTCATAAAACCGTTTGATAGATGGCTTGTAAGGATATAAATCATCTGCTGGGTAAGTTTCCTTGCAGGATGTATAGTTCCCCTTTAAGTATGGCAACGGATGCATTAGGCGCACACATTGTAATCGGTTACCCATAAGCATAGGTTAAGAAAACAGGCTATTGTTGATCTATAACTTGCTTTAGCTGGAGGCCTACAGAATAGATCCTTGACCTAAATCAGGTCTGGACTGAGAATCAAAATAGGCCCTGGCTAGTGATCTACCGACTTGCAACCGACCCGACCCGCCCTCCCACAACCCGCGGCCGCCCGCATCCAACTTCCGGGTTCCTTTGATAGACCCAAGCCGCCCGCCCCAGCGATGATGTCACAAAAGGGGCGGGGCGAGCAGGCGTAGCTATAAAGCCGGAAGCTGGCATTTGAAGGTGGCCTGCGAAGAGGAGTGTGTGGTTGGCACGAACCCGCCCGAGCTGTGGGTAAACCTGCACATCACTGGCATTTCAGGTATACAGAGGCCCAAACAGCCCCCACCAGCTCACTAAATACTGACTTTCTATGGCATCTTATAGCAGCTCCTCTGGCATTTGCCAGAACTCAAAGATTGCCAGTCCGGCAAAAATATTTAAATATCAAGGGGCCTATGTACTAACATTAGAACAGACACATGGTGCAATTTTGGATTTAAATGGCATTTTCTGTTATTTTCCAATTTAAGAGAAGCAACTTTTGGCTAAATAACTTTTCCTGTTGTTGAGTCAGCACCTAAATGACCCAATTCTGACTCCGCCATGGTGTTGACCTACTGGCCTATAAGAAACAAGACTAACTTTTTCCAAACTGCTCTCAGGATAACAGAAGTCATGCAGTTTAGGCTGATACCCGCACCGTACCAACATGTGATGGTTTAGAGATGAGGATCCTTACCCCCCCAATACAGGTTTCATATGTTACTAAAGAGGTAATGGCTTGTCTAATGTGGCCCTGCTTCTACTACACATATGTGTGATGTGTCTCTGGTCATGCCAATGTGCTCCCCGCAGGCTTTATTATCAATTTCATTTCTGTCTTTCCCAAGCCGGGCACTCAACTGCCCAACACTTGTGCCCAAACTTCTTCTGTTCTGATTTCAATCGAGATGGTCATTCTGGTGGCCTCCTGGAGAACCTGCAAAGCTTGCTTTGTCCTCACAGTGAATTCCTTGCAACATTCCCTAATGAAATCCAATATTTATTCTTGCAGGTCGTTGCGGCCCGATTAGGCCTCGCTCCCTGTTGGGTGTCTGCCCATCAGGGCGTCTTGTAAGTTTGCAGGAAGCTCAGGCACGGAGCCAGAGCCAAAGAGAAGCTGCTGAGAAGTTGGGCACAGAGAAGTCATCTCCAACCAAGGCTGAGAGGGGGCTGGAGAACAGCGAGGAAAGGTAATTATGAGTCAGGGACTTGTGTCAGAGGAGGTATTAAGAACTTTTCAAGGTATGTGGGGTACAGACCCACCAGATGAAAGCAGCCTCACCGGCCTGTGCTATCATGTATCTCCCAAAAATACCATCTTTTTGCTATCTTGCATGCAGGAAGGCTGGACGTGGCAGAAAGAAATCAGGAGGCGGCACCAGCTGGAGAACGTTCTTTGCAATTGGAAAAAACTCTTCGCACAAGAAGTCTCGTCTCGGTGGTATGGAGAACAGGGTGGTCCACCAAAGAGGTGAGACAGGGGCTTCATGGTTGTGTTTTCCACTTGTAATGACTCTTCCCTGATGATACGTCTCCTTTCTCCCAACAGTCTCAGACACGGTCACGTTGCGCTCGGCTAAAAGTGAGGAGTCTCTGTGCTCTCACACCAGTGGAACCGGTGAGCATTCTGGGGATTTGGAGGCAATGTCAATGAAAGCATGGGTGGGGTGCAGCCATCGTCGGGCAACAGTTTAAACCACATTAATTTGCTATTTTTTAACTCAGGGTAAAAAAAAGTTTTCTTCCGTCTTTCTTAAGAATCTGGTCTCAAGCACAAAGGTAACAGACAGTGACGCAGCATTTAAAGTACAGCGAACACCCTGCAGTCTCCAGACTTCCAGTAGGGGGAGCTGTGCTTCAGACTACCTGTCTCCATCCTCCCTTTGTGTGTCTCCACTTTTTTGTTTTCAGAATGCATTGTTGTATTCTATTTTTAATAATAATAATTGGGGCTAATTCAAACACAGGCGAAGATTACTTTTGGTTCTGTAAACATATCAGACAATAATCTGTTGTCTTTAAGAGGTCTAATTCAGGTAGAATAAAGGTACTGAAGATCTGATTGGTTGCTGTTGGTTACAGGGGAAAAGTCTAATTGGTTGCTATTGGTTACAAGGCTGAGCTGACTTTGTGGCACTGTGCTAGTAATGTTCTCTTGTCATTGCAGGATTGCAGAGATCCTCACGTCTCCGACGCCCCAGATCCACAAGTGAGGGTCTCACCACCCGACTGCCACATTTTCGTTCTGTGGAGAGCCTGGGGCCTTCTTCCCCTCCCCATGTGCCGTCTCCCCCAGCTTCAGCCCGGCCCCAGTCTGCCTGGATTGAGGAAGACCTTGACCTCTCCCCTCCTCTCCCTGACGCAGATGGTTTGGGCTTTGACCCTCTATCCTTTCGCCTCTCTTTCTCTGACCATGAAGAAGTCAAGTCCCCAGTTATAGTCCGGGCAGAGATAACAAGTCCAGCGGTGGCTAAAGCCCTCCCCCGAGGGGTGAGCCTGTCCCCAACAGCTGGGTGCTCCCCTTCTCCTACACACAGCCCCCCAGAGAGACTGGTTGTAGATGGGCAAAGCCAGGGGCCCCGTGGCCTGTCCCCCCCACCCCAGATGTTGTCCCTGTTGCTCCAGTCCTGCCAGCAGCATCTCAGTGATAACAGTGTGCGAGAGGTGAAAGGAAAACTGACTGGGGCCCCTGGCCAGGAAGAGCCGCACAATAGTGAGTGCAAAACCTTAGTGCCTGTGTGAGTCGCCATTTGTATTTCTCTTTTTCAAGTCCATTTACTTCTGTTATTGCTCATTTCTGTGCCTCCCTCTAGATATAAATATCTATACATCCACTCCTGTCCCCCCACTCTGTTTATCCACTCCAGTGCCCCCCACTCTGTGTATCCACTTCCCCCACTCTATGTTTTCGCTCCTGCTCCCCCAAATCTGTGTATCCGCTCCTGCTCCCCCCACTCTATGTATCCGCTTCTGTTCCCCCAAATCTGTGTATCCGCTCCTGTTCCCCCCCCACTCTATATATCCGCTCCTGCTCCCCCCACTCTATGTAGCCGCTCCTGTTCCCCCACTCTATGTATCCACTCCAGTGCCCCCACTCTGTGTATCCGCTCCTGTTCCCCCCACTCTATGTATCCGCTCCTGCTCCCCCCACTCTATGTATCCGCTCCTGTTCCCCCAAATCTGTGTATCCGCTCCTGTTCCCCCACTCTATGTATCCACTCCAGTGCCCCCCACTCTGTGTATCCACTCCTGCTCCCCCCACTCTATGTATTCGCTCCTGCTCCCCCAAATCTGTGTATCCGCTCCTGTCCCCCACTCTATGTATCCGCTCCTGCTCCCCCCACTCTATGTATCCGCTCCTGTTCCCCCAAATCTGTGTATCCGCTCCTGTTCCCCCACTCTATGTATCCACTCCTGCTCCCCCCACTCTATGTATCTGCTCCTGCTTCCCCCACTCTATGTATCCGCTCCTGTGCCCCCCACTCTGTAAAGTAATAGTAATTCTAATCAACTATCTAGTAAACATCAATTGCACTTTTTTGAACTGATCCCTGTGCCTCTTCTTCAGATGTGTCTCCCCAGCAGTCTACGCAGCCTCCTCCGATGTCTCTTTTGCGTCAGATCCCCCCACCCCCTCCTCCTAAAGATCCGGCACGGCTCATGGCTCTGAAGTTGGCAGAGAGTGCCCAGCGTGCCCTGCAGGCCTCCACATCAACCGGCACAATTCCAGCAAAGACTTCCCAGCGACCTGTGCCCATTAACCCGCCCTCCTCGGCATTCCGGCGCTCTCTGTCCATGGAGTGCAGTGAAACCACGGTGCCACGGGAGGGCATTTTGTTCTCTGATCTCCGCCCCCCTGAACTGAACACCAATGAGAAAAGCATTGGACAGCATCGGCCTTTGAAACTGCCCGCCCACAACACTCTGGTGAGCACTTCCTATAGAGTCAGACTGTCCCAGGCAGGGCTAAATCTTTTATATTGGCATTTGAGAGCACATATTATTGCTTAAATCAGTGTGAAGAGCCACACTAGTCCAAGGCAAGAGGTTAGCATTTCTGCCTAACAAATTGGCACCTCCATTGATTTCATGTTTCGTTGTCCTTTCAGCAGTATAACAGTCTCCACTTAACATAGACCTCTATGTATCTCTCTGTAACAGGCCACCAGTTCCTCTCCAGCTGATGTCAGGAAGCCCACACCTACAGGAATCCCTCCTACTCATGCTCCTCGTCTTCACACACGTTCAGGAAGCCTCCCCGTTCCTCCGAACCTTTGCCCACCCAGAGTTCGCCCTCCCCCATACCGATTCCCAGAAGATGGACCCAGGCTGCCTCATCAATGTTCAGCCCCGCCTTGGACAGAACCAGAAGGTCTGTACTATGAGATTGTCGGAGATCCTCCACATATGGCTCCTCTTAATACATCATATGGCCTAATCCAGCCACCTTGGCCTCATGGGAGCTCATCACAACCCCATCCAGGGTTTGGGAACTGGTATGGTGGAAGTCATGGTACTAATCCAGAAGTTGTGGCCTATTCACGGTGGGACAGGGGTCTCCACCCGCAGCTTCGTCCTTACATGGTTGGAGCAGGAGTCCACTATCAATATGTGAGGACACCAGAAAGTGGTTCCCATGTTCTTCCGTTGGGGAAAAGAGAGGAACCAATATACGTCAACCTTCCACTCAAGGTGGAACGAAGGGAGCAACATGATGGAACTAATGATGTTGCTGCATTGAAACCAGAGTTGCCCCAGAAACAGCACCCTACCAATCCATCTAACATGGGATATCATGAGAGTGCCAGAGGGGTAACACATACACAATGGCAAGTGAGACACCCACATTTACTTCGGAGGGAAGCGTCACTTAGCTACTTCCGCCCTCCTTCATCTCACAAAGCAATGTGGGGGACACAGCCTAAATTTCCAGAGGGTAGAGAAAACCCCATCTTTGCTTATGAGGCTTCAACAGGAGCAGGACAGAGGATGGGACATGTGCACCCTCATTGCCTACTTTCAGAGGAGGGGATGTTATATGGGAACCTGGAACAAAGAGGGGTCCAACACCGGTCAGCCACTCCAGTGGGGCCACCTGGGTTCCTCAGAGCCCCATGGACAGTTCATTCAGAGGGACAGACGCGAAGTTATTGCTGAGAAGGGTTGAGATTTTACAGGAATGAGTGAAATTGATCACTTGTAGGTCACCAAGAGTTATCCACCTCAGAAGTGGTGGATATAAGGGTAACCGGTGCTCCTCCTTATTGATAAGGGGCGCTGATGGGCTTTGTGCTCAATCAAATGGTGGTTTGGTGAGAAGCATGTACTCCGAGGCATTACAACCATCTATGTATTCCCTGTCTGGTATGCTTCCAAGAGTCTTTAACTTGCCGGGCATTAGTGGCTGCCGATTAATGGTCTAAAAATAAGATAGTGTCCTTACTAGTGGTGCTAAAATAAAATAAAAGCCAGGGGGTATTGGAATAGGCAATTACCACTATGAGACTAGAGCACTATGAATGAGACATTCACCAGGTCTGGAAATATCATCCTGACTTCCTGATCCCACCAGGAAGCTTTATTGGTCATGTCATGGCAAGTGAGGTGGGGGGTTATCCTAGTGTTGGTGCCCAGAAGGAGTACGTTGTCCACTTATGGGTGCTTCCCAGAACTTGGCTAGAGGTGCCCACCTGCACATCAGGAAAGAAATTAGAGAACAAAAATCTATAGGCAGGGATTCCCAGAAGGTCTCAGACATAAACCTTAGCGGGAAGGGGGAAAAATGCTGTTTTCCTCCAATTTGGCACCAATAATACTTGGACCCAGGGTGGTGGCCTACCATAAACTGGTCTTTGTTGGCCAATACTGTTTATAGGAAACTGGCATGCCCCGTTCTTAGAGCTCAATGTATAATCTTACCATATCATTTGGACAGAGGGCTGTGTTGCACAGCAGTAAAGAGCCTTGAGCAAGACCATGGCTTCTGCAACTGATACCCAGCACTTATATCAAACTATTATCTGGCCTTCACGCAACATAACATCCCTTTACCCCACTCCTTCTATTGCCTTTAAGTGCACTCTGTAGCTTAATGAGATTGCGCTCTTGCTATTCGGCTCTTGATGTTGAATTATTGTTCTTCAATGACATTAGGAAGAGCATTGCTGGCAGTTGGAGATGCCACTTAATGTGTCTAATTGCTCAGAGTGAAATGCAGAGACAAAACCTCAGTGGCGGCTGAAAGTCTTACATAAGAAAAAAAAATACTTGGTGCTGAAGTTAAACAGAGACAACCACTGGGCATGATTCAGCACCCGCATAAAGGGACATGCCTTAAAATTCAGAAGCAGAAGGGTTTCTTCTATGACTTTCCCAACATTAAAAGGGGAGTATGAAATTGTAGCTTATTGCAAAATCTGCCATACCGCTTCCCAGGGAGGTGCCTCATACAGTACTAAAGAAAACAACATGGCAGCTCCCGTCTGTATATATAAAAGAAGGACCGGTCTCTGCATGCAGCAAGCAAAGCACTTACACTTCTCCTTCTTCTTACTGGTCAGTAATTCCTAAAGCCTTACAGGGGGCAGTATTGGGCAGGCAGTGGCAGTTTTTGGAGGAACCATTTATGCCCCGTGCCCAAAACTGCATAGAAGGAGACACTGGAAACAGTTGAATTTGTGCAAAAGGATAGAGAATATTGGTGTTTTCACCAACCAACCCTTTTATATCATTTGTATTTAATACATAAAAGGGACTCAAAACCCACAACTCTTAAGAGAACGGCCATGGGCACCGCCTGAACCCCAGTCAGTGGCTTTTAATATGTAAAATATATTGTGTAAAGAAATAAAGGTCATTCGTATACATAGGGTGCAGTCCTGCTCATCTCAGAAATCCGTGCATTATTATATTGTGAAGGGCACATGGTCCTTTATCACAGACGCGTAATTGCCGACCACTTAGGCGAATACTGATTGCAGCTTAATAGGACTTAATGAATAAACCCATTAGTGCCAGACAGAGACGAGACGTCCACAAATCCCATTAGTTCTAAACAGTTGAACTGCAGACCCATTAACAGTATTTGGAATAAGTGCACCGAATCCCATATTCCAACCCCTGCCATGGGAGTTTTCCCCCTATACATATATTATACATATATATAGTATTTACTCAAGCCTACAGATCATAATGTAAAAAAATAATTTTTTTTTTTCTGTTTGCACAAAGTACTTCCTGTTCTACTGGCCATGACCCTTTGAGTTCCTTAAATAAAAATTACCCCTTCATTTTTGACAAGGTAGAATATAATCAATAGAGTCATAAAAAACCCATAATATGACATTTATTACTAAAAACTATGAAAAAAAAAATTAATTTCTGCTTACAGGGAATAACTTTCTGGTCTACTTAGAATTTCATTTGAAAACTCCAAAAAAAAAAAAAAAAAATACGGCAATTAAAATCATAGTTGGTATTTTATTTATTTTTTTTCAATTCCTGCAACAACGTCTGAGCAACATATTTGCTGAGACATTGTGTGAGTGGGTGGATTCAGTCTGATTGGCTGCAGTATCCAAGTGTTCAAACCTTATTAAGTACTCACAGATTGTTCCTAATTAGAAAATAGACGTGTCATTGCTGGAAAATATCATTTTCGGGTATATTGTCAGAAATTCACAGCCAGTTGAGTAGCTGTAGAAGAAGTAGGCCCTGTAGCTCCTGGGGGCCCCAGAAAGTATAGGGGCCCAGGTATAGTTGGACAGCTAAGGGGGACAAATTAATAGCACTTGTATAGCAGTTGCGTCGACACATCCCTTATAAACAAGAGAGTGAGGTTTTAGCCTTTGATTCCACCACCTTTAGAACAGATGTTTTCACATATCGGATGCAATGTGAACCCTCCGGTTTTCAGGAAATCGTTTAGCAAGACCAGTTCCGCAAGCTCGTCTTTCATCCCTGAAGCTCACAATCTGTCAGTGTCTATAAAGGCCGTGCTCCTTGTGTGTTACTGCCTGCAACACTTCATATTTTATTTCCTTTATCCTTTTTTTTTCCTTTACATAAGTTTTTGGCGTTTTGTACTTAAAGGACATGCAGCTCCAAAAAAATAAAAGTTTGTCTAATGAAAGGACGTGTAATTCTAAGTAACTTCTCAATATACATTCATTAAAAAAATCCATTTGTTTTAAAGTTATGTGTAAATATCATTGCTGTTGACAGTTGTGTGTGTTCATCCTTTTTTTACAGTCTCTTGAAACATTGTATCAAGTGCCAGCTGGTCACATGACCAGGCTGATTTCTGCTACATTGTTTCAAAGGAGTGTGAAAAGGGATGAACACGCACTGCTTTCAATGGCAATCACGTTTACAAATAACTTTATAACCAATTAACTTTTGTAATGAATGTATATTGGGAAGTTACTTAGAATTACATTTTTTGTCCATTTGTCAAAATTTTATGTTTGGGTTTACATCCCTTTAAATTGAATGGCAGTATAGGCAAACAGGCACTAATGTTTTTGTCAATCGCCTATATGGATAATCATATACCTGTAGATTGATAATTGTGACCCTGCAGGGAGTCTCAGACATCTCAACGGGGATTATGGGCTTCAGTAGCAGCTGTAAATATTGTGAATATTTGGTAATTGTAGCACATGGAATTGGAGTTTCCTGTTCCTATTGGTTTTATTCATTGTTTAAACTTAACTGTGGATGTTTTACTGTACCGTTGGCAATGTGGGTACCCAAGGGATCAGAATGCATGAGAAAGGAATACATTACTTTTAAAGGGGAACTATTCCACCAGTCTGCAGTCAGTATAATCTACTATATGACTGATAGGAACTGTAACATCAAACCAGGAACCACAAATACCACTATGGTCAAGAACTAGCTTGGTGGATGAGGCTGAACTCCCTGAGGATTCTAGGAGGATACTTGCCTTGAATTCAAGTGTAAAATAGTATAAATTCAGGGCTGGCAGACAGCACCCAAGGGACCCCCTTTCTCCACACCATGTGACACAATCCTGGTGATAACGTTTCTCATGCTGAAGTTAGCGGGAAGGCTAAACTCCAAAATCTTTCTGATGGGATTCTTGGGAAGGCAGTGGAATAGTAAAGGGAATGCAGTAATGTAAATATTGTAATTTTCTTTTATAAATTAACTCCCTTCATGCCAGAGGGGTGCACAACATGGTTTATTTATAAGGAGGTCCAGGTCCTTCTTGGTTTATTTTTGTCTTTGTACCCTCAAACTGGCTTTGTTGGTTCTGTTGGAATCTGATTAACACACATTGTGGTAACATTCTATGATGTAATAAAACGTCTTATTAAAAGATGTAATGCGCTGTGTTTATTGGTTGCTTGGGAAAGGGCCGCAAGCGATGAGAGGGGGTTAGAAGGGCAATAAGTCTATAAGCAATATCCAGGCATCCAACTGTGTGTCCCATTGTAGAAGGGGGGAGTTTATAAGTTGTATGCACCTCACACAATTACTTAGTGTATTGTCAACTTCCTGTATAATCCAACCCAGTTTCACAAGGTTTGCATAGTCACTTTTCCGTCTTTGTGGCTACTTGAGTAGACCAACCTATAGCCAGAGCATTAGAAACTTCACTTGAGTAGACCAACCTGTAGCAAAGCAAGGCATTAAAAGCATTAGAACCTACAATTTAGTAGAGCAACTGGTAGCCAAGTATAACATTGGAACTTTCACTTGAGTAGACAAACCTGTAGCCAAGAAGAGCATTAGAACCTTCCCTTGAGTAGACCAACCTGTAACCAAGCAGAGCATTAAAACTTTCACTTGAGTAGACAACCCTGTAGCCAAGTATAACATTGGAACCTTCACTTGAGTAGACCAACCTGTAGCCAAGAAGAGCATTAGAACCTTCCCTTGAGTAGACAAACCTATAGTCAGAGCATTAGAACCTTTACTTGAGTAGACTGTAGCCAAGCAGCACATTATAACTTTCACTTGAGTAGACCAACCTGTAGCCAAGTACAACATTAGAACCTTAACTTGAGTAGACCAACCTGTAGCCAAGCAGAACATTCACTTGAGTAGACCAAACTGTAGCCAATCAGAGCATTAGAACCTTTACTTGAGTGGACCAACCTGTAGCCAAGAAGAGCATTATAACATTCACTTGAGTAGACCAACCTGTAACCAAGAAGAACATTAGAACATTCACTTGAGTAGACCAACCTGTAGCCAAGTAGAACATTACACCCTTCACTTGAGTAGACCAACATGTAGCCAAGAAGAGCATTATAACATTCACTTGAGTAGACCAACCTGTAGCCAAGTAGAGCATAATAACATTCACTTGAGTAGACCAACCTGTAGCCAAGTAGAATATTAGAACCTTCACTTGAGTAGACCGATCTGTAGTCAAGAAGAGCATTATAACATTCACTTAAGTAGACCAACCTTTAGCGGAAAAGAGCATTAGAACCTGCACTTGAGTAGACCAACCTGTAACCAAGCAGAGCATTAAAACATTCACTTGAGTAGACAAACCTGTAGCCAAGTATAACATTGGAACCTTCACTTGAGTAGACCAACCTGTAGCCAAGAAGAGCATTAGAACCTTCCCTTGAGTAGACAAACCTATAGTCAGAGCATTAGAACCTTTACTTGAGTAGACCTGTAGCCAAGCAGCATATTATAACTTTCACTTGAGTAGACCAACCTGTAGCCAAGTACAACATTAGAACCTTAACTTGAGTAGAACAACCTGTAGCCAAGCAGAAAATTCACTTGAGTAGACCAAACTGTAGCCAATAAGAGCATTAGAACCTTTACTTGAGTGGACCAACCTGTAGCCAAGAAGAGCATTATAACATTCACTTGAGTAGACCAACCTGTAACCAAGAAGAACATTAGAACATTCACTTGAGTAGACCAACCTGTAGCCAAGTAGAACATTACTCCCTTCACTTGAGTAGACCAACATGTAGCCAAGAAGAGCATTATAACATTCACTTGAGTAGACCAACCTGTAGCGAAGTAGAGCATAATAACATTCACTTGAGTAGAACGATCTGTAGTCAAGTAGAATATTAGAACCTTCACTTGAGTAGACCGATCTGTAGTCAAGAAGATCATTATAACATTCACTTAAGTAGACCAACCTTTAGCGGAAAAGAGCATTAGAACCTGCACTTGAGTAGACCAACCTGTAGGCAAGTAGAGCATTAGGACCTTCACTTGAGTAGACCAACCTGTAGCCAAGCAAAGCATAACTTTCACTTGAGTAGATCAACCTGTAGCCAATCAGAGCATCAGAAAAGTAAAAGGGTAGACAATGGTTGCTCAACATGGTAGAATGTAGTCCATTAAGAGATCCGAAGACCAGTAGATCACAGCTGTTCCATTAGATCAAGCTTCTTGTTTCATCCCCAAAAGTGATCCTGGGTGGAAAGATGAACTAAGAAACATCAGTGGAGAGTGTATCTCTTTAATGTATCCTTGGCCAGGGATGCTGGGCATTGTAGTAAGAGCAAACCAACGCCTCCTCTTAGAAAAAGCGTGGCCATGTTTTTGCTTGCTTCTACATGGTGGGTACAACATGGCACCCAGGCCCCCTATTTACTAATGTACCTCAGGAGATGTCATATCACTTCTGCTCTAATGTATGGAAACTTTTATAGATCCATCTGCCGGGGTTACAACATTCCCTTTTATTTAACACGTTTTTGTAAAACAGGTTTTTCAACATTTCAGCCCTGGCTGGGAAAGGAGGGGGGGGGGTTGTTATTAAAAGCTCCTGGGCAAGTGGGAAACAGATGTGTGTGTGGGGAAAGCGAAGTCTCCGGCACAGTAAATACATGTTACTATTACAGGCGGTGCATAGAATATATAGGTGGGTGGTGCCTTCGCTGATTCAGTTATACCATGTGACACATGCGAATATCACATGACCAAATAAAGCTGGTTCAAAGCCTTAGGCAAAAGACAAAAGCTGTCGTGGTTTGTAGAGGCCCCAGTTGCCTGATTAGCCGATAACACTGCAGCCATTAATAAATAACATATTAACAACATCATAAATAGCTTCAAATGTTGCAACATGAAAACATATCCTGCTCCAACCAGATTCCCAGATGGCGCCCATATTTAAGACGGAATTAGAAAAGCCATAATGATACACTTTACTTAGATATTCCTGTATAATAGAAAAAAGTTCAATATGTTAAACCAGCATATACAGACTATGATCAAACAGGGACTGTTCCTGCTGAATTGTGCTTAGTACAGGGGATAACTATGCTGCCATAGTTTTATGGGATCTCTCTGTACAGACTATGAGCAAACTTATGGGCTGTTCCTGCTGAATTGTGCTTAGTACAGGGAATACCTATGCTGCCATAGTTTTATGGGATCTCTCTGTACAGACTATGAGCAAACTTAGGGGCTGTTCCTGCTGAATTGTGCTTAGTACAGGGAATACCTATGCTGCCATAGTTTATGGGATCTCTCTGTACAGACTATGAGCAAACTTAGGGACTGTTCCTGCTGAATTGTGCTTAGTACAGGGAATACCTATGCTGCCATAGTTTATGGGATCTCTCTGTACAGACTATGAGCAAACTTAGGGGACTGTTCCTGCTGAATTGTGCTTAGTACAGGGAATACCTATGCTGTCATAGTTTTATGGGATCTCTCTGTACAGACTATGAGCAAACTTAGGGGACCGTTCCTGCTGAATTGTGCTTAGTACAGGGAATACCTATGCTGCCATAGTTTTATGGGATCTCTCTGTACAGACTATGAGCAAAGTTAGGGACTGTTCCTGCTGAATTGTGCTTAGTACAGGGCCTAATCACCAGCTTTAAGGATCCTTTCTGTTTTCTCACTAATTCATTTACGTTATACTATTAAGAGTATTTACCAGACCCTGATTTGAGGCTACTTGTATTTATAATTAATAATTATATGTTCTGCAGAGGTCAGACCAGAACTACAGGTGTCTGTTTTTTTCTTTAACTCCAAGAACCCCTTAACTTTTATCACAATGCAGAGAGTGATATCCCGAGACAACTTGGAATCAGTTTTCTTTTTTTTATTATTATTTGTGGTTTTTGACTTATTCAACTTTTTATTCAGCAACTCTCCAGTTTGCCATCTGGTTGCTAGGATCCAAATCCCCCTAGCAACCATGCACTGCTTTGAATAAGAGACTGGAATATGAATAGGAGTAAAAAGTAGCAATAACTATAAATGTTTGGCTTTATAGAGCATTTGTGTTTCAGATGGGGTCAGTGACCCTTATTTGAAAGCTGGAAAGCGTCAAAGGAAGAAGGCAAATAATTCAAAAACTATAAAAAAAACTATAAAAAAGAAAAGAAAAATGAAGGCCAATTGAAAAGAAGCTTAGCATTAGCCTTTTAATAACATACTAAAAGTTAACGTAAAAGAGAACCACCCCTTCAAGAAAGAGCATAGGATGAGAGCTGGTCCAAAGGAACCTGGAATATTCGGTTGCTCCACCTCAATACCAGCTCTCCTTCTCCAAATACTCTACTCGGCTTCATAGCACTCCCACCTTAGTGGAATAAACATGGCTTCTCACTGGCTTTAGTTGCCCTTTAATGATGAACTTTTGGCCTGAGTGATTCATTGTAAGTGCCAAACTCCCATAATCCTCAGTTGTACACGGAGCGAGAGTTTAGCCAATCCCGTGAGGCTGTGTTTGTAATGGAGATCCCTATTGGCTCTAGGGTGTGGCCCCATGCGCAGAAACATGAGTGGAGCACAAATATAAATACATTTCCCACCCGCTGCTCTACACACGTAGCCTTAATTATTATTATATTCTATGATAAACCTGCTGATATCTGCCGATCAGAATAATTACTATGTCATTGGGAAGCAAAGTTCACCCCCCCCATGAGAGTTTCACCCTTCTCTTCTATATGAGGAACTCAAGGAATGTGGTGCAACTCCATTCTTATCAATTCCCTCCTCTACCTGTGCTGCCTGTTGTGTTACCCCAGTGAGATATTTGTAAGAACAGAATCACAGAATGGGAGGCAGGTAAACAATTTGTCGCATTGTGTCACAAAAGGGTTTTATTATCCCCAAAGCAAATAAACACTCACCCCAAATCTCCCCCTAACTGACCTTCAGACTGGGCCCCCTTAGCTCATAACAAGGTTACAGATATATAGAAACATTGGGGTAACAGTCACCCTGCTATAGTTCCAGGGGTACCCAGGGTACAAATAAGCACTCACCCCAAATCTCCCCCTAACTGACCTTCAGACTGGGCCCCCTTAGCTCATAACAAGGTTACAGATATATAGAATCATTGGGGTAACAGTCACCCTGCTATAGTTCCAAGGGTACCCAGGGTACAAATAAACACTCACCCCAAATCTCCTCCTAACTGACCTTCAGACTGGGCCCCCTTAGTTCATAACAAGGTTACAGATATATAGAAACATTGGGGTAACAGTCACCCTGCTATAGTTCCAGGGGTACCCAGGGCACAAATAAACACTCACCCCAAATCTCCCCCTAACTGACCTTCAGACTGGGCCCCCTTAGCTCATCACTTTACATGTAAGAGTTTCTGTTATAATGTGGGTGCTAAAACCACATGATATTTGGGGCCCTTGAAATGAGATGGGCAGTGGGTGTGAGTGACATTTGGGGTGCAGGAGGCTCAGTGCAGTTATACAGATACAGATACAGATTCCTACATTGTTCTCATTCCGAAACAAAAATGAGAAAGAATGTGGGAGCCGTCGGACTGGTTTGGGGGCATTTCTTAAACTTACTTTAACCCCCTCTGTGCCGTGTTGCTCTTTAAACAAATCAGAGACCTTTCACTTTAACTGACTGAGAAAAATGTTTTGTTTCCAACCAACCAAAAATCTAATGTAAAATCAAGGTGGGCAGCGATTGGCTGTACTGATACCTATACATTGCGGCACCTCCCTAATGTAATATGTTCTTATATTTACTCTAATATCAGATCCCTTCCCCTGGTCATGTGGCCCTGAGCCCAGTCATCTTCTAATCACATTTATATATATATATATATATATATTATATATATATATAATATATATATATATATTCCATTCCTATAACACTTTCCTCTTGTCTCTATATATTAGGTACCTATCTAGTGTTACCAATCCCTATTTCTGTAGGGAAATGAGAGCAGAGCAGACAGTAACCCTTCCAACACTTTCCTCTTGTCTCTATATATTAGGTACCTATCTAGTGCTACCAATCCCTATTTATGTAGGGAAATGAGAGAGAGCAGACAGTAACCCTTCCAACACTTTCCTCTTGTCTCTATATATTAGGTACCTATCTAGTGTTACCAATCCCTATTTCTGTAGGGAAATGAGAGAGAGCAGACAGTAACCCTTCCAACACTTTCCTCTTGTCTCTATATATTAGGTACCTATCTAGTGTTACCAATCCCTATTTCTGTAGGGAAATGAGAGAGAGCAGACAGTAACCCTTCCAACACTTTCCTCTTGTCTCTATATATTAGGTACCTATCTAGTGCTACCAATCCCTATTTCTGTAGGGAAATGAGAGAGAGCAGACAGTAACCCTTCCAACACTTTCCTCTTGTCTCTATATATTAGGTACCTATCTAGTGTTACCAATCCCTATTTCTGTAGGGAAATGAGAGCAGAGCAGACAGTAACCCTTCCAACACTTTCCTCTTGTCTCTATATATTAGGTACCTATCTAGTGCTACCAATCCCTATTTCTGTAGGGAAATGAGAGAGAGCAGACAGTAACCCTTCCAACACTTTCCTCTTGTCTCTATATATTAGGTACCTATCTAGTGTTACCAATCCCTATTTCTGTAGGGAAATGAGAGCAGAGCAGACAGTAACCCTTCCAACACTTTCCTCTTGTCTCTATATATTAGGTACCTATCTAGTGTTACCAATCCCTATTTCTGTAGGGAAATGAGAGAGAGCAGACAGTAACCCTTCCAACACTTTCCTCTTGTCTCTATATATTAGGTACCTATCTAGTGCTACCAATCCCTATTTCTGTAGGGAAATGAGAGCAGAGCAGACAGTAACCCTTCCAACACTTTCCTCTTGTCTCTATATATTAGGTACCTATCTAGTGTTACCAATCCCTATTTCTGTAGGGAAATGAGAGAGAGCAGACAGTAACCCTTCCAACACTTTCCTCTTGTCTCTATATATTAGGTACCTATCTAGTGTTACCAATCCCTATTTCTGTAGGGAAATGAGAGAGAGCAGACAGTAACCCTTCCAACACTTTCCTCTTGTCTCTATATATTAGGTACCTATCTAGTGCTACCAATCCCTATTTCTGTAGGGAAATGAGAGCAGACAGTAACCCTTCCAACACTTTCCTCTTGTCTCTGTCTCTATATATTAATCTATATATTAATGGCACTTCTATAATAAAGCATGTCATTTGGTGGTACTTTACCAGGGGTGGTATAAACACTTTGGAAGTATCTAGGCAGGTAAGTTCTCCTGTGAGTCGTATTGGGAGCGCACTTGTTTTTTTACCCAGCATGCTCTGCTTGGTAATAACAAAGCCTAATTTACATGGTGAGACAAGCACCTGCCCTTTTAAAAGAGAAGCCTGGAAAGCCCCAAGTGAGTTGGAGGCAGGGGGAGAGTCAGTGATGAAACTGCAGTAATTATGGGAGATGTTGGAATAGGCTGTGAGGGTGGCTGGGAGTTGTAGTACAACAAGAGCAGAAGGACAATAGGTAGAACAGTTGTACTTTATATAATTCAGACTCCAGGAGGGGCAGTGTAAGTAAAGGGGAGAAGGGCCGGGTGATTATGTGCATATCATTAGGGAGTGGATGGGGCCCACCAGCAGTGTCCGTATCAGTGTGGCCCCTCTGCTAAATAGGCAACTCTATTTATCTGACTGAAGGGAACAGGTACAGGTACCCCCCACCCCCGCCCTGTTCATTTCAAGGTACCAAAGGAAACAGCAGAAAACCAAAAAGATCACCAGCCCCACTCCCCATAAATCCACCTCTCCGGAGTTTCAGGCAGAGTCTACAAGTAACAGTGAGAGGGGCGGGAGCTGCCAGACTAGTTGGGCTCAGGTGAGTAACAGGTGCACAGGTGTGTGGGGTGGGAGAGGGGCTTTCTAATGGGGGAGGGGCTTTTTGCTATTGACTTGATTGACTTTATCTGCTCTAAACCTGGCCTGGCCCTGACTCAGCTGGGGCACAGTTTGATGGGCAGGAGCCTTTTCATAACCTCATCAGTTTCGACTCTCTGGGCCCCCAACAAGATTTCCAGCATTGTTGATTTTAGTGGCTGTGGCCCTTTAAATTGCAAGTTTTTCCAAGTGTACCCCCCCCCCCAAACACTAATTTAGCTCAAAAGCGGCACAGAAAACTATCTTGTAGCTTCATGGTTTAAATGGGAACTTTCTGTTCTTTAGTTCTGACTCTTGAAACATTGTAGCACAAGTCAGTTCTCATCCAGGTGTCTAATTCATACATTGTTGTAGGAGTCAGAACTAGCAGTGCAGATACCAGTACTGTTTTATTCTTATGCGCCTAATTAATGGGCCGATCTGCTACTCTGGTGTTAGTACGAATGGGAGGGGGTGTTAGTAGGGGCTGGAGGGGGGCTGCTCTGGGGCTCCCAATGCATCATTTGTATACAGACTGGGTTTCTCATTTATGGGAATTGGATTGCTTATAGTAAGGCAAGGTGGGGTATGGGAAAGTGGCTGTAATTGTGTTACAATGTGTATAAGTAAGACAGTGGCAGAAATATAATTGTGTGTATTTCGTGCCTGAGGAATGGGCTGTAATTGTGGCCTTGTGTTTACAGAAAGGGACATCACTGTATTTGGGAAAGGAGTAGGGAGGGTGGCACAGAGTGTAGTAAGGTTGGCACAGAGTGTAGTAAGGTTGGCACAGAGTGTAGGAAGGTGTTGGTGAAATGAGGATGTAACTGTTGTGTAGTGTATGTTGTCTGGCAATAAGAATTCCTGGGAAGGAACTGTAACTTAAGGTGGCCATACACAGAGTGATCCGCTCGGTTGGCGATGTCGCCAAGAAAGTGGATCTCTCCCCGATATGCCCACCTTGAGGTGGGCAATATCGGGCTGATCCAATCGTGGGCCCTAGGGCCCAATGATCGGATCCTAACAAATGGTAACGGCGGTAGGATTGCGGGACAGCATCGACGAACAGATCTGACAGGGGGCCCGTGTATGGCCACCTTTAGTGTGTATAGTAAGGAGAGTGGAAGGGGCTGTAATTGTGGGACAATGTGTATAGTAAGGCAAGATGGTCCCCTAAATAGTAAAGAACGAGGCATTATGGGAGAGAAGGGCCACTGGGGTGCAGTTACCATAAGTCTTTGTTTCTTTGGTGGGGGGTAGAGAATGGAATAATGTGTATGTGGGGGGGGGGGATGTAATACAGAGATTGGTATTTATCAAGGGTGTAACTACAAAGGAAGCTGGGGCCCAGGAGGTATAGGGAAGCTCTAATAAATGAGCAATTTCAATATCTATTGGTGAAACAGGAGAACCTCTGGGTATGAATTTGCTCTGGGCCCAGTGACCTGTAGTTGCACCACTGCTGTGTAGATACAAGGGATTGGGGTCTGCCCAGAGACCTTGATCATCTTTATGTGTTGGGTGGGAAGAACAAAAGAATTTCTGAGGTGGGGGGGGGTGCAGCTGTAGAACGGGAAGCTCAGGTTTAGGACAGTTTTGGGGGGTGGGACTATAGACAGAAACTGCCTGTAGGTGGGCGGAGCTTCAGAGCAGTCTCCCAGTTGTTTGATGGGTGTAGCAGGTGCCTGAGAGGGAACAACACAAAATCTGCAACTTTCCTACATTCTCAGAGTCACATTACTGCTGCTTCTCAGGTTTGCTTGGGTGAGATACTCGCTACCTGCTGCGGTCGCTGTTTGACTGAACAATCTGCTAGTGGTGCATCTGGGCTTCAGGTAAATTCTCCAGGGCTGAAGATCTAATTGGTTGTGGGGTATACGGGGCAATGCTATTTAAATCAGTAGGGGGAGATATCAAGGGTTCTGACCCCTGAGATTGTGGCTACTAGACACTTGGTATCACCCCCATGGGTCACAGTCCTAATAAGTGTGTTTAATTCTTGTCTTACTCCTATTGTCTCATTCCCTTCCCCTTTAGATTGTAAGCTCTTTTGCACAGAGCCTTCCTCACCTTTTGTACTGGTACTGGTCATGTGTATAACTCTGTATGTTCTATGTATGTAATTCATGTGTGTGTGAGGCTCACAATACTCCCTGCACCCCAAAGTAAAGTGGAACTATCATTTTTAAAGGGGAACGCTACCCAAACACTTCCCAGCTCAACCTCCAATATCCATTTGTTTCCTCATTCTCACTGGGTTTATAGTTCTCCGTTAGTATTATTATTACTGTTTATCACTGAGAAATCAGTTCTCCTATTGGTCTGTTAATCAGCTGGCTTCAGCTACATCAGTAGTCAGAACCAGGAAAGTCATGAATTCCAACAGCAATTGCATAGCTTTAAAGCTACAGGACATGTATAAAGAATGTACATTGGGAAGTTGCTTGGGATGAAATTAATGACATTGGCAGCTGTAATTAAGGGCGGAATGAGCTTAAATTTTGCCCCTTTCTTCCCTGAGCAGGTTGCACAGACAAGATGGCAGAAAAAGGGTCTTCGGGCATGGTGGCCTTCATTGTGTTTGGGAATGTCATTATATCGGTGAGTATAAGCATTTTGTTTATTATTAAAGGATAAGTAAACCTTAACAATGAGTGAATGTAAAACTGATGAGGGGGCTATTCTTTTGCAATGTACATTCATTCATTATTTATTTTTAATTCCAAGATATTAAAGGATACATGTACTGTTAATATGAATGAATTTTGTTACAACAGCGCCACCTGCTGGTCATTTTCCCACCAGTCTGACCAGCAAGTAGTCAAGGAAATTGTCAGGAGAAAGAAAGAGGCTGCTCTGATTTTCTTCTGCTTAGGAATAAAATGAGAAACATTTCTCACATCTTTCCTAAGCAGAAGAACATCAGCCTCTTTCTTTCTCCTGACAACTTCCTTGACTACTTGGTGGGAAACTGACCAGCAGGTGGCGCTGTTGTAACAAAATTCATTCATAGTAACAGTACATGTATCCTTTAATATCTTGGAATTAAAAATAAATTAATAATGAATCTACATTGCAAAAGTGCTTAGAATAGCCCCCTCATCAATTTTGCATTCACTTATTTTTAAGGTTTACTTATCCTTTAATTATAATCCTTCATGTTGGACCTGGTATAACCGTGGATCTGGTACTGAGTCTCCTTATAGAGTCTTTATTGATAGGGTCGCCATGTTCTGCATTGAAGGTCTTGCACATAGATAGGCAACCTTTGGCATTCCACCAGTCCTACCATCATCCCCTGGCAAGACTTTTATTGTTCCACCCATAATGCACTGGGGTGGACATTCTCTTGTCCTACATATGTTGGTCCATGAGTTGTAGAGAATGGAGCAAGATGGAGACAATAAACCCAAGGCCCATAGGCTGATAGTTCTAATTCTATATAGAGAAATAATTGGGCCCTCTTATAAGACGCTACCCCTGGTGCCCACCTTGTTGGGTATTGTGTATAATAGTCACACCCTCCGAGCTCAATATGGGTCCAAAGGCCCCAGCGGCTGGAGGAATGTGGATTTTCTGGTCCGACTGGAAACACTGCTGATGTTGTCTGTTTGTTATTTTTGACTGAGGAGCCTGTTGATGGGTAAGTTCCCCTTAGGTGATAATGAGCAGAATCCGATTCCTTGCATGCCAAGTGCAGGAACGGAGAAACTTGGGTGTTGGTACTAGACGCGGGGGTCGAGGAAGGACAGGACCCCCAAATAGATCCTGCTCATGTTGTAGCCATGGGAATAATGGAAGATACACTAGGGGAACTCGCCATAACAACACAAACCCCTATCCCCCAGGACTGGCCCTTTGCTTTGAATTCATAAATCAGGTTGAACCCACTGCAGGGTAAATAACAGGGGCATAGGAAGCAGACCCTGTGGCTGCAGGGGGGCCCAGGACGTATAAGGGGGCCCCATGAGGCCCTAATTAATGAGCAATTTCAACACATATTGATAAAACTATCTCTGGATATGTTGGGGCCCTAACATTAATTTGCTGTGGCGCCCAGAAATATCTAGTTACACCACTGTTTGTACGATCCTACCATCCCAGCCAAGCCAATGAACTCATCACAATGGCACGGGGCATGTTCAGGCCAACCAATGAGAAGAGGGTTCTTCCAATTTCTCATCTGTCTCCCCCATAGATCAACCAATCACAATTTTACTTTCATTAGCTTTATTGCAGTTGACTGATCAGATCTCATTACTGATTGGCTGGTATCCATAGGAATCTTTGTACTTTTGTCAGCCACCATACAAATGAATTGATCCTGCGCTCTGACCTACTGGGCAGTCATAACCCACCGGTGCACATAATACTCCTTTGCCTTAGGGTCAGCATTAGATTGCAAGCTCTGTGGGGCATGTATGCAATCAATCTTAATTTTTCCAATGAAACCATTTATGAAAACAGAAACCATTTGTGCCCATCAGAGTTGGTGGCTCTGTTCTATAGCTGACTAGCGCCTAGAGGCGACGGGTGGTACTGCCGGTGACAAAGGATCCAGGTTGGGAAGTGGTTCTGTGTTCTTACTTGGTTTTGTTTCATTGCAGCTCTCTGGCCTTGCGTTGTTTGCGGAGACGATCTGGGCGACCACCGACCCCTACAAGGTTTATCCAATTCTGGGGGTGACTGGGAAAGATGATGTTTTTGCCGGCGGCTGGATTGCCATATTCTGTGGTTTTTCATTCTTTATACTGGGAATCTATGGCATCCTCGCAGTGCAGAGAGGGAGTCGCACTATGGTTCTGACGGTGAGATATCTCTCGAAATGCACCAACTTCTCTGTATTAAAGGGGTTGCTCCCCTTTAAATTAACTATTAGTATGCTGTAGATGGTGATATTCTGAGACAATTTGCAATTGGTTTTCATTTTTTATTATTCGTGGTTTTTGAATTATTTCAATTTTCATTCAGCAGTCTTGTAGCTAGGGTCCAAATTACCCTAGCAACCATGCATTGATTTGAACAAAAGAATGGAATATGAATAGGGGAGGCCTCAATAGAAAGACGAGTAATAAAAAGTAGCAATAACAATACATTTGTTGCCTTACAGAGCTTTTTTTTTTTTTTTTTTAGATGGGGTCAGTGACCCCCATTTGAAAGCTGGAAAGAGTCAGACGTGAAAGGCAATTAAAAAAAAAATAAAAAAAAAATAAAAAAAATAATAAAGACTAATTGTAAAGTTGCTTAAAATTAGCCATTCTATAAAATACTAAAAGTATTAAAGGGGGGTTCCCCTTTAAGATAAAAGAGCATTGGATGAGAGCTGGTCCAAAGGAACCTGAATATTAAGTTTCCGGCTGTGGATCATGGCCAACAACCTAATCTATTATTTGCCTCTAATTTCCCCCGTACCTGCTCTCCTCCAAATTCTATACTCTGTTTCAAAGGGCTCCCATCTTAGTGGAATAAACATAGTTTCTCACTGGCTTTAGTTGCCGTTTAATGATTTACTTTTGGCCTGAGTGATTCATTGTAAGTGTCAAACTCCGGTAATCCTCATTTGAATAAGAGACTGGAATATTAGCCGGATAGGGACTGAATAGAAAGATGAGTAAAAAAATAGCAATACAATTACATTTGTAGCCTTACAGAGCACTTGTTTTTTTAGATGGGGTCAGTGACCCCCATTGAAAAGCTGGAAAGAGTCAGAAGTAAAAGGCAAATAATTAAAAAAAATAAATAAAAATAAATACCAATTGAATAGTTAGCTATTCTATAACATACTAAAAGTTAACTCAAGGGTGAATCGCCCCTTTAATGCATATGGGTGGGAGCTGCCATGTTGTTTCCCTTAATTATGGGCACTGACTTGATCTCCCCTCTGTTGCAGTACTTGGTGCTGATGATGATCGTGTATATATTTGAATGCGCCTCCTGTATCACTTCCTTCACACACAGAGACTATGTAAGTAGCTGAAGATGTTGGGGTTCCTTTTGGGGTCCGGGGATGTATTGTAACTAGGGATGCAAAAAAAACAAGGTAAAAAATGTTTTCCCCTTCCCACCGCTCATTTGCATATGCAAATTAGGATTCCGATTTGGTTCAGTATTCGGCCGAATCTTTCATGAAGGATTCAAGGATTCTGCCGAATCCAAAATAGTGAATTCGGTACATCCCTAATTGTAACAGTTTTATATCATGTCAGGGATGTTCAACCTGAAGGAGCAACAGATTGGACATCCCTGACTAAATAACACCCCTGTATTGGGATGGAGACTCCCCTCAGAATTCTGTATTTTAACGCTTCCCCTCTGTCCCTTTCAGATGATAAACTCCAATGTGATTAAGGGTCAGATGTTGACTTACTACTCGGACAGCAGCACCCCGCAGGGTCGGGACATCACCGGCGTGTGGCTCAGGATGATGCTGGAGGTAATTAGGGTTCGAATCTGTATCACAATAAGGGGAGCCATTCTCCTGCACAGTTTAAAGGGTAACAAGGAACAAAAAAATTGGATTTATAGGTTTTTTTTTTTCTTTTGATAGAAAAACTGCTGCGGTGTGGACGGGCCGCTGGATTGGGTGGATTATTACTCCACTTTCCGCAAGTCGTACAATGAAACGACGGCCCCCTGGCCCTTGTGGTGCTGCCAGAGAGACAGTAACTTCCAGATCATCAATCAGCAGGGATGTGTAGTTGGACTCAAGTCTTATGTTTATCAGCAGGTAAGGGACACACTGCTATGGGTTTTCTTTGTGTGGTTACATTGGTCAGTACAAAGCCCTATTAGGAACCATTGGGGTTCCATCTCTTCTTAACCAGTTAAGGGGATTTTTCACCTTCAAATTTACTTTTAAAATGATTCAGAGAGTGACATTCTGAGATTATTTGCAATTGGTCTTCATTAAGGGGTTCATGTCATGATTTTATGATGTAGTTTTTATTTCTAAATTAGACTGTTTAATTCACTCTACAATATAAAATGTCATTCCTGAACCAACAAGTGTATTTAGTTGTAATATTGGTGTGTAGGTGCATCTCAGGTCATTTTGCCTGGTCATGTGATTTCAGAAAGGGCCAGCACTTTAGGATGGAACTGCTTTCTGGCAGGCTGTTGTTTCTCCTACTCAATGTAACTGAATGTGTCTCAGTGGGACCTGGATTTTACTATTGAGTGTTGTTCTTAGATCTACCAGGCAGCTGTTATCTTGTGTTAGGGAGCTGCTATCTGGTTACCTTCCCATTGTTCTGTTGTTAGGCTGCTGGGGGGAAAAGGGAGGGGGTGATATCACTCCAACTTGCAGTACAGCAGTAAAGAGTGACTGAAGTTTATCAGAGCACAATTCACATGTCTGGGGGCACCTGGGAAACTGACAATATGTCTAGCCCTATGTCAGATTTCAAAATGAAATCTAAAAAAACTGTTTGCTTTTTTGAGAAACTGATTTCAGCGCAGAATTCTGCTGGAGCTGGAGCAAAACACATTTTCCCAACAAAGTCTCCCTTTAAATGATTTAGCTTTTAGTTCCTCCAGTCTGGAGTTTCAGCACCTAGTCTGGTTGATCAGTAATAAAAAGTTACAATCACCATAACACTGTAATGTCACAAAGCAATAGATCTTTTTGGCCAGTGACCCCCTTCCCCGTTTGAAAGCCGAGTCGGACGATTAATTAAAAAACAATATGAATAAAAAAAAATAAAGTCCAACTGAAAAGTTGCTAACTGGCTTTTCTATAACATACTAAAAATTAATTTAAAACTGTACTACTCTTTTCAATTAGTTGTTGTGACTACTCCTGAGTTGTTCTCTTCCCATGGTCAGACAGGAACTTTCCTCTATGTAAACTATTCCCCAGTACTTTACCCAAAATGTTTATTCTAATGTACTTCCTGCTTCTGGGTTGTTCTCTTCCCATGGTCAGACAGGAACCTTCCTCAAGGTAAGTAATTCCCCAGTATTTAGCCAGGTACAGACTGCTTATATTATGTACTACCTGCTTCTGGGCTGCTTTCTCTCCAGTGGTTATGGGTGGGACATCATGATTGGTCAATGTCTCGCCCCTCTGCGTGCCCATGGGGAAGAGAGCAGCTTTGGACATAGGGGAGATGAGATTCACTTACCTTTAGTAAAACTGATCTCTTTTTGTTCCATGTTACAGGGCTGCTTTGATCACATATCCAATGCCATCAACAGCTACACCTGGGGCATCTCCTGGTTTGGATTTGCCATCCTTATGTGGACGGTGAGTTACCTGGAGCCTGGGAGCCGTCTATCTGTACTGGGAGGGGTGCACCGAATCCAGGATTTGGTTTAGGATTCAGCCGAATCCTTCTGCCTGACCAAAGCAAATCCTAATTTGCATATGCAAATTAGGGGCGGGAAGGGAAATCGCGTGACTTTTTGTCACAAAACAGGGAAGTAAATGTTTTCCCCTCCCCACCCCTAATTTGCATATGCAAATTAGGATCTGGGTTCGGTATTCGGACTAATCTTTCGTGAAGGATTCAGGGGGTTCAGCCGAATCCAAAATAGTGGATTTGGTGCATCCCTAATATATATATTTGTTGCCTAGAGAAGCTTGTCCTGGGGATACATAGGTGTTGCACCCCAGCAAAGCACACTGTAAGAAGTACGTTGGTGATTGTGAGCTCTTGGGATCCTCTGTTTAGTCTAAGGAATGGATGATTATTCTAATGCCTGATCCTCTCCTCCCCACAGATGATTGTCATGTTGGTAACGATGTATAATTACACCAAGATGAACTGACACCACGTCTCCCATTGGTTGCCAGGGGAGGCCCAATCAGAGAGCCTCAAGCCTCCCCAGAACTCAAACTGGAATCGACTTTCTTTTTTCTGATGAGATGAACTGCCGGCTGTTTCCTTTGTCACCTCCTGGGGGCGCTGTCACTCAAATAATATCACTTCATTCTCTGGGGATATGAGAAAAGAACCCCCGGCCTCCCCTGCACCCCCTTCTATAGAGCAGGGTTACTGTACATTAGAGCAGCCAGAGAGAATTGTATGTCTATTCCTAATGCCATGTATGTATTTTACTTGATCATTGTGACTGTGACGCTCTAATTCCCCAGAGACACGTGTTCTTCCACTCAGTTATTTCTGTTACAAAATGATTTGATGATTAGTACCATTGGTGAGCTCTGTAAGCCTGAACTGCAGCTTCTTTTACATTCTCATGTCTAACAGGGGCTGCTGGGAGTCCTAGTTCAGTGGCTGTGGCTATAGCCTTTGATTCCAAAGATAGTTTTTTTTTTTTTTTTTTTTTTTTTATAACTGGCTGAGAGCATTTGCTTCAATGAAGCCACAAGCCATTTATACCCTCACTTTAAACTTCCATGTAGAATATATAGATATTTCCATTTGTATAGTACAGTGTTTTGCCTTATGGAAAAAATAAAGGTATTATGTGTTTCTTAAACTGAATAAGTGTCAGATTTATATCTATATATTGTAAGGTTCCTATAGTAACAGTGGGATAATAGTCTCTGGGAAGGGAGTGTGACTGTGGGATAGCAGGTATAGTAGGGAGAGATGGTGTCTATAGTAACAGTGGATAATAGTCTCTGGGAAGGGAGTGTGACTGTGGGATAGCAGGTATAGTAGGGAGAGATGGTGTCTATAGTAACAGTGGATAATAGTCTCTGGGAAGGGAGTGTGACTGTGGGATAGCAGGTATAGTAGGGAGAGATGGTGCCTATAGTAACAGTGGATAATAGTCTCTGGGAAGGGAGTGTGACTGTGGGATAGCAGGTATAGTAGGGAGAGATGGTGTCTATAGTAACAGTGGATAATAGTCTCTGGGAAGGGAGTGTGACTGTGGGATAGCAGGTATAGTAGGGAGAGATGGTGCCTATAGTAACAGTGGGATAATAGTCTCTGGGAAGGGAGTGTGACTGTGGGATAGCAGGTATAGTAGGGAGAGATGGTGCCTATAGTAACAGTGGATAATAGTCTCTGGGAAGGGAGTGTGACTGTGGGATAGCAGGTATAGTAGGGAGAGATGGTGCCTATAGTAACAGTGGATAATAGTCTCTGGGAAGGGAGTGTGACTGGGATAGCAGGTATAGTAGGGAGAGATGGTGTCTATAGTAACAGTGGGATAATAGTCTCTGGGAAGGGAGTGTGACTGTGGGATAGCAGGTATAGTAGGGATAGGTGGTGTCTATAGTAACAGTGGATAATAGTTTCTGGGAAGGGAGTGTGACTGGGATAGCAGGTATAGTAGTGAGAGATGGTGTCTATAGTAACAGTGGATAATAGTCTCTGGGAAGGGAGTGTGACTGTGGGATAGCAGGTATAGTAGGGAGAGATGGTGCCTATAGTAACAGTGGGATAATAGTCTCTGGGAAGGGAGTGTGACTGTGGGATAGCAGGTATAGTAGGGAGAGATGGTGCCTATAGTAACAGTGGATAATAGTCTCTGGGAAGGGAGTGTGACTGTGGGATAGCAGGTATAGTAGGGAGAGATGGTGTCTATAGTAACAGTGGATAATAGTCTCTGGGAAGGGAGTGTGACTGTGGGATAGCAGGTATAGTAGGGAGAGATGGTGTCTATAGTAACAGTGGGATAATAGTCTCTGGGAAGGGAGTGTGACTGTGGGATAGCAGGTATAGTAGGGAGAGATGGTGTCTATAGTAACAGTGGATAATAGTCTCTGGGAAGGGAGTGTGACTGTGGGATAGCAGGTATAGTAGGGAGAGATGGTGCCTATAGTAACAGTGGATAATAGTCTCTGGGAAGGGAGTGTGACTGTGGGATAGCAGGTATAGTAGGGAGAGATGGTGTCTATAGTAACAGTGGGATAATAGTCTCTGGGAAGGGAGTGTGACTGTGGGATAGCAGGTATAGTAGGGAGAGATGGTGTCTATAGTAACCGTGGATAATAGTCTCTGGGAAGGGAGTGTGACTGTGGGATAGCAGGTATAGTAGGGAGAGATGGTGCCTATAGTAACAGTGGATAATAGTCTCTGGGAAGGGAGTGTGACTGTGGGATAGCAGGTATAGTAGGGAGAGATGGTGCCTATAGTAACAGTGGATAATAATCTCTGGGAAGGGAGTGTGACTGTGGGATAGCAGGTATAGTAGGGAGAGATGGTGCCTATAGTAACAGTGGATAATAGTCTCTGGGAAGGGAGTGTGACTGTGGGATAACAGGTATAGTAGGGAGAGATGGTGTCTATAGTAACAGTGGATAATAGTCTCTGGGAAGGGAGTGTGACTGTGGGATAGCAGGTATAGTAGGGAGAGATGGTGTCTATAGTAACAGTGGATAATAGTCTCTGGGAAGGGAGTGTGACTGTGGGATAGCAGGTATAGTAGGGAGAGATTGTGTCTATAGTAACAGTGGATAATAGTCTCTGGGAAGGGAGTGGGACTGTGAGATAGCAGGTATAGTAGGGAGAGATGGTCGCTATAGTAACATTGGGGATAGTAGACTCGGGGACATAGCTACTCAATGACAAGGCCACATTTACCCGCTTGATATCTCTTTATTGATCGCTGAATAAAACGTTACATTTCAGTCATTAGGAGGTGGGAGTGAAACAAACACGAGGGAAGGAAACTCATTTCATTACAAGTACAAAATGTACAGTAACCAATGTGGCGTTTCCCCGCCCTGCGCACCGATATCAAATGGTTTTTTGTTCACTGCAAATTATGAAGGAAAACAAAATAATTGCGGTTTTGTTACAATCAGCCAAGAGCTTGAGATCAAACAATTGCACCAATATCCCAACTGAGTCACGGAGCTGCTCTGAGCACAAATGTGAAGCCACGCCCCTTTAAAACTGGTGCAGAGATGAAATCCACATCATTTATGGCTTGTTAGAAAAATGTATTCTGATGCAGGCTGTACTGGATGTTGTACTGCCAAGCGGTTTGAATCTTGGTTAATTGCTAATTAGTCGTTCAGCATTTTAATATCACAGGTATCCTGTTTTAAAGGGGAGATGTGGCCTCTGCAAAAGAAAAAAAAAATGGAATGGCCGGAAGTTAAAGATAGTTACAGGATGGTGTTTTTATTAAGCCAAACTTATTAGATGGCCAATTGAAATCCAAGAGGAAATGTGTCCCTATAAAATTTCTATGACTTAAAGGGTGCCATTAAAGGGGTATGACATGATAATGCGAGGTTGGGAAATCTTACTATAATTATCGTTAGCTGAAAAAATATTCTTATGGAGAATTAAAAAAAAAAATCCTGGCTTCAGAAGTTTCCATTATCAGCTCTGCACAGCTTCCTGTTTGGAGCTGAGCTCCGCCCACTGCTCTGTCAGGCTTCAAAAATGGCTTCCTTCCTGGTGCCTTCTAGTTTCTACAAACAGGGGCCAAAAGTATCCACAGGCAAAGGATACACATGTTGTCATGGGAACATTCTTAGTTCTATGCCTGGATAAGGCAACATTCATTGGCTGAGAGGGGCCCCTGTAAGTTTTAATTGCCCCCCTCTAAATCGGGGCCATTGCGCTGCACTGATCATAAGGGAGTGTTGTGGAAATCTGACCTGAGGGGAGGTATTTTCTTTGGATCAAAAAAAAAAAAAATAAGGTAGTTATTACATAGGAACGATGCTTATGTAGGGTTGTCACCTGTTTGATTTTGACCTGAACAGTTCAGTTTTTTCAGGTCTTTTTCGATGCCTGTGAATTTTAGCTGCAAATCCGCGAATTTATTTGCCGGCGGCGAATCGCGAATTTGCTGCGAAATTTCACCGGCGTCGAAAAAGTTTTGACGTCGGCATCAGCGTTTTTTGGATGCTCTTTCGCTAATATTTCGGGACAAAATTCGCCCATCACTACTGGCCAATACATGAAAAGCATTTAAATACTAAGATACCCATCAAGTACAGTTTCATTTCTTATTATTACACAGACAAAAAAATCCAGCCAGTCGTATCTAAGTGATGCAATAACATCATTGTGCCCACCTCTGATGTCATCATGCCTGTTCCTACATCACTGCCCCACCCCCCATGTTATCTGCCCCGCCTCACATGTTTGGGTTTAGCCATCAGCAAAGGTGACAACCCTACAAACGGACGTGAACTACAACACGCAGCTATAAAGGGATGCTGGGAGTTGTATCTTAGGAAATCTGGAGAAGCGTAAGACGTTCTCTGGACTACAGGGTACTACAGCACTTCTGTACACTTATATACAACCCAATCGAATCGTTCCTAGAGCCCCAGGTGGCGGTCAGCGTTTTCGGGGCGACTACATACGTAATGACTGAGACTAAAGTGCCGCAGCTGAACTCATAGGGTGGGGAGCTGAAAAAAATAAAAAAAGGGAATTTTTTGGTCACTATTTAGTAAATCTAGGCCTAAGGCCATTAATATATATAGGACTGATGATTCGGTGCAGAGATCGGATGATACGGGAACTGGCGTTTTTTTGGCTCTGCGATGCTGGTTTCTATGGCGTCGCTGGTCAGAACCTGGGGGTCGGGTCACAGCAGAAGGTTACCATGTGGTCATTCTCTTCCCCTCTGAGTTATAAATAATTTAAGTGCATTTACAGGGGAGAGAGACTAACACTTTAACCCACTCCGTCGCCCCCTCGGTCCTAAAGCCCCCATCATTTATCCTCAAAAGGGGGCAAAACTCTGCCTCGTAACGGCGACATAAATTCATGTGGCCACTCCCCTAATATTAAAATATCCCTGTAGTCCCACAAACCCCTCCCACCGCACCTCCCCCAAAGTTAAGTCCCACCCCTGTGCCCCAGATAGTATAACCCAGCCCACCCCCCCACACTCATGCTCAGTTATTCTCCTCCAGGTATCTGTAGGTTGGGTTCTCGTAGCCCTGGTTCTGCATCTTACTCAAGTGCTTGTCCTCGGGGCTCCTGGAAGCTTCCACCTGCAAAAATAGGGGGGATTCATTTGATCAATAGAACAAAACTGTCTGTTAGCGCTCATGGGGATTTATACTAGGGATGCACCAAATCCACTATTTTGGATTCGGCCAAGCCCCTGAATCCTTCACAAAAGATTCGGGCAAATATTGAACCAAATCCGAACCCTAATTTGCATATGCAAATTAGGGATGGGAAGGGGAAATCATTTACTTCCTTGTTTTCTGACAAAAAGGTCACACAATTTCCCTCCCACCCCTAATTTGCATATGCAAATTCGGATTCGGTTCGGCTGGGCAGAAGGATGTGGCCGAATCCGAACCCTACTGAAAGAGGCCGAATGTCGAACCGAATCCTGAATTCAGTGAATCCCGAATTTATACAACTACAGCTTTACACTTAAAGGGTGTGTTCACCTTTAAATGAACTTTTAGTATGATGTAGAGAGGGATATTCCGAGACAATTTGCAATTGGTTTTCATTTTTTATTATTTGGGGTTTTTGACTTATTTAGCTTTTTATTCAGCAGCTCTCCAGTTTGTAATTTCAGCCATCTGGTTGCTAGGGTCCAAATTACCCTAGCAACAATGTATTGATCTGAATGAGAGACTGGAATATGAATAGGAGAGGCCTGAATAGAAAGATGAGTAATAAAAAGTAGCAATAACAATAAATGTGTAGCCTTACAGAGCATTTTAGATGGGGTCAGTGACCCCCATGTGAAAGCTGGACAGAGCCATTCTGTAACATACTAAGAATAGTGCTGCCACTTTATATAAAATGCCAATGCTGCATGGCTGCTTAGATATGAGTGTAGCCTGCGTCTGTGCTGATAGCAGTTGTCTGTGTATAAGACAGGGCTTCACCTCGATGATTCCGTGGCTTATGGTGCCGTAGGGCTTGCGTCGTATCAGGAGAAGGCTAATAATGATCACCATAGCCACGGCCACTGCCACCACCAACAGACCAATCAAAGCGCCGCGGTTGAACGTGACCAGCGTATCTGGCTCCTGCCAAGTGAATGAGAATAATTAGGGGTAATTCTGAGTGACGAGCAGGGGGTAACACTGGGGTAACACTGGGGCAACACTGGGGTAACACTTACCAGCTGGTCTCTCTGAATATCCTCAGACTGGTAGTGAACTTGCTTCACGGATCCATTATCCTGGGAACAGAAACATTGATTCTATAGGAAATATTCCCCCAGTAATGTCAGTACAACAATGTATGAGATTTACTTCTATATTCTATTCTCTATTCTATAGTTCTCTGTATACTGTACTCTATGTACTCTCTTTATATTCTGAACTCTGTACTCTCACTGTAGTTCTCTCTGCATACTGTACCCTCTCTCACGCTCTATCACTCTGCATATCTCTCTCTCTCTCTCTCTCTCTCTCCCTCACACTTTACATATTGTACTCTCTCTCTCTAGTATGCTAAATACTGTACAGTCTCTCTATCTCTATTGTACTCTGCATATTGTACTCTCTCTCTAGTATGCTGAATACCATGCTTTCTGTAGTACTCTGCATACTCTCTCTCTTTATATAGCACTCTGCATATGTGGGTGTATAAAATCTCCTACTTGCACCTTGTCCTTCTTACCTTGGGTCCAGGGAAAGTGAGTGTTCGCTCACTTGGGGGGAAATCTGAGTAGAGATCCCAAACTGCAGAGCCTGTGGGGGGCACAGAATGGAACAGGGAAAAGAGAAGAGACATCAGTAGAGACATCAGTAGAGACATCAGTAGTTTATGAGACAGTGAGGCTCATTTATGAGGGCGAGTGAAACACAAAACTGTGACCCCTTCACTTGGATTTTGTTGCTTTATTACTTCCTGGAGGGAGGATATTTAATCAGATTTAATCAGATTCTTCCCCCCCCAGTAGATAAGGTCTAATATATATATAGGTCATTATATCAGCGGTTTTTGAAGCGCAACTCCCTGCACCCCTGACTCCCCATTTATAAATGAGCCCCACGTTGTTTCCAGATCTACATGAGACACTGATGAGGGAAAGTAGAAGGAAAGATTATTTCAGGCCATTCAGTGCCCCAAACCCACACACTGACCTTTCCTCTCGATCTGCTGCGAATCTGCTCAGGGATCCGAGTGTCAGCGGCGAGTGAAGGACAAGGAAAGGGGGACAGGGAGAGAGAGAGAGTAAAAAGGGACCAATCAGAGAGAGAGCACAGATAGGAACAAACCGAAATAACAGAGAAGGGAGAACTGAGAGGGGCAGGAGGGAACCAAGTAACCGGGGGGGGGGGGTACGGGGGGACACTCACCCTCTCCCTGCGATGACTCTGCCGAGTTCTGGGGGGGCACTCGAATCTCAGGGTAGTCACTGTCCTCATTCATCTTCTTCTGCGTCGAACTGAGGAGATCTCCTGCCCCCATCCACTCTGTGCGCAGCCAACTCTCTGCCAGGAGGGGGCGACAGGATTTTAGGGAGAGGTGCAGGGGTGATGCCAATGAAAGATATTGGCACTAAGGGCTTTATATAGTAAACCAACATAAATAATAATAATAATAATAATAATAATAATAATAATAATCTGAACACTGGGCACCAGTAATGCTGCTCATTCCCTGGCATTAATGGGCACAGCGGTCAGGTCTGTACAGGATAATGGAAACCAGGGGAGTGGGCAGAGAGTGGGCAGAGAATGAGCAGAGAGTGGGCAGTGAGTGGGAGGAGAGTGGGCAGAGAATGGGCAGAGAGTGGGCAGAGAATGGGCAGAGAGTGGGCAGAGAGTGAGCAGAGAGTGGGCAGTGAGTAGGAGGAGAGTGGGCAGAGAATGGGCAGAGAGTGGGCAGAGAATGGGCAGAGAGTGGGCAGTGAGTGTGAGGAGAGTGGGCAGAGTATGGGCAGAGAGTGGGCAGAGAATGGGCAGAGAATGGGCAGTGAGTAGGAGGAGAGTGGGAAGAGAATGGACAGAGAGTGGGCAGAGAATGAGCAGAGACTGGGCAGTGAGTAGGAGGAGAGTGGGCAGAGAGTGGGCAGAGAGTGGGAGGAGAGTGGGCAGAGAGTGGGCAGTGAGTGGGAGGAGAGTGGGCAGAGAATGGGCAGAGTGTGGGAAGAGAGTGGGCAGAGAATGGGAATGGGCAGAGAGTGGGCGGATAATGGGCATAGAGTGGGCAGAGAGTGGGAAGAAAGTAGGCAGAGAATGGGCAGAAAATGGGCAGAGAATGGACAGAGAGTGGGCAGAAAGTGGACAGAGAATGGAAAGAGAATGGGCAGAGAGTGGGCAGAGAATGGGTGGATAGTGGACAGAGAATGGAAAGAGAATGGGCAGAGAGTGGGCAGAGAATGGGTGGATAGTGGACAGAGAGTGGGCAGAAAATGTCAGAAAAGCCTGGGCACAGAGACTAAGAGCCTCATGCAGAGATACAGGGACACAAAGCAATTTGCTGAGTGCAGAGGGATTAGCTGCTGTTATTAAATGAGAGAGGGCGGCACTGAGTGCTCTGTCTGACAGTTAGGCACAGACTCACTGATATGTTATGGAACCACATAATAATGGGGTCAAATCTAAATGACTGATTACTTTCTATACATGAGCTGCTAGCAATGCTCACTGGTATAACTCACAGATGCTTGGAGTCAAAACCAGCAGTGCAGAGAATATAAACAGTTAGGCATTTACTGCTTTCAGTACAGTTTTCTTAGAATTACATTTTTATATATGTTACATTATTAATTTGGGTTGAGTTCCCCTTAAGCTTTTTCTACTGCTCACTGGTATGGTATTTAAACTGATTACTAGTTGCTATGACTTCTGGCTATAACAACCTTCCAGTTTTAATTTCAATAACAGTCTTGTGATAGGAGAAGATACAAACCGATCTGATCCCGGAGCTCAGGAGTCAGTTGGGGGTTTCGGTACAGAAGAGACAAAGATTGGTTGACTCGTTCCTCAATGACCCTCAGGTGAGTGAGAACCTGAATGAGGAGGAAGGGGAGAACATTCAGTTAAATCTGAGACAGAGAGAGTTACAGTGTTAGTGTGTACTAAGCACAATTCAGCAGGAACAGTCCCTAAGTTTGCTCATAGTCTGTACAGAGAGATCCCATAAAACTATGGCACATAGGTATTCCTCTGTACTAAGCACAATTCAGCAGGAACAGCCCCTAAGTTTGCTCATAGTCTGTACAGAGAGATCCCATAAAACTATGGCAGCATAGGTATTCCCCTGTACTAAGCACAATTCAGCAGGAACAGTCCCTAAGTTTGCTCATTGTCTGTACAGAGAGATCCCATAAAACTATGGCAGCATAGGTATTCCCTGTACTAAGCACAATTCAGCAGGAACAGTCCCCTAATTTTGCTCATAGTCTGTACAGAGAGATCCCATAAAACTATGGCAGCATAGGTATTCCCTGTACTAAGCACAATTCAGCAGGAACAGTCCCTAATTTTGCTCATAGTCTGTACAGAGAGATCCCATAAAACTATGGCAGCATAGGTATTCCCTGTACTAAGCACAATTCAGCAGGAACAGCCCCTAAGTTGGTAGTTGCCTTTTAATTTGCAGTTTGGTGGGGGATGATAAGACTAAAGGTAGAATATTACATACAATAATTTCCAGTACCTGGAACTGAATGGTCTCTGCTCGGTCGGGCTCGGCGCTGCTCACATGTTGGTAGTGTCTGACCGTGTGTCGCTGGTCTCGCTGCTCGGCCCGGATGTATCGCTTCAACGCCAGCAGAACTCGCTCCGGCTGCAAAAGAAAGAGTGTCCTTTATCTCAGTGTACCCCAATATAGTGATCTCAATTAAAGGGGAACTTCACCCAAACAGACTTTTGCTGCATTGTTTTAATAAATCTATATCTACATACACACATATTGTATTTATCAGCCTCATGAATATACCCCCCCCCTGCACCTCCATGCAGGATATTTACAGCTGCGCTTGGTGCATTATTATGAATCACTTTAATTGCAGTGTCAGGGCTGGAGCTGCTGATGGATCATTTCATGTAATTTAATTATTCTGAGAACAGGAACGGCCACGCGAAACTGCAGTATAGAAATAAATCTCCTTCTCCCCAATTCTAAGGGGGGACACAGGGAATTCAATGGACACGGGTAATTGAAGGTACTTGTTTCCAAAGAAGCTGCTTTTCTATATCTCCATGAGGTGCATTCTGGGTAAAAAAAATATGGCAAATTACAATCAGATTGCACTTTGTACTTGTGGAAGTTAATGACCCTCATTAAAAATCATGGAGTGTGAATATGATGCAAAGCCACATTTAACCAGCAGATGGCACAGTAGGACTTCTATCTGCTACACTCAATAGGGCTTATTATAATGTTCCCAGGCAGAAGTGCAAGAGCAGTAAGGGGGTACAAGATCAGTAAGGGGTGCAAGAGCAGTCACGTGGATACAAGATCAGTAAGGGGGTACAAGAGCAGTAAGGGGATACAAGAGCAGTAATGGGGGTGCAAGAGCAGTAAGGGGGTGCAAGAGCAGTAAGGGGGTGCAAGAGCAGTAAGGGGTGCAAGAGCAGTTAGGTGGATACAGGATCAGTAAGGGGGTACAAGAGCAGTAAGGGGGTGCAAGAGCAGTAAGGTGGTGCAAGATCAGTAAGGGGTGCAAGATTAGAAAGGGGTGCAATAGCAGTAAGGGGGTACAAGAGCAGTAAGGGGGTACAAGAGCAGTAAGTGGATACAAGAGCAGTAAAGGGGTGCAAGAGCAGTAAGGGGGTGCAAGATCAGTAAGGGGTGCAAGAGCAGTAAGGGGATGCAAGAGCAGTAAGGGGGTACAAGAGCAGTAAGGGGGTACAAGAGCAGTAAGGGGGTGCAAGATTAGTAAGGGGTGCAAGAGCAGTCAGGGGATACAAGAGCAGTAAGGGGGTGCAAGATTAGTAAGGGGTGCAAGAGCAGTCAGGGGATACAAGAGCAGTAAGGGGGGGCAAGAGCAGTCAGGGGATACAAGAGCAGTAAGGGGGTGCAAGAGCAGTCAGGGGATACAAGAGCAGTAAGTGGATACAAGAGCAGTAAAGGGGTGCAAAAGCAGTAAGGGGGTGCAAGAGCAGTAAGGGGGTGCAAGAGCAGTAAGGGGGTGCAAGAGCAGTCAGGGGATACAAGAGCAGTAAGGGGGTGCAAGAGCAGTAAGGGGGTACAAGAGGGGGTACAAGAGCAGTAAGGGGGTGCAAGATTAGTAAGGGGGTGCAAGAGCAGTAAGGGGGTGCAAGAGCAGTAAGGGGGTGCAAGAGCAGTAAGGGGTGCAAGAGCAGTATGGGGGTGCAAGAGCATGCCAAAGAACAAATACTGGAACATCTTGGACCACAAAAAGTTATACACTGACGATTCATTTAGACAGGACGGCAGTTTTATCTCCCATAATTCCAGAGTTCCCTGCGTCCATAGGCGCATTTGGGTTCAGTTTGGAACAGGAGGTGGGATGGAGGCACAAGATGCAACTATGCAGAAATGCAAGTAATGGGAGGAGTCAGAGCACACAATGCGACTTTTGCTCAATTGCGACTGTGGCTGTAAATGATCCTTCTTATTTAGACTGTCAGGAATAAGCACATCAGGGAGACCCCACCTATAAACTGACAGTTACTGCTGAACCAATGAGGCCTCAGATTGGCTGATTCCACACTCACATTCTCTCTGGCTAAGAAATATGGGAGCTGTAGTCCAACAGCAGTTACTCACATCTAGGGGTGTAGCCTGAACACTGGCCAGGTAATTCTCCAGAGCCCCCCGGCGGTTGTCATTTAAAGAGGCAACAACACGGCCCAGATGGGTCTCAACCAGTCGCTGTCGCTGAGCAGAGATTTGTCCCTCCAGGGTCTGCAGGATGGTCTGAAAGTGCTACAGTGAAGGGAGAGAAGCCATTGGCTGGTTATGAACAAGGGGTGTAATTAATGTGATGTGGTAATTAAGTCTGGGCAGCGGCATGGAGTGAGTATTAGACACAAGAGTGAAGGTTATTAGATGAGAGACTGGCGAGAGGGGCCCTCCAGCAAACCTTACAATCAGATCTCTAATCTCTCCTTTCTTCTCTTCTCTTCTTTTACTTTTTACTTTCATTGTTGTGCTATAATTTTATCTTCTTGTTACTGCTCATTTTATGCCTCCTCTTCTCTCTCCCTTTCCTTTTCTATCCCAAATCATCTTCTTTCCTCCCCCAACTGTTTGGCCTTACTCTCCCCCATCCTCCCTCTTCTCTCCCCTTCTATATTTCTCCTCTTCCCCATTTATCTCTCTACTCCCTAACACCCTTTCCCTTCTCTCCTTCTGTCTCTCATCCCCTCTCCTTTCCTTTTCTCCCCAACTGTTTGGCCTTACTCTCCCCCATCCTCCCTCTTCTCTCCCCTTCTATATTTCTCCTCTCCCCCATTTGTCTCTCTACTCCCTAACCCCCACCTAAGCTGAGACTGGATAAGACAACACTAGTAGAGAATGCTGTGCTGCATTTGGACACTATAACACTATAACAGCACATTAGTTGATTGGACAGGAGCACCCGATGCCATGATTGGTCAGTACACAACTATGGGAGGAGAATCCTGGAGCTGGTTGAATCCAGTAGACTAGGGAACCAACAAAAGCTTTGGCCCTTTGGGAGATCTCATGTTAAGTTTTTCCCCCATACTTACCTCATTTATTGCCTGCCGATCAGATTTGGGAAGATTTTTTGCTTGATAATCTGCCTCAGCCCATTCCTTCATCACCTGCAAAAGAAAAGATCCATCAGTCTCCCCTCACGGTATGATGGTTCGGTCCAATCTGTGGTTCCAAAAGGGGCAATAAAGTGACTAATTGTACCCAGAAGCCAAGCCAATAAACACACCAGTCTGTGGCTCCTCCATTATCCAGTACAGTCGTCTCTACCTTCATTATGGACCCGCAACATGGAAGAAGTTGGACCTGTCTTAGTGACTGGGACAGATTGAGTGGCTGAACAATGCCATTGATTCTATGAGCATGGGTGTGGTTATGAGCATGGGTGGGGGTTTTTGAGCATGGGTGGGGAGCATGGGTGGGGATATCCATAGGGGTGTGGTTATGGAGTTCAGAAAAAACTTTCCCTAGAGGAATTATTTGCTTAGTCAACTGAATTCATAAATATTATTGTTGTGGGGATTTAAAGCTGAATAGTAGCCAATCGCTATTAAAGGAAAACTATACCCCCCAAACAATGTAGGTCTCTATAAAAAGATATTGCATAAAACAGCTCATATGTAAAATCCTGCTTCATGTAAATAAACCATTTTCATAATAATATACTTTTCTAGTAGTATGTGCCATTGGGTAATCATAAATAGAAAATTGCCATTTTAAAAAATAAGGGCCGCCCCCTGGGATCGTAGGATTCACTGTACTCACAAACATACCAACAAACCATACATGTTAGGTCACATGAGCCAATTAACCGACAGAGTTGTTTCTTTTGCTGTTGCTTAAGTGTTCATTTTGGGGGTATAGTTTTCCTTTAATTGTTTAGGCTAAAGATGCCAAACTGGCAGTGCCCGGTGCCCTATTGGTGGCTGAAAACTGGGCATCAAACCTGGATGGAGGGAGAAGGATTTTAGGAGCACCAGGTTCCATTTCCCATTGAATATTCAGACAAAAGCTATTGAATCATCCTGAGAAGCCATAGTGATGTATTTATTTTCTCTCTCTGACTAATGGTTGTTTTTGTTCAATGCCGGGACGTAGCCAGGAGGATTAGTAATGGCCCACACCACCCACAATCACACGAAAGGTACCCGCTTGCCCCCCTCCCAAGGACATGGCCGCCCACCAGTCACCTCATTGATTTGCTTCATGCGACGTTCTTCCAGCTCCATTTTGGCTCGGAGGAAATTGGCGTGTTCTGATCCCTCCCGGGGTGACTCAAAGTAGATATCCACTCCGTCTGTGGGGCGGGAGACTGGGGATGAGAGAGAGAGGGATGATACATAAGGTTCAATAAAGCTTTATAGTCAATTTTTATGGTGTCTGAATGTTGCAGTTTGTATACAGGTATGGGATCCATTATACGGAAACCCATTATACAGAAAGCTCAGAATTACTGGATGGTAGCTTCCCACAGACTCCATTTTATACAAATAATCTATATTTTTAAAACTGAATTCCTTTTTCTGTGTAATAATAAAACAGTCGCTTGTACTTGATCCCAACTAAGATATAATTAATCCTTATTGGAAGCAAAACCAGCCTATTGGCTTTATTTAATGCTTATATGATTTTCTAGTAGACTTAAAGGAGAAGGAAAGTTTAGAACTAAGTAAGTTTTATCAGAAAGGTCTATATAAATACACCAGTAAACCCTCAAAGTAATGTTTCTCTGAGTCCTCTGTCAAAAGAAACAGCACATTTCTTTCCTTCTATTGTGTACTCATGGGCTTCTGTATCAGACTAAACCTCCAGGGCTAGGGCTTGAGCATGCTCAGTTTGTTCCTCTCTCCCTCCTCCCCTCTCTTTTCCCCCCTCCCTCCTCCCCTTCCTGCTGTAATCTGAGCCCAGAGCTATGAGTGAGCAGGGAGAGACAGGCTGGAAGTGATGTCACACCAAGCTAATATGGCAGCTGCTATCCTAAACAAACAGAAAGAGCTTCTAGAGCTGTTTACTCAGGTATGGTAAAGCATTCCGCAGAATAAATATAGTGTTATAGCTTGCACTATTGTGGCTAATCTATTGCCAATAAACTGCTTCAGAACTTTCCTTCTCCTTTAAGGTATGAAGATCCAAATTATGGAAAGATCCTTTATCTGGAAAACCCTAGATCCTGAGCATTGTGGATAACAGGTCCTATACCTGTAATACCACCAAATCTTCTAGCAGATGGTAAGAGAGGGAACTGTGCATGGGATGGATAAAAAATATCCCTGACTATACCCTTTGCACGTCGAATAACATGTTATTTCTACAGTTGTGAGATTGACAGAAGAGAATTGCCTTTGATTCCCTCTGCTGTTCTTATTATTCTCCGCAAAGATTTTTGCTTTGCAACTGTGTAATATGTAATATAACAGCATAAAAGACTCTCGGTAGTGCCATGATAAAAAAAAAAAAAAAGCAAAAATGGAAGGAGGAAGATTTGCTTTCCTTAAAGGGATACTGTCATGGGAAAACATTTTTTTCCCAAAACACATCAGTTAATAGTGCTGCTCCAACAGAATTCTGCACTGAAATCCATTTCTCAAAAGAGCAAACAAATCTTTTTATATTCAATTTTGAAATCTGACATGGGGCTAGACATATTGTCAATTTCCCAGCTGCCCCCAGTCATGTGACTTGTGCCTTCACTTTAGTAGAGAAATGCTTTATGGCAGGCTGCTGTTTTTCCTTCTCAATGTAACTGAATGTGTCTCAGTGAGACATGGGTTTTTACTATTGAGTGTTGTTCTTAGATCTACCAGGCAGCTGTTATCTTGTGTTAGGGAGCTGCTATCTGGTTACCTTCCCATTGTGCTTTTGTTTGGCTGCTGGGGGGGGAGGGAGGGGGTGATATCACTCCAACTTGCAGTACAGCAGTAAAGAGTGATTGAAGTTTATCAGAGCACAAGTCACATGACTTGGGGCAGCTGGGAAATTGACAATATGTCTAGCCCCATGTCAGATTTCAAAATTGAATATAAAAAAATCTGTTTGCTCCTTTGAGAAATGGATTTCAGTGCAGAATTCTGCTGGAGCAGCACTATTAACTGATTCATTTTGAAAAAATTTTTTTTTCCCCATGACAGTATCCCTTTAACTCCTGTAAAAAGTATAACCGTTGATTACCTTTCTTAGTAATCGAGGCAGTATTCAAATCCCATGAGAGATCATCCGCCAGGTTTACTCCGAAAAACGTCACATTTTCCTGACTATCTCAACCATCCTTCTCTCTGTTTTTCTTCCTAAAATCAATCACCATGTCTTTGGTCTTTCCCACAATTTAAAATGAAGTTGTTATTCTGGCACCATTTCGCCAATTCTTCAACCTCCTTCGTGTATAGAGACTCCTCACTATCATTAATGAGACCTAACACCGTTGTATCATCTGCAAACCTTACTATGTGCTTTGAACTATACGGAGCCACACAGTCATGCGTTAGTAGAATAAACAGGAGGGGACTCAGCACACAACCCCGAGGAGAGTCTAAATCTGGCCATAGACGTAACAATTACGATCTTTCTTGGAAAAGATGTTTCCAAAAAAGATCATTCGTTTCAATACACACGTGTGGAGCTGAATCGTCAGATATACATTATAGAAACATCCAAAATAATAAAGTTCCCAAGAAAAGTCAATGCTGCAGGATTAACCGCTCAAACTTCTGGGTTTATTGCCAACACAACATGTTTCAAGCCCTGTGAGGCAAGTGTGACCTTGTCTTGACAAAGAGCCTCACAGGTCTCGAAACATGTTGTGTTGGCAATAAACCCAGAAGTTTGAGCGGTTAATCCTGCAGCATTGACTTTTCTTGGGAACTTTAATATTTTGGATACTACTCCAGCATCCGCGGCGGAGGTGCAACACAAGAATTCTGGCTAAAAACCTAAATACCCTGCTAGTAGGTTTGAAGGTAACAGTCAAACATACATATACATATAGAAACATATAATACACAAAAGCCATGAATATCCTGTAAATTATATCCTTATAAACGGTGAGTTCTGATGTCATCAGTTATAAACGGTGAGTTCTGATGTCATTTCTGTCACATGACTCATTGAAATTTGTGTATTATAATAAATAAAGTACCCCCAGTTGTAAAATATGAGGATATTAGAAGTTACCTTCGGCCTCGTGTCTTTATATGGTCATGAAACTCCTCGGTAACTTATAATATCCCTATATTTTACAAAAGGGGGTACTTTATTCACTATATATCTGATGATTCAGCGCTAACAATGGCCGATGTTTGGGTCCCTTCAAAGGCACCCGATCAAAATTTTCCGATCGACCGATATCAAAGTCTTCTGCCGATATTAGTCGGCACGTTTCCCACCATACACGCACCGAATATCGTACGAAAATGAGTTTTGTACCATATTCTCTGTTTAGTTTATGGCCACCTTAAGGGGTATATTTATCAAAGAGTGAAGTAAGAGGTCGCCACCGTCCTCTAGAGTGAAACTCCGCCACTCTCCATTCATTTCTATGGCATTTTGAAAGGCGCATTTATCAAAGGATGAACTTTCACTTTCACCCATTGATAAATACTCTTTTAAAAATCCAATAGAAATAAATGGAGAGTGTCGGAATTTCACTGGAGGATGGTGGTGATCTCTAACTTCACTCTTTGATAAATTATTTGAAAGGGATCCGGGCACAGGTATGTACAGCTATGTATAGGGGGTGACAGACCTTTAACCTCAGGGGGTACAGTGGGGGCAGCACTCGTAGTCTCCTCCTCATCTCCAGGTCCCACAAAATAGTCATCCCATATGGCGGGAGTGTGCTCGTCAGTCTCCACCCCAGCGATGTCTTCTTCACCTTCCTCCACCACTTCCACATTGTCCTCTTCAATCTCCACTTCATCCCTGGCACAGAGGGGACATAGACTCAGACCTTACTCCAGCATAACCCTTTGTTTACATCATAGGTCCCCAACCTTTTTTTACCCATGAGTCACATTCAAATGTAAAAAGAGTTGGGGAGCAACACAAGCATGGAAAAGCCAAATAAGGGCTGTAATTGGCCATCTGGTGGCCCCTATGTGGACTGACAGCCTACAGGAGACTCTACTTGGCAGTATACTTAGTTTTTATGCAATTAAAACTTGCTTCCAAGCCTAGAATTAAAAAAAACACCTGGTTTAAGGCCACTGAGAGCAACATTCAAGGGGATGGTGAGTAACATGTTCCTCACGAGCTACTGGTTGGGGATCACTGGTTTATGTGGTGCCTTATCCCTCTGTACCTGTAGTAACATGCCATCCTACCCTTAACTGAAAGCCACCATAGTGTAACACCTCACTCCAAACATGGACCACTTAGAAGAACACTTACTCTTTCTCTAGTTCTTCTGTTTCAGGTGTGGAGCTGGGGAGGACTTGGGTAGGTTCCACCTGCGGGGGGTTGCGGGTGGGGCAGCATACATATTCCACCCCTCGGAAACGGTCAAGACGGCATGGGAGCAGCATTCCATAACTGTGCAGATCTAAGTCCTCGGCCGCACATGCCTGTATAAGGGCAGATAAGCACTTTGTTATTACAGGCCACAACACTTGGGACATTGGTGGACAATTAAAGGATAAGTAAACCTTAAAAATAAGTGAATGTAAACTTGATGTGGGGGCTATTCTAAACAATTTTGCAATGTACATTCATTATTTATTTTGTTTTTAATTCCAAGATATTAAGGGATACATGTACTGTGATTATTATGAATTAATTTTGTTAAAACAGCGCCACCTGCTGGTCATTTTCCCACCAGTCTGACCACCAAGTAGTCAAGTAGTCTGATGTTCTTCTGCTTAGGAATATAATTAGAAACCTTTCTCACATCTTTCCTAAGCAGAAGAACATCAGCCTCTTTCTTTCTCCTGACAACTTCCTTGACTACTTGCTGGTCAGACTGGTGGGAAACTGACCAGCAGGTGGCGCTGTTGTAACACAACAATTCATTCATAGTAACAGTACATGTATCCTTTAATATCTTAATTAAAAATAAATAAATAATGAATGTACATTGCAAAAGTGCTTAGAATAGCCCCCTCGTCAATTTCACATTCACTTATTTTTAAGGTTTACTTATCCTTTAAATCTACATCCCATCCCTCCACGGGGAGCTCTTGATTACTCGGATCGGGGGCAGTGCCCTCTCTGCCCAGCCTTAAAACCAGTCATGAAGACAAGGTGGCAGAATAAAGAGTGTAATGCCCAGAAGGTTAGGGGCCCCCAAGTGACATTGGGAGAGGAGCACCCCACCTGCAGTATCACCCCCCGACACTGTAAATAGGATTCCTTACCGTTCGGGCAGTCTCATGCCAGTGCTGGTAACTCTCACACACATCCATCTGCTCGCGGTGAAGGAAGCGGCATTTGTCGGGCACCAGGAGGGCATCGCTAATGAACTCCCCCACTGCAACAATAATGGAGACTAATAGAAAACAATAACAGCCCATAAGGACCAACTGTAAACAGGACGCCTTACTGTTTATTTCATTTAGTAATAGATTCTTTCCTCAGCCACTAGGTGGTGCAACGAGCAGTAAAAACTCTCTGGATCCTTGGAATATGGCACTGCTGCAAACGTTTCAGGCATGAAGGAAACCAACCTTCTCGTCGTTCTTGTCACTCCCCTCTAGATAAACTAGTTATTTATTATCCATTTTTATATAAAGCTGACATACTCTATAGAGCTTTACAGCGATTGTTCATGATTCCCATCAGTGCCCAGTGGAGCTTGCAATCTAAGGTCCCTATAACATTCACACTAGGGTCAGTTTTAGCAGGAGCCAATGAACCTGATAAAATGTCCATCATAGATTTGGACACCATAGTAATTGGCCCCATACATCATCATTATGCTCTGGTGCTGACTCAATAGGCCGCTAGAGACAGGAATCCATTTAGACACTCACCCAGGCAGTGATACGGAACCACTATATGCTGGTGACCTTTGCACTCCGACCTCTGGTTCTGACACCAGTTTGTCACTGTCACCGGTTGAGCAGCTTCAGCGACTCCTGTGATTTGTAGCTCAGGGTAAATCTGAGGGAGAGAAAAAACCCAATGGTGACGCTGGGAAATATTTTGTAGCGCGACTGCAATAATCCACATTGTGCACTCCAGCCAATCCCTGATGCTCGTGACTTGACTTCATTATACACTCACTGTAACAATGATACCCGATACTCATTGTATTCATAGGGGAAATAGATCATAAAGATAGAGAAGTCAGTATGTTTTCCCAGAAAAGGTGGCAATTCTACACCAACAAACTGATGTATTATAGAAGCACAATAACTCAACATGTCTTGTGCCTTTATATAGTCACAGAACAACCCCTCAGTGACTTCTAATATCCTTATCATTTACAGTAGGGGGTACATTATCCCTTATAATACATGAGTGATACTCAGAGTTCCCTGTATAACTCAGCCTGCAGCCTTGTGCCTTTATATGGTCACAGAACAACCCCTCAGTGACTTCTAATATCCTTATCATTTACAGTAGGGGGTACATTATCCCTTATAATACATGAGTGATACTTCCCCTCACTACACCCCACACAGATTGGAATTGGTATAAAGTCCCGGCACACAGGATAAGACAAATAAATTCAGCCCTTACCTCTCGGCAGTATTTGAGAATCTCATCTTTGCTGCTCCCAATACAGCTGGGAATCCCCCGGGAGTCCGACAGCCACTGCCCGTTGGTCAGATCCATATGAAGTGGAACTCGGCCACAGAATAAAGCCAGCTGGGGTCGCCATGCTGAGAGACACTGTAAGAAGGAGAATAGTGAACATCAGGCAGATAGAAATATATTTTTGAATGAAAGTGCAGAAAGCCTGTACAGAGCATCACCATATAGATACGTCTGCATAGTGACCCCCCATATAGCTGTATAGGTAGTGATGGGCGAATAAATTTGCCAGACTTCCTGAAACTGCGTCGAAAAATTTGGACACGCATCGGAATAGTCGCTCGCGTCAAAACCGTCGCACATCAACATCATTCGGATTGACGCGGGCGAAGCGGGACAAATTCGCCCATCACTGTGTATAGGCAGCCACAGATTTCTAAATGGTGTACCCATAGGTCAGACGTTCCCTTTACCCCTCCTGCCTCCTAGATAAATTGTGGGCATACTTTTAGTATGTCATAGAACGACCAATTCTAAGCAACTTTTCAATTGGGTTTCATTATTTCTTTTTTATAGTTTTACAGTTATTTGTCTTTTTCTTCTGACTCTTTGCAGCTTTCAAATGGGCGTCGCTGACCCCTTCTAAAAAAAACAAATGCTCTGTAAGGCTACAAATGTATTGTGATTGCTACTTTTTATTCTTGATCCTTCTCTTCAGACTCTCTCCTATTCATATTCCAGTCTCTTATTCAAATCAATGCATGGTTGCTAGGGGGATTTGGACCCTAGTTACCAGATTGCTTAAAATGCAAATTGAAGAGCAGAAGAAAATCAGTCTCTTTCTTTCTCCTGACAACTTCCTTGACTACTTGCTGGTCAGACTGGTGGGAAAATGACCAGCAGGTGGCGCTGTTATAACAAAATTCATTCATAGTAACAGCACATGTATCCCTTAATATCTTGGAATTAAAAATAAATAAATAATGAATGTACATTACAAAAGTGCTTAGAATAGCCCCCTCATCCATTTTACATTCACTTATTTTTAAGCTTTACTTATTATTTACTACAACATTTAGTATGTTATAGAATGGCCAAATCGAAGCAACTTTTCAGTTTGTCTTCATTTTCTATTTATTTTTATTATAGCTTTTTAATTATTCGCCTTCTTCTTCTGACTCTTTCCAGCTTTCAAATGGGACTCACTGACCCCATCTAAAAAACAAATACTCTGTAAGGCTACAAATGTATTGTTATTGTTACTTTTTATTACTCCTCTTTCTATTAAGGCCTCTCCTATTCATATTCCAGTCTCTTATTCAAATCAGTGTATGGTTGTTATGGTAATTTGGACCCTAGCAACCAGATGGCTGAAATTACAAACTGGAGAGCTGCTGAATAAAAAGCTAAATAACTAAAAAACCACAAATAATAAAAAATGAAAACCAATTGCAAATTGTCTCAGAATATCCCTCTCTACATCATACTAACAGTTAATATTAAGGTGAACAACCCCTTTAAAAGACAAAAGTCAGACATGAGGGCTGAGCAGTTAATAAGTCAATTCTGATGCTGGGGGGGGGGGCGCCTTCAGAAAGGACCAGATCAAGGTTGACAGCAGCCGGCACCGCACTCCCCAGACTCCTCCGAGACCTGAGCTGGCTACACATGGCCACCCGACCCTCTCTGGGCCTAATTATCGCTTCTCTACTCCTGTTTGTCTCATATTTCTCAAATAACTTTTTCCGCCTGTTATTTCGCTTAAAGCCCCTCTGCCTCTGTTTATTCTCCCCTCTCTCTCGCTCTCTGAGATGGGTTGCTATGGTAACCGCTCCCGATGGAGATGTTCTATCTTTCTCTGTTGCCATGACGACAGTTTCCCAAAAGAATGCAACAGCGGCTCTCTCTTATCTTCCCTGTGATCCATCTCTCACCCCCTCACCTCTCTCTCCTTGTTGTAGCTCAGCCCCTGCACTTGGCTTTCTCTGTTCCCCATATATTCCCCATATGTTCCCCATATATTCCCCATCTGCACCTTATTCCCCATATATTCCCCATATATTCCCCATCTGCACCTTATTCCCCATATATTCCCCATATATTCCCCATCTGCACCTTATTCCCCATATATTCCCCATATATTCCCCATATATTCCCCATCTGCACCTTATTCCCCATATATTCCCCATATATTCCCCATATATTCCCCATCTGCACCTTATTCCCCATATATTCCCCATATATCCCCTATCTGCACCTTATTCCCCATATATTTCCCATATATTCCCCATATATTCCCTATCTGCATCTTATTCCCCATATATTCTCCATCTGCACCTTATTCCCCATATATTCCCCATATATTCCCCATATATTCCCCATCTGCACCTTATTCCCCATATATTCCCCATATATTCCCCATCTGCACCTTATTCCCAATATATTCCCCATATATTCCCCATCTGCACCTTATTCCCCATATATTCCCCATATATTCCCCATCTGCACTTTATTCCCCATATATTCCCCATATATTCCCCATATATTCCCCATATATTCCCCATATATTCCCCATCTGCACCTTATTCCCCATATATTCCCCATATATTCCCCATCTGCACCTTATTCCCCATATATTCCCCATATATTCCCCATCTGCACCTTATTCCCCATATATTCCCCATATATTCCCCATATATTCCCCATCTGCACCTTATTCCCCATATATTCCCCATATATTCCCCATCTGCACCTTATTCCCCATATAGACCCTGGCTCCCTGTGTCACCTCTAGCCTCTTGGGTTACAGGACCTCTGACATATAATATACCCCCCCCCCCACTCTTCTCATTTCCCTGACTCCTTCTCTGTCCTGTGTCCCATGTGCCCCGATCCATTATCATTTTATGGCTTTATCATATGTACCATCTTCCCTCTAACTCAATTCTCTAATCCGCTCATTTCCTCTCTCTCTGTTTCTCCCTCTCTCTCTCCTTCCTCCGCACATTAACCCTTTCCCTCCTGGCAGAGCCCCCGTACTGTCATTCAGCATTTATTTAATTAGATGGGCCAACATATTCCAGAGTGTAAAGCCTGAACAGAACATCACTAGAGTGTAAGTATTTATGGTGTAAGTATTTATGGTGTAAGTATTTAGAGTGTAAGTATTTATAGTGTATGTATTTAGAGTGTAAGTATTTAGAGTGCAAGTATTTAGAGTGTAAGTATTTATAGTGTATGTAGGACAGGGGTAGGACAAGCCAATTGGGTGATCTAGACAACCCAGCCAACCACCGTGCCCCTCCCAAGAGGGAGACCCTACAAAAGGTCCCTGCCCAGCACCCCCCATTGTTGCACCCGAGGCAGGTTCCCCTCTTACACTACAGAGGCCAAAGAGGCCAAACTCACACCAGTAACTTGGCTTCATATCAGAGACAGTGGCAAATGCCATTGGCTACTACTTTGTATCTCTGCTTAAAGCTACAACCCCCAGGGAACCCAGATCTGTATCATCCAATCAGTCATAGCGAGCGTTGCAGAGTGTCTCACAGCAGTGTTTTATTTTTATTTATTTAGCTTTTGGTTGAACAGATCTCCAGTTTAGAATTTCAGACGCTATCTGGTTGCTAGGGTCCAATTTACCATAGCAACCAGGCAGGTAGAGCCACTGGAGATGAACAGAAGAGGTCTGAATGCAAAGATAAGAAATAGAAGGTAACAATAACATTGCATGTTAGAGCAATGCTTTTGGATGCCAGGGTCAGCGACCTCTGGGAACAAGCAAAAGGCAAAGAAGAAGAATGAAAAAAACGATGAAAACCCAAGACCAAATTATCTGTTCACTTAAAAAGGGTCATTAGCCTTGATGTAGTAAACCAAAATCTATACTGAATCTTTCTATTCAGGCCTCTCCTATTCATATTCCAGTCTCTTATTCACATCAGTGCAAGGTTGCTAGGGGAATTTGGACCTAGCAACCATATGGCTGAAATTGCAAATAGGAGAGCTGCTGAATAAAAACATAAATAACTCAAAAACGACAAAAAATAAAAAATGAAAACCAATTAGAAATAGTCTCAGAATATCCCTCTCTACATCATACTAACAGTTCATTTGAAGGTGAACAACCCCTTTAAAGGATAAGTAAGCCTTAAAAATAAGTGAATGTGAAATTGACAAGGGGGCTATTCCAAGCACTTTTGTAATGTACTTTCATTATTTATTTTGTTTTTATTTCCAAGATATTAAGGGTCAGGCCACACTGGGCGTTTTGGGGAGATTTGGTCGTCTGGCGACTAATAGCCTCGTTTTTGCGGCGACCAATCTACCCAAACGCTTTCCCTCACTCTGCGCCGGTTAAAATTAAAAAAACGCCGGCGCTAATCACATGTGGCGATTCGTTTTCCAAAGTCGCCCGGAGTTTTTTTGTGAGGCATCTTCGGGTGACTTTGGAAAACTATTTGCCACGTGTGATTAGCGCCGGCGTTTTTTCATTTTAGCCGGCAGAGAGTGAGGGAAAGCGTTTGGGGAGATTGGTCGCTGCATAAACCAGCCGATTAGTCACCAAATCTCCCCAAAAGCCCTGTGTGGACTTACCCTAAAGGATACATTTAGGGGCACATTTACTAAGGGTCGAATTTCGAAGTGCTAAAACTTCGAAATTCGACCATCGAATTGAAAAATTTGATAGTCAATGGTTTTTTTTGTTTAAATTTAGGTGTTTTCGATCGAATTAAAATTGTTCGATTGATCGTAGAAATCGTTTGAATCGAAAGATTCGAACATTTTAATCGATCGATCGAACGATTTTCAAAAAAAACCTTTGACTTCTAAAAACTTAGGCAAATGTTGGCTATAGGTGGTAGGCGGTCCATATAGGCTAACATTGCAATTCGGCAGGTTTAAGGTGGCGAAGTGTCGAAGTCGACGTTTTTAAAGAGACAGTACTTTGATTTTTGAATGGTCAGATATTCGAAGTATTTTCAATTCGAATCAAAGTCGAATTTGGCCTATTCGATGGTCGAAGTACCCAAAAATTACTTTGAAATTTGAAGTTTTTAAATTAGAAAATTCACTTCGAATTCACTTCAACCCTTAGTAAATGTGCCCCGTACTGTTACTATGAATGAATTTTGTTACAACAGCACCACCTGCTGGTCATTTTCCCACCAGTCTGACCAGCAAGTAGTCAAGGAAGTTGTCAGGAGAAAGAAAGAGGCTGATGTTCTTCTGCTTAGGAAAGATGTGAGAAAGGTTTCTAATTTTATTCCTAAGCAGAAGAACATCAGCCTCTTTCTTTCTCCTGACAACTTCCTTGACTACTTGCTGGTCAGACTGGTGGGAAAATGACCAGCAGGTGGCGCTGTTGTAACAACATTCATTCATAGTAACAGCACATGTATCCCTTAATATCTTGGAATTAAAAATAAATAAATAAATAATGAATGTACATTGCAAAAGAATAGCCCCCCTCATCAGTTTTACATTCGCTTATTTTTAAGGTTTACTTTTCCTTTAAACTAGACTCAAATGATGAACAAGAATTGTTGGTAACAGAGTCACAAACACCTTTCCATCAGAATAACAAAGCCAGGGGGCAGATATTAAACATTCATTTGGCAAATACGCAGGGAATTAAAAGCAAAGGTAAAGTGTCAGGGAAAAGATGGGAAAGAAGAAGAAGGGTCACATGGATTTATAAATAATATATTGTAAGGTTTGTTACATAAGGCACTTTAAGAGCATGGGATTTGGGTCATATTCCACCCGGGACGATGGATTAATGTGCCTGATAATTCTGCAACTGACGTCCACTGAGCAGCTGATACATCTCTGAGCCCTCGTCTGCCTTGTATTTTGTTACATATATACAGCCTATAAGATCCGTTATCCAGTAAACTCTCAACTACAAAGGTGCAGTTTCCCGTAGGCTCCTATTTACGCGCTTAATCCTTTGCTGGTAAACGTCTGGCTCTATGATAATAATACGGTGCCTTTTAACCTCTGACGATGGCCCTTTACTGAGTTTTAATAAGCCTTATGATATCAGGATCCACATTAGCGTGAGACCCCTTATCCAGAAAGCCAAGCAGGTCCGATGCTGGTATTAGTTATTAAGGTGGAAACCTTATATTGGTGAATAGGAAGCAACAGTGCAACATTGTATCTCAGTTTGTTTATTTAAATGTTATTCCCTACAAAATATCTAGGTGGGTTTCCTCTAGTCCCGCCCCTACCCCAAATATAAACAGGCTCATTCATTGGCTGATAAATCTGCCCCGAGTGAGTGTGACTGGGCCCTTAAAGTGCAAGCTCCACAGAATATGTCAGCTCATCGTGGGTAATAAAGTCATTTGGCTCCTACAGAATCTTGGGGCTGAGCAGAATCTCGGATCGATCCCTTTATTCAGTGCCCCCCACTGTACCTGATGAATTATACAGGAGAAGCGTCTGTTGTTCTGTCATGTCCGTATCTATTATTTAAGGGTCTCAACACTTTCTGCAGCGCAGCCCGACCCTCAGACAATAAAGACCCAGCCGTGCGCAGATTCAACTGAGATTTAAAAAAATCACTAAACCTTCATTTTCTAAATAGAAAAGAAGCTCTAGTTCTGCTTGAAGATTCTGCTTTGTATGAGCAGCACCATTGTTCTCTTCCTCGTCCCCATCTCCTTATTCACTCATTCCAACCTCCCCCTGCTGACAGGCCCTGGCACAAGGCTACAGTTTGGGCCTGGCCCGATATCTCCTGTGACACCATTTGGGTCATGGCCTGTTGAAAGTACGTGACGAATAAAGGTGAACAAAAAAAAAACATTTCCAGAATTTGCTAATATTAGAGCATGCACTATTTAGCAGGAACAGCCGCTAAGTTTGCTCATAGTCTGTACAGAGAGATCCCATAAAACTATGGCAGCATAGGTATTCCCTGTACTAAGCACAATTCAGCAGGAACAGACCCAAAGTTTGCTCATAGTCTGTACAGAGAGATCCCATAAAACTATGGCAGCATAGGTATTCCCCTGTACTAAGCACAATTCAGCAGGAACAGTCCCTAAGTTTGCTCATAGTCTGTACAGAGAGATCCCATAAAACTATGGCAGCATAGGTATTCCCCTGTACTAAGCACAATTCAGCAGGAACAGTCCCTAAGTTTGCTCATAGTCTGTACAGAGAGATCCCATAAAACTATGGCAGCATAGGTATTCCCTGTACTAAGCACAATTCAGCAGGAACAGTCCCTAAAGGTGGCCATACACGGATAGATCCGCTCGTTTGGCGATGTCGCCAAACGAGCGGATCTCCCTCCAATATGCCCACCTTGAGGTGGGCAATATCGGGCTGATCCGATCGTGGGCCCTAGGGCCCAACGATCGGATCCTAGCGTTCGCCAAACGGGCAGTCGGATCGCGGGACCGCATCAACTAACAGATGCGGCCGCGATCCGACGGGATTTTTAATCCCATCCGATCGAGATCTGGCCGACTTTCGGCCAGATCTCGATCGGGGAAGCCCGTCGGGGGCCCCCATACACGGGCCAATAAGCTGCCGACACAGTCTGTCGGCAGCTTTTATCGGCCCGTGTATGGCCACCTTAAGTTTGCTCATAGTCTGTACAGAGAGATCCCATAAAACTATGGCAGCATAGGTATTCCCTGTACTAAGCACAATTCAGCAGGAACAGTCCCTAAGTTTGCTCATAGTCTGTACAGAGAGATCCCATAAAACTATGGTACATAGGTATTCCCTGTACTAAGCACAATTCAGCAGGAACAGTCCCTAAGTTTGCTCATAGTCTGTACAGAGAGATCCCATAAAACTATGGCAGCATAGGAATTCCGCTGTCCTCTGTCAAAATAAAAGTTGAGTGAGACATATCTGTAACCTCATTGTTTCCCGAGGCCCCGGGGTCACTTTAAATATGAAAGTAATGATAAAACATGATTCAGTCGGATTAAACCCAAAATAAATATATGGATCTGAAAATAAATTGGGCCAATATATCTGTCTAGATTCAAGTTTATGTGCAACTCCCCAGTGGGGAGAAAATTATTTAAAATGGAAAGTAGCGATTGCCAGAATTGATAAAATTATATCATATGATGGAAAAACAATCAGTTTTTTCACAGTCTCAGACCTGAAATTCTAATGCGTTTTTGGCATCTGTGGGAAATGCGTCTGAGCAGCAGGAACCACATATATTTATTTTATACATTGTATAGTACATACACCTGAATAGCATTTAATATATATATATATATATATATATATATATATATTATACACAAGAATCATAAATATCCTGTAAGTTACATCCCTAAAAAGGTGCTCAGTGATGTCACATGACTCACTGAAACTTGTGCATCATAATAAATAAAGTACCCCCTGTTGCAAAATATAAGGATATTAGAAGTCACCTCGGAGTTCCATGACCTGTATAAAAACTTACAGGTCATAGAAGTCCTCTTTGACTTATTTTGTAATAATTTACAATAGGAGATATATTATTCACTATATATAGCCTACTAGTGATGTCATCAATTATAATTCATGCTGTAATCTCAGCTAAATCACATGACCCTTTAAATTAACCCTTATAATACATGAGTGATACTCAGAGTTCCCTGTATAACTCAGCCTGCAGCCTTGTGCCTTTATATGGTCACAGAACAACCCCTCAGTGACTTCTAATATCCTTATCATTTACAGTAGGGGGTACATTATCCCTTATAATACATGAGTGATACTCAGAGTTCCCTGTATAACTCAGCCTGCAGCCTTGTGCCTTTATATGGTCACAGAACAACCCCTCAGTGACTTCTAATATCCTTATCATTTACAGTAGGGGGTACATTATCCCTTATAATACATGAGTGATACTCAGAGTTCCCTGTATAACTCAGCCTGCAGCCTTGTACCTTTATATGGTCACAGAACAACCCCTCAGTGACTTCTAATATCCTTATCATTTACAGTAGGGGGTACATTATCCCTTATAATATGAGTGATACTCAGAGTTCCCTGTATAACTCAGCCTGCAGCCTTGTGCCTTTATATGGTCACAGAACAACCCCTCAGTAACTTCTAATATCCTTATCATTTACAGTAGGGGGTACATTATATTTACAATAGGAAATGTTCAGCAGGACATGTGAGGGTACAGCTTCCCTTTATATTCACACTCCAGTATATGATTTCACTGCATTATCACAAGCCCCTATGACTCACCAAATACCTTGAGTAGAGAGCGAGTATCACGTGTGTATCAGTGGATCAAACCATATGTTACATTGTCAGATAAATGTGTCTTCATATCTAGAGGAATATGCCCCCTGATTATATGCAGGATTATCATTTGTTTCCCCTTAATCGGTACAGTATGAGGGTGAAGCTCCCTGTGCTTTTGTGTTTGGAAGTAGGAGCTGCCATGCTGTGTCTTTCAGACGCTACAGTAACTATAAGTACCTGTGTCTGTATGAAGAAACAAATTGGGGTCTTATTTAAAATAATCACAGAGAATGATGGGTAAGAGGGCGGAGCCTGTAACAAGTAGGGTAAGTGAGTTGTCCCTTCTATCCAGGTGTGTGTTTACTTTCACTGATTCAGTTATACCATGTGACACATACAAATACAATGATGGGTATTAGTCTGTAAGGACAGACAGACCTACGGACAGAGAAGCCACACGGACACATCAGTATTTAGAACGGCTCTTGCCTCCGGATTTTTTGCTATTAGGGGAGTTTATGGGACTGAAGGGAATGTCTGGTCGTATTCAAGTTAAGGAGTGTGGTCTATTGATTGTAGGTTTATTATATGAGGCTCTATAAAGGTTTGTTACAGCTCTATGTTACACATGTGACTCGCACACACACTAACACACACACATACAGACAAACACACACACACACTCTCTGTAGCAAATAGATCTGATTGGATAGAACGGCAGAAAGAGATGGTAACGAGATGTATCTATATATATATATATATATATATCGATTCGGTCAATAGATAGAAAGACAGGTATATAGATGATAGAATACATACATAGAGAGATGATTCATAGATAGATAGATAGATAGATAGATAGATAGATAGATAGATAGATAGATAGATAGATAGATAGATAGATAGATGATAGATAGATAGATGATAGATAGATAATAGATAGATAGATAGATAGATAGATAGATAGATAGATAGATAGATAGATAGATAGATAGATAGATAGATGATAGATAGATAGATAGATAGATAGATAGATAGATAGATAGATAGATAGATAGATGATAGATAGATAGATAGATAGATAGATGGTAGATAGATAGATGATAGATAGATAGATAGATAGATAGATAGATAGATAGATAGATAGATGATAGATAGATAGATAGATAGATAGATAGATAGATAGATAGATAGATAGATAGATAGATACAGTAGATGATAGATAGATAGATAGATAGATAGATGATAGATAGATAGATAGATAGATAGATGGTAGATAGATAGATGATAGATAGATAGATAGATAGATAGATAGATAGATAGATAGATAGATAGATAGATAGATAGATAGATGGTAGATAGATAGATGATAGATAGATAGATAGATAGATAGATAGATAGATAGATAGATAGATAGATAGATAGATGGTAGATAGATGATAGATAGATAGATAGATAGATAGATAGATAGATAGATAGATGGTAGATAGATAGATGATAGATAGATAGATAGATACAGTAGATGATAGATAGATAGATAGATAGATGATAGATAGATAGATAGATAGATAGATAGATGGATAGATAGATAGATAGATAGATAATAGCATAGATTCATAGACATCGATAGAGAGATAGATAGATAGATAGATAGACAGACAGACAGACAGACAGACAGACAGACAGATAGATAGATAGATGGTAGATAGATAGATGATAGATAGATAGATAGATAATAGATAGATAGATAGATAGATAGATAGATAGATAGATAGATAGATGATAGATAGATAGATAGATGGATAGATAGATAGATAGATAGATAGATGGTAGATAGATAGATGATAGATAGATAGATAGATAGATAGATAGATAGATAGATAGATAGATAGATAGATACAGTAGATGATAGATAGATAGATAGATGATAGATAGATAGATAGATAGATAGATGGATAGATAGATAGATAGATAGATAATAGCATAGATTCATAGACATCGATAGAGAGATAGATAGATAGATAGATAGATAGACAGACAGACAGACAGACAGACAGACAGACAGATAGATAGATAGATAGATAATAGGATAGATACATAGACATCGATAGATAGATAGATGATAGATAAACAGACAGATGGTTGGATAGAGAGATAGAGAAACGATTGATTGATAAATAGGTATATAGATAGATGGATAATAGATGGACAGAGAGACAGATACATGGACAGATAGATTTGAACCAAAAGGTACAGATAAAAGAGGGACAGTTGGACAGACAGACAGATACATGGACAGTATAGCAGATAGGGGGAGCAGATAGGGTGATTATGTCACTAAGAGAATGAGATGAGAACCAATCAGAGATGTAGCTGGTGACCCCTATATGGCTATTGTTAGTGTGAGTGACAGTTTCACATGACAGCTGGGACAGTGCCCTCTTGTTCGTGTATAACAGTGCCCCTGTGTGCTGAGCAGAGAGAGAAGGGCAGTGCCAGGGGGAGACAGAAGATGTTCCCTGGGATGTGGCAAAACAATAGCCGGCCACCTGGCCCACATGCCCTTCACTTCCCTGTGTAACTGCCCCCGTTACAATTCCTTCCATTTACACTCACGTCCCCAGAACCAGCGTCTGTCTATAAGGCACCAATCAAAGTGCTTCACTCCATGTGGCTCCAGAGCCCTCTCAAGGGCCTCATATTACATTTTATGGGCTCACCATTTTATTATTATTAAAGGGATTCTGCCATTATTTTTATGATATTGTTTTTGTTTCTAAATGACACTGTTTACACTGCAAATAATTCACTCTACAATATAAAATGTCATTCCTGAACCAGCAAGTGTATTTAGTTGTAATATTGGTGTGTAGGTGCATCTCAGGTCATTTTGCCTGGTCATGTGATTTCAGAAAGAGCCAGCACTTTAGGATGGAACTGCTTTCTGGCAGGCTGTTGTTTCTCCTACTCAATGTAACTGAATGTGTCTCAGTGGGACCTGGATTTTACTATTGAGCGCTGTTCTTAGATCTACCAGGCAGCTGTTATCTTGTGTTAGGGAGCTGCTATCTGGTTACCTTCCCATTGTTCTGTTGTTTGGCTGCTGGGGGGAAAGGGAGGGGTGAAATCACTCCAACTTGCAGTACAGCAGTAAAGAGTGATTGAAGTTTATCAGAGCAAAGTGCCATGACTGGGGGCAGCTGGGAAACTGACAATATTTTTAGCCCCATGTAAGATTTCAAAATTAAATATAAAAAAATCTGTATGGATTTCAGTGCAGAATTCTGCAGCAGCTCTATTAGCTGATGCATTGTGAAAAAAAAAGCATATTTTCCCATGACAGTATATATTATTATTATTATGATGATTATTATTATGTGCCACTGGAACAGGTGGCGTGTCGGTGTTATTACACGAGTGGTATAATCATCAGCACAGGTGGAGCAGTCCATAGCGCAGATAAAATAATCTGTAGCACAGGTGGAACAGGCAGCAGCACACAAGGAACAATCAGTAGAACAGGTGGAGCAAAGACAAGTGAAGCAACAAATGGAACAGTTAAAGCAAATAGTGGCAGAGGTGGAGCAAGCAATAACACTGCTCCACCTCCATATTATTATTATTATTATTAATAATAATAACATGTATTTATATAGCTACAACATATTTTGCGGCACTGTGTGCTACCGTATATCTGTCACTAACACACAAGAATCCATAAGATGATAAATCTGCCTCGTCCCTCACTTGAGATCATTTCAGAAGGTCCCTGGGGCCACACACTAAAAATCTTTTTAGGTCCCCCATCATTCTTGCAAGATTCTTATTAAATCTGTCAGGAATCTCCAACATACTATAGTTGAACTACATCTTCCAGCATCTTCTGACAGCGAGCTTGGCATCCCTGAATCATTTTATCCCCCCACTGCAGGTATTGTAAATAATGGACTATATATATATATATGTCTTCCCATACAGGCCCCCTGCTATATTTAAGCAGAGCAGTGCAGCCTCTGTATTCAGCTTCTCTATCACTCGGGGTCAAGAGCAGCAGTGCAGAACCAAACACCGCCCTGTCGCACCAACCAGCTCCATGTCCATTACTTACAATTAGCTGTGCCATTAATCTCAGTCCCGGCATGTGTCACTGCACCATTCTCTGCTGCTCCTCCTGTTATTAACCATGACTAGAATGAAAGTCCTCCTGCCAGAAATGCCATCAAAATGCCCCAGGCCAGCAATATCTTTAGCGGTTCCCAATAGGGGCAGTTGCACAGGCTACTGAATTTATAGTGGAGCTCAGTAGAGCAGCGACTGAAGGGAGTAAAACCAGGGATAGTGGCAGGACATGGAGACAACTGAGCAAAGTGGTCACCATAAAGCAACATACTGCTGGAAGGGCAAGATTGAGATAGTATGGTAAGATGGGTTAGTTAGGCAAGATGGATACATATGGGGAGAATTTAGACACTATGAGAGGATGGAGAAAGTAGGACAAGACAGAGACAGGTTGGAATTATTTAGACTGAGGGCCGAGATGAAAATGGTAGGACAAAATGGAGATAGCAGGGCAAGATGGAGACAGTATGGCAAGATGGAGACAGTAGGATAAGATGGAGACAGTATGACAAGATGGAGACAGTAGGACAAGATGGAGACAGTAGGACAAGATGGAGACAGTAGGGCAAGATGGAGACAGTAGGACAAGATGGAGACAGTAGGACAAGATGGAGACAGTAGGATAAGATGTAGACAATATGACAAGATGGAGACAGTAGGGCAAGATGGAGACAGTAGGTCAAGATGGAGACAGTAGGGCAAGATGGAGATGGCAGGGCAAGATGGAGGCAATAGGACAAGATGGATACAGTAGGTCAAGATGGAGACAGTAGGGCAAGATAGAGACAGTAAGTCAAGACAGTAGGGCAAGATGGAAACAGTAGCGCAAGATGGAGATGGCAGGGCAAGATGGATACAGTAGGACAAGATGGAGAAAGTAGGATAAGATGGAGATATAATGGCAAGATGGAGACACAAGAGCATGTTGGTGACAGTAGGACAAAATGGAGACAGTAAGGTAAGATAAGGACAGTAGGGCAAGATGGAGACAGTAGAACAAGATGGAGACAGTAGGAGAGGAAGGAAGTAGTAGGACAAGATGGCAAAAGAATAGAAGAATGGAGAAATGATAGTAGTAACTGTAGGGCAAGATGGGGGCAGCCACACTGTGTAACAGCAGTTGTTATTCCAACCTGTAGCCCTTCAGTTGTTGTTAAAGTTGCAACACCCACCAACAGCCTTGTAGTTCAACATCAGCGGATGAGCCCAAGGTTGGACAGTCTTACTGTATATAAAAAATAGGGGAGATCGATTGTGCAGTAGAACCTGACACCCCGACACCCCCAGTGCATCAACCTCATGCCTGTGCCCTCTTTTGTGCCAGTGTCGATACTGACCCCTCACCCTTAGCTTTAGAAAGGGGCCCCTCACTAGATCATTGTTCATACAATATGGGGATCAACAGGTAAATTGGCACCCCTGCAGCAACCTGTACCAACCAATCAGCAATTTGTATTTTTTCTGTCTACTGCAGGCTGACATCTCTAATTGGTTGCTATGGGTTACTGCATTGGTGCAGTTTTGCCCCCGCCATGTATTATTTGATATATATATATATATACATATATATATATATATATATATACATATATATATATATATATATATATATGTATGCCACTGTTAGTGCAGCAGCAGAAGGGCCACTCATTGATTTTCCTTAATTTAAGATTTCAATTCCCACATTGGGGGGTCTCTAAATATATATTTTACTGCCATGGCAGTCTGGATTGTAAGCTCCTGAGTCAAGTACTTGGCATGTGGCTTTTATTGTAGCCTATACACTACATACATGACTACAGAATATATAAACAATCATTTCTTGGCAGGGGATCTGAATACTGAACACCACTCACTAAGACAGGGTGTTCCTCTAGGCTGTAAGCTCATGAGACAATTCTTCTGAATGTAGCTTGTATGGCTAGAAGCCTGCTGTACAACACTATGGAATAGATTGGTGTCATATAAAGGAGACAACAGTAATCAGTGCAGGACACATTAGACTAGATTACTAATTAGATTAGTTGCCCCTGCCGTAGTATTTCTGTCCCTGCTGATGATCCGTGTCCCCTCCACCCCTTCTACCAGATCAATATCGACTCCCTGCGCACCCATCACAAGCGAATTAACCCCTCTGTTGCCGTGTTAGGTTGAGTGCGGGGGTAATGCATGAAGATAAAAGCCCCCACTGGTGCCCACCCATAAATACAAGCTAATAAAAACATGCCCTGGATCGTTCCATGCTGCGTCCCCCCTGCAACTATAGAGAGGGGCTCCACCCAGTCCAGCTGTGCCCACTGTCTGCACCTTTCTTTTCACCCCTGCCCTTGCTTTTAGGCGAAGCCGCCCACCCTCCACCCCCAGATGTGGCGTTACCAGTACCCCCCTCACCTGTGCACCCAACAGAAGGAGACAGCTGACATGCAGAAGGCTGGTCTTTAATCTCTCCGATGCACCCATGTTCCTTCTCCCGGGGGTGCTGAGTGATGCTGATGGAGCAGGGAGGACCAGCGTCTTGTGCCTGTGGCACCCTTGGGTGGGTCACCCTGTTTTTGGGAATCTCAGCCTCTTTCTCTCTGTGTCACAGATGCTGTGGGTACATGTGTGTGTGCGGCTGCCAGTGGTACAGATATTGGGTCTGTTCCTGCACAAGCCTCGTTCTGCTATACAAAGACGTGTCCCATCCCCCTCCTCATCTGTCTCTCTTTCTCTCTCTCTCTCTCCTCCCCTCTGTCTTTTTCTATCTCTCCTCCCCTCTGTCTCTCTATCCCTTTCTCCTCCTCCCTCTCCTCCCAGCACCCAATCTCCTTCTACGGACATTTCTATCATTCTCCACCAAACCAGGAGGAAATGGCATGAAATATTCAGGAGCCGAGTGACAGACGAAGCCTCATCCTGGGTTCTGCTCTGGAGGCTGACCCCTAAAATGCAAAAGTGGGGCACAAATAAGAAGGCAGATTAAGGAAAAGCAAAAATATTTATTGTGCGGCTGTTGGAGACCCCTCCACAGTTTCCTTCCTATTGATTCCTGACAATAACACATCTGTGCAAGCAGCCAGAAATAGGGATTGGTAGCACTAGATAGGTACCTAATATATAGAGACAAGAGGAAAGTGTTGGAAGGGTTACTGTCTGCTCTCTCTCATTTCCCTACAGAAATAGGGATTGGTAACACTAGATAGGTACCTAATATATAGAGACAAGAGGAAAGTGTTGGAAGGGTTACTGTCTGCTCTCTCTCTCATTTCCCTACAGAAATAGGGATTGGTAGCACTAGATAGGTACCTAATATATAGAGACAAGAGGAAAGTGTTGGAAGGGTTACTGTCTGCTCTCTCTCTTTTCCCTACAGAAATAGGGATTGGTAACACTAGATAGGTACCTAATATATAGAGACAAGAGGAAAGTGTTGGAAGGGTTACTGTCTGCTCTCTCTCATTTCCCTACAGAAATAGGGATTGGTAGTATTATATGGGTGCCCAGGCCCGGACTGGCAATCTGTGGGTTCTGGCAAATGCCAGAGGGGCTGCTATAAGGTCCAATACAAAGTCAGTATTTAGTGGGCTGGTGGGGGCTGTTTGGGCCCCTGTGTACCTGAAATGGCAGGGCCTATTTTAATTCTCAGTCCGGCCCTGTCCAGGTTGCCTAATATACAGTTAGGCCCATAAATCTTTGGACAGAGACAACTTTTGTCTAATTTTGGTTCTGTACGTAACCAAAATGAATTTTAAATAAAACAAGTCAGATGCAGTTGAACTGCAGACGTTCAGCTTTAATTCAGTGGGTTGAACAAAAAGATTGCATGAAAATGTGAGGAACTAAAGCCTTTTTTTTAACACAATCCCTTCATTTCTGGGGCTCAAAAGCAATTGGACAAATTAAAAAAGTGAAAATAAAATGTGGTTGAAAAGCCTTTGCTGCCAATGACAGGCTGAAGTCTTGAACTCATGGACATCACCAGATTCTGGGTTTGCTCCTGTTTAATGCTCTGCCAGGCCTTAACTGCAGTGACTTTCACTTGCTGTTTGTTTGTGGCCTTTCTGTCCCAAGTTCAGTCTTCAACATGTGAAATGCAGCTCAATTGGGTTCAGATCAGGTGACTTGGCCATTCAACAATATTCCACTTCTTTGCTTTAATAAACTCCCGGGTTGCTTTGGCTGTATCTTTTGGGTCATTATGAAACACCTCCCAATCAATGTGAGTGCATTTAGCTGGATTTGAGCAGACAGTGTCTCTGAAGAGCTCACAATTCATTCTTGTGCTTCTGTCCTGTGTCACATGATGGATAAACACTAGTGTCCCAGTGCCACTGGCAGCCATGCACCCCAAGCCATCACACTGCCTCCCAAATGTTTTATACACAACTGTGCTATGCTTTGGATCATGAGTTGTTCCACACCTTCTCCAGACTTTTTTCTTGCCATCATTCTGGTAGAGGTTGATCTTGGTTTCATCTGTCCAAAGAATGTTTTTCCAGAACTGTGCTGGTTTTTTTAGATGTTTTTTAGTCCAATGTAGCCTTTCTAGTCTTGATGCTTATGAGTGGCTTGTACCTTGCAGTGCAGCCTCTGTATTTACTTTCATGCAGTCTTCTCTTTATGTAGACTTGGATATGGATACTCTACCTCCTGGAGACTGTTGTTCACTTGTTTGGCTGTTGTGAAGGGGTTTCTCTTCACCATGGAAATGATTCTGCAATCATCCTCTCATTCTATGAACGGCAGGTTGCCCTTCTTCATCTTCCTTTCCAGGTGCCTAATTACTCCTACTTAACTCCTTGGTAAAGACAAAATCTGAGTCATATAATTGGGCTACAACAGTGTTCCTGGCTTTTTCCCCTCCTGGTCACTTCCTGATGAAACGTACTCAGGAGATCTGCACGCTAATGGCCCATTCAGGATTTTGTAGATGTTTGAAAGAGTCTCCTATTATGAGCACCTACTTTGCAAGAGAGCACCAATTAAAGGCAGCCTTGAGGTCAATATTTGTTTTTTTTTCTTTGTGTTTCTAATTCATCCTTCAGTCTTATTGGCTGGCTGGTCACTGTTAATATTGTCCCAATCATGTAAGTAAATTTCAGAGTCACTGAGGCTGGGACCACCAATATGGCCACCTCCCAACTTGGGAGCATCAAGATGGCCATCTCCTGACTTGGGAGCATTAAGGTGGCCATCTCCTGACTTAGGAGCACCAATATGGCCATTTCCCCAACTTGGGAGCATCAAGATGGTCACCTCCCAACATGGGAGCACCCCAAGGTGGCTGTTTCCCGACTTGGGAGCATCACGACGGACACCTCCTGACTTGGGAGCATCGAGATGGCCACCTCCTGACTTGGGAGCACCACGATGGCCATTTCCTGACTTGGGAGCAACAAGATACCCATTTCCCGACTTGGGAGCATCAAGGTGACCACCTCCTGCTTTGGGAGCATCAATATGGTCACCTACTGACTTGGAAGCACCAAGGTGACCACATCCTGCTTTGGGAGCATCAAGATGGTCATCTCCTGACTTGGAAGCACCAAGATTCCATTTTCCCACTTGGGGGCATCAAGACAACCATTTCCTAACTTGGGAGTATCAAGGTGGTCATCTCCCGACTTGGGAGCACCAAGATGGCTGCCAGTAGGCCTTTCCTGCTTGCCACCTGCAAGATGGCCACTGTTGACAGCCATAATTTGGTGGCCATGTCCTTGCAAAATGTGACCAGGATCTCCCCCCCCCCCAGAGTTCCATGGTGATGTATATGGAAGTAAATGTATAATATCTTGTCCTCTACCCAGAGCATGGCCAAACCCTCTCTCAGAGCTCTCCTCTATGGCAAGTACCACTCTACTCTCATTTCCCTACAGAAATCAGGACTGGTAGGCCACACATTATAAATGGCCTCTCAGTTCCCCTCCGGGTCTGTTAATCAATTGGCTTCTGCTACATTCATCCAGGAAGCAGAACCAGCAGTGCAGATAATATAAAAAGCCAGGCACATATTGCTTTCAATAGCAGTGACATTTCTTTCTGTACAATTTCAAGTGATGATTTTATCAATGAAGGCTGATCCCTGGCTATGTGAGTTAAATAACATAAACTGAGTGTATATGTTTCATTAGGAAGCTGTTTCCCAGCGCCAGATGCAGCACAGATCCATAGTGTTACTATGCCAGTGCATAATCCTAGCAACGCTGAAACAATGTGTCACGGGATTAATGAGATGCAGGCAGCGGCGGGACTCGCTGAAACCTCTTTGATCATAAACTGATAGATGATGTCAAGGAAACCTGTTAATACAGGGAGGATGGGCTGGAATTAAAGGGGAAATAGGACATAACAGGGGTATCTGTGTAGCGCTTATGTTACCATTGGTCTGTAAATCAGATTCCCAAAGGGCAAAAAGATATTTACCATTATGGTTCTTTATTTATATAGTGCAACACATTTCTGCAGAGCTGTATAGAGATTATACATCAGTCCCTGCCACGGAGGAGCTTACAATCTAACATCCCAACCCCATTCACACTCACGTGGTGGACACTTAATAAAGGGACTGATCCCAGATTCAGATTAGCCCTAAGAGTGAGATTCTGTAGGACCCAAATGACTTTATTTACCCAGGATGTGCTGACATATGCCGTGGAGCTTACAATCTAAGGGCACAGTCACATTCATTAGGGGCAGATTTATTAGGAGCCATTGAACCTGTCTGTATGTATTTGGGGTGTGTGAGAGAACAGAATTATCCGGACGAAATTCAATCAGAATGAGGAGACTCCCTGTCGGTGATTGAACCCAGAGCTGCCATACTGAACCGCTCCAGGGAGTGACTGGGAATCATTTTATCACTTTTTTTATCTAGATATTTGTGTTTGTTTTGATTCAGAGCTGCCGTGATTGCTCTTGTGAGTAAGACACATTCAAAGATTCTAATGGAACAGTGACCTCTGCTGGACAAATATAGTAGAACATGTGCTTTTTCTTTCCAAGCATTTCCATGAGAGCAGTAGACATGGGGTGATATAATGATCCTCTAACTCTCCCGCTGAGAGGGGATCCCTCTTTCAAGTCCGTATTAGTTTCAAAGCCAAGTTGTTTGGTGTCTGAGAGATTGTAAGCTCTGTGGCACAGCCTGGACGGATGTGTATGACAGTACTGATGTCTGGATTACATGGGGGGAGTGAGGAGGGATTTGTTCCTAATGATTGTGGGCCAGGCTAAGTGACAGGCAGGAGGGGGGATGCCATTTGGAGATGTGTATCAGCCAGGCCAATGAGTGACTAATGGGCAGCTCCATCATTATCTCATGCGGCAGCTTTATTCCAGAGCATTATGGGCCGAGCTGATCAGCATCACACAGAGCCTCAGCCCAGCGGCCCCCATCATCATATTAGTGGTTGCTGAACGGCTTTCAGGCAGCATTCTGATTGGTGGGCAAGAACAAATACTAAGGATGGAAGGTTTTCAGATTTGCACTGAACTACAACTCACTCAAACCCTAACAGATGCATATTGGTGTGTTCCTTGTATAAAGTGATCATATCCCCCTTATATACAGTATTTATATATAGTGATCATATCCCCTTATATATTTATATATAGTGATCATATCCCCTTATATATTTATATATAGTGATCATATCCCCCTTATATATTTATATATAGTGATCATATCCCCCTTATATATTTATATATAGTGATCATATCCCCCTTATATATTTATATATAGTGATCATATCCCCTTATATATTTATATATAGTGATCATATCCCCCTTATATGTTTATATATAGTGATCATATCCCCCTTATATATTTATATATAGTGATCATATCCCCTTATATATTTATATATAGTGATCATATCCCCCTTATATGTTTATATATAGTGATCATATCCCCTTATATATTTATATATAGTGATCATATCCCCTTATATATTTATATATAGTGATCATATCCCCCTTATATGTTTATATATAGTGATCATATCCCCTTATATATTTATATATAGTGATCATATCCCCTTATATATTTATATATAGTGATCATATCCCCTTATATATTTATATATAGTGATCATATCCCCTTATATATTTATATATAGTGATCATATCCCCCTTATATATTTATATATAGTGATCATATCCGCCTTAACTGTCTCTTCTCCAGTGTAACCAATCCCAACTTGTCTTTCCCCATAACTGATCCCTTCCATTCCCTTTATCAGCTTAGTCGCTCTTCTCTGTACTTTCTGAACAGATATTTCATGCACTGATTGACTCACACAGAAATCACATGTTTTTACATTTTTTTAATTAAATATAAATATTCTCAGATTCTTTACAAATTAAAAAAAAAACAAATTATATTGTCTGTGCCTTACAAATCCAGGCATAGGACAGTATGAGAGGATGCAGAAATAAAATATATATAAAGATATATAATGTGACAGTTGCAGCCTGGATTTCTCCCTATACAAATACAGGAGCGCAGACAATTAAGGCAGGAACATAAAAACGTGGAAAAGTGACGAGTTATTGTGCGGAACGGAGTCAGGTGGGAAGCAAAGGATTTTAGCCTCCGGAACAATGAAATAAAATATAAAATTGTAGGGAAACCGCAGGCATGAAACCAAAAAGAAAATAAAAGGGAAAGTTGAAACAATCCATATAAGCTGCCGACTTTCCAGCGGTGAGAGCTGCCCCAGGGCTCTACATAGAATTCCACAGGATTTTATTAGCAATAAACGTACTCACGCCATTAACTATTTATTTCAATAAACACAAATACAGAGTGTAACTCCAGTGCTTGCGAGCGCTCAGGGGCCTGTAATTCCTGCGGCTGTGAAGTGCAAAGGGGAAGTAATAAATAACAGCGCAACTGCTCTGGAGGGAACCGTGAAACTATATCTCGGGGATTGAAACAAATGCCCCTGATTTTACTCAAATAATGAAAATAAAATGTCCATGCTACGTCCCATGTAATCCTTTTCCATATATTTTTTTCAGATCGCGACGTTTGATCATTTATATTATTATAGAAGTCTGGTTCAATATAAATTATATTGCAGTTCATCTGGTTTCCACTAGGGGCAGCGTTTCCCCTCCACTTACAAAGTGATGCCATTCTGTTTGGCCAGTAGGTGGCAGCAAGTGATTCCAGAATTTCCAGAAAGATCCTAGAGAGGAGTTGTAATAATACTATATTTTATATCCACCGGGGAGGTAACGCCACCCCCATTAGGGCCCAATTCCACCAATAAATAAAATCCAAATAGTTCCCTTTCATTATTTTGTGCTGCCGGTTGATTGGGTATTGTATGTGCCTCACATTTTGGGGCCATGATGTGGTAGGTGCTTGTCTTCATGAAGAAGCAGGTCATGGCCTTATCTGGGCCACTTTTGACCACCAGCCTGGCAATCTCTGCCATGTCAAAGTCTCTAGTTTCCTATACCATAGAATCCATAGTATCACAGTCTGGTATGAGGTCATCTGATGGGCAATGAGGTCACACATGGGTCTGCATCCGTTGCTGTGAAGGCCGGCCAAAATCACTGTGGCTGGTTAGGGAGGCATAGGAGAGCCGAGACAGAGTGGGGCCTTGGTCCATTGAGTCGAACCTGTCCGGGCGGACGTAGCTACAGAAAGCCCTGGCGTAAGGTGCTGGGTGCTGACTGGGGCCCGGTGGTAGGTGAGTGAGTCCTTGCTGTAAATGAGTTGGACCTTGCGGTAAATGAGTTGGGCCTTGCGGTAAATGAGTTGGGCCTTGTGGTAAATGAGTTGGGCCTTGTGGCAAATAAGTGGGACCTTGAGACACATGACTTGGGCCAGGTGGGAAATGCGTGGGGCCTTGCGGCAAATGAGATGATGACCCCTGTGGCATGTGATGGCGCTCACCTCCAGATCTGGGAGTGGTGGCATACCGATGAGCATAATCGTAGATTTTAGGGGGCCCAGAAGGGGTGGGGCACAACGGCGAAAGAGAGGAAGTGGTGGAGTAGAGGGGGCGTGGCGGAGAGGAGAACTCCGGGTACATTATGGTTGTAGGCCTGGTGTCTTCATGAGCTCGGACTTTATAATAACCGTTGGTTGGGTCCTGAAAATAAACACAACATGACAATTAGATCTGGGGACATTTAGAGACAGATATATATTTATGGGTGCACTGAACAGTCATCGATTTAGTTGGGACATAAGATCTCCAAAAGGAGACCAACTGCAATATCTAAGTGTACAATCACAGTATCGAGTAGCGATCAGTCTAAAGCAACTGGTCTTGCAGAGTAAGTTTGAGAATGTGTTATCCCACTAGATGGAGCTGGTGAGTCATCCATAAGGCACAGCAAGGCCAGTGCAAGCAGTATGGCAGCCGTGACTCTTCCACATCAATACAAACAAGTAATGAAGATACACTCCATGCACAGAGACAATCGTTGTACCTGGGGTTCGTCTGGGATGTCACTGTGCTCCGTCTGGGATGTTCTCTGGGATTCCGTGTCTGTGTGCTGTGGAGCAAACACATAAATTTGATTGTATTACTTTACCATATTTTTATATGCACCAGTACCCCAGTTCTGTGTCCTGCTTCTTGCTCTTTGCAGCTTTTTCTTCTAATTCCCAAATAAGTCTGTCCCACGGGTCACATCTTTATTATTCCTTACACAACACAATGCCCCCCTCTTAATGCCAAAATGCCATCTCCTCTGCCCCTCCCCCTCTACCACATGCTACCCTTCTATCTCCATTGTAGGCCCTTACCAATGGCTCCTTGAGATCCTCCTCAGAGTCACTGGGGTGCCTCTCGCTGGGCTCGCTCCCCGACATGTCTACGGCTAGAATCTGCGTGTCCTTCACGGCTAGATAGAGATACAACGAGAGTGATAAGTAGGCGGCTCTCAAGAAGAAAGTGTGAATGCCAACCAAAAATATCCTTGACAAAGAGGATGTAACAGTACAAATATTGAGAGCGTTAGCACTTCTTCAAGGCGCGATTGATTCTGAAACCACTATTTATTTGTGACTGAATGAGTAACACTCACTAAAATAGGGTGATACCTTTATAATTCAAGTTTATCAGCACTGAAACAAGGAAATGCCTCAACAGAATATAGTGGAAGAGCAGGTCAAAAACTACCAGCGAGTTAGCCAAAATAGTAGAACCAAAGTTCTAGTAGAACCACTGATATATGGAGCCACCAGATGATGGATCCTACACTGACCTTTTTTTGGTCGTCGGCAACATAGGATGGAGGTGATGACGAGTACAAAGATGCACAGGGTCCCCAAGCCAACGGCAATCAGCAAGAATGTCAGAGGAAGAGTAGCTGCAAGAGAGAGAGTAACAGATGAGATGTCTTTTTTGATTCAAGATCTCCATGGAGGGCCAACCTTTGGTCAGGGCTCCATTTAACTCATGACATAGTTATAAAATCTAGGACAGCAATACACCCGTGACTCTACGTAACCTTCAAGATGGACTTTTAGGTTAAGAAGACTTCTCCAATTCCACCCTAACTGGTCTTCAGGCTGAACCGCTCTATCACAGCTCTAGGTAACCCCACAGTTTTAACCAAAGAATCACTGTTCTAGGGGAAGACTATGCTCCTAACAGAGGAAGGTCCCAGTGAGATATTGAAGAGCTGGTGTCTTCTTCATCATCTCTTCATCATATTACCCACGCCAAACCACCCTGCTCTAGACTTAATGACCCAAAGATGATCTACCAATGATCCTACCTTGCTGCCGCAGAGACACGATAACTGAATCCTCCCCATACTGATTGATAGCACTGCAGTTGAACTCAGTGTGGAAATCCGACCTCTCCGTTCCATCAATGACCAGGAAGGAGACAGCCCCCACTTCAGTGACTTGTGTCTCCACTGAGAAACGGCCCCATGAACCTTCTTCCAGGCTTTGCTTATCCCACGCCCAGACCTACAAGGAGATCATCAGGTGTTAGCAAAGAGCCAAGAGATACAATACAATGAGTAAAGTAGAGAGGGAGATAGAGAGAGGGATGTGGTAAATGAGCAAATAAGAGTATGGAGGTTATTATGGACCATACCAATAAATGAGATTTGTATACACCTTAAAGACTTACAATTCTGTCCGGGGTAGGGGTGGACTCAATGACACACTCCATCCGTGCCTTTTCTCCCAGTATGCTCTCATAGTGAGCTTCACTAGTGATGATGGGTGGCCCTAAAAAAGACAACAGGTTTGGTTGAGTGTTTTGGAGACCTTGACCCCCCCCCATGTGCCCTAATACTGGTTTCCTTAGTGTGAGAGTACTATGTGTTATTGGCTGACTGTTATGCTTACCTCTCACCATGAGGGTCACTTCTTTCTCTGTAGTCCCCATGCGCGGCACAATGGCTTTACAGACATATACTCCGGCATCTTCGCGGGTTACTTTTGTCAGTAACAGTGTGTTTCCATTGCTGAGAACCTAGGGTGCAAAAAAGGTGGCCATTGAGTTTTCTGGCAGGTAAACTTATGACATCAAGACAAGAGATGACATACGGCTATGAGGTCATCCTTGGTCCCATTAAGGTCCCATTTATCCCAACAAGCTCACCTCTCCCGTTCCTTTCTTGCTCCAAAATTGCGTAGGCGTTGGATTTCCAGTCCAGCCACAAAAGAAAGAGGCGTCATCGCCAATGTCCACTGTCATAGGGCGTGGCTCAGTGAGAAGGCGTGGCCCAACTATAACAGATTAAAATTCACAGATCAGAGTGTTTTAATAAAACTGTATAAATTTTGAAAAATTTGATGAGTGGCCATTGTTACTTTAGGATATTACCTGCAATGTTTTTAATGGCCTTTCATTTATAAGGGGGCGCTGTTGCTAAATTTCTAATTTTTTTCAGTAGGATCACAGCAATTTAACTCCAAAGCAGAAAGGGGTAAGGGCCAGTGGCAAATACTCACATAGCACATTGACGGCCGTGCTGACGTTACTGGCTCCCACGCTGTTGGACACCTCGCACGAGACTGGAGCGGTGAAGAAAGTGTGATCCACCTCCACAGTGTATTTGTCTCCTGACACGGCCAGAGGGACACCCCCCTTTGCCCACCTACAGTACCATGAACAGGAGAGGTAAATAGTCAAGGAAATGTAATGGTAATCAGCATCGTATACTTCTATGTACAAATATGGGTTGCTGGAAGCTGCCATATAGCAAATCGCCCAGTTGATATTATCAGCACAGTCTCAAAAGAACCCCTAGTGGTCATAAAGAGCTATTGCAACTGCACAGTTAAATGCAAGCGACAGGACAGGTGCCATACACCCAGTGTTTCCAGATGAACCCCTAATTCTTACCTGTACCCAGTTACTTCTGGGTTGGAAACTGCACTGCACAAAAATGTGACGGAGCCACCCTCGGTGATAGTAGGGGGTTCTACCGACAGCGTTACTTTGGGGGGATCTGAGGGAGTTGAGAAAGAGAGGGTTAGATGAAGCTTGGGGTGATACTAACAGAAAGTCATTTATCATGGAATATAATTTTGGGGTGCATTGCAAGGCTGCAGGGTGTGGTGGGTCATAGTTTACTCATAGTTTAGCCAAAGTGGGGGATACTCACACTGCACACTCAATGTCACAGACTTCTCTCTGCCCTCTGGCAGGGCCTCATTCCTCACTCGGCAGGTGTAACTGGATCCTGTATCCGCCAGACTAGGGGTGATTAACAGACTGCTCGCCGAACCCTCACTCTTGCCATCGGACAGCAGTTCCTACAATAGACCCAAAAGAGACACGTGAGGAATTAGACAAGGCTGGGAATGGTCTGGGAACACATTAAGCATCGCCTACTGTTTGAAGGAAACAACATGGCACCCGTATGTGGCAAATTCTAAATTCAGGGCCTCACCTTGGTGTAGATGGCCCAATCCAGCTTCTTTCCATCACGGAACCAGGTAATCTCTGCAGCAGGCTTAGCGACGGAAGCAAGACAGGTGAGATTGTAGGGTACATCAAGCAGGACATTGGCGACTGGGGATCCTGGTATCATTGGGTCTCCTGGGGGAACTGTAAAAGAGATGGAGTCAGCTGTATATTCTGCTACTACATACTCCTGATACAGAGAGGGAGAAGAGGTAGGGTGAGAAGGTGACCTTTATAGGTCCCACCACTTGAAGAGCAGAAGAAAGGAGGAAAGGATGACTTGATGGGTTGATCCCAGGACTGGTACTTACGTAGCACCGTGAGACGTGCCCGCTGTGACCTCAGTGCTGCCTGTGTTGCTTGGCACTCGTAGATGGCATCATCACTAAGCTCAACCCCTTCAATGTGCAGGTTATGTTCTCCTAAAGAAGGGTCTCCAACAACAGAATAACGGGACCAACCTACAAAATAACACCAAAAATGAGTATCTTTTTTCAAAAATATCTTCTTCAGATCTTTAGCACTGAGCAAAACTGATGTCACAATTGAACAATGACACAACTGACACTCAAATGGTCATTCCCTTTTCTTCAAGACATTGTTCCACTAACCTGGAAGGTCTCTTTCTGCTCCCAGTGCCAGCCCGTCCATCGTCCATTGGACCACGCCTCTGTAGCCAATCACTACGCAGGGAAGAGTCACCGATTTGCCAGCAACTATGACCTTGTCTGAGGGTTGCTGAGAGAAATGGGCCCCAAAACCTGTCAAAAAAGGAAGGGGCATATTGAGCATGGCTCCCATTGGAGGTACATGGAGGTCAATGGTTGAAGGAGACACTTGGGAGTCAAACACCAGGATTCTCCCATCACTAGGCGGTTGCTTAATGCATATTGCCTGAAACCCCCTGCTAATCCATTGTCTGCTCCTCTATACCATAATTACGTTAATGCCGCGCTCTTATCTGCTCCCATCATGCGGATTTAGGGGATTACGGATTTCTGTGGACGGCGTGAAATAAAGTCTCTATATTTAATGCACTATAGAAACATATTTATAAATCATTATCAATGGATGAATTGCAAGTAGATTTGGTGATGCACAGTCAGGTTAGAACAGTAACAACTCCCCCCCAGATTGGTTCCACCCAGATGTGGGCCTTGGTTCCCTTGTCAGAACCAGGTTTGGGGGACAATGGCGGACGTCATTATCTCCTATCAGCTAATAAAAAGGAGGATCACACAAACTTATGTCGGCAAAAGCCCTATGGATAAAATATTTGCAATGGGGGTCAAACAGGACCCCCCCAAGATCAGGGTCAAGCTGGAACCCATGAAAATGTCACTGCAATAGATACAAACAGGACCCCAAGATAAAATCTCTGAAATGGGGTTAAAAAAGGACCCCTAGATAATATCTCTGCACTGAAACCAAACTCAACCCCAAGATAAACTCACTGCAATGGGTTCAAGTAGGACCCCTAGATATCTCTGAAATGGGGTAAAAATAAAGGACCCCAAGATAAAATTGGTGCGAAGGGGTCAGAAAAGACTCCAAGATCAAATCATTACAATGGGTTCAAGCAGGACCCCTAGATAATATCTCTGAAATGGGGTAAAAGTAAAGGACCCCAAAATAAAATTGGTGCAATGGGGTCAGAAAAGACTCCAAGATCTAATCATTACAATTGGTTCAAGCAGGACCCCTAGATCATATCTCTGCATGGAGACCAAGCAGAACCCCAATATCAAATCATTACAATGGGTTCAAGCAGGATCCCTAGATAATATCTCTGAAATGGGGTAAAAATAAAGGAAGGGTCAGAAAAGACTCCAAGATCAAATCATTACAATGGGTTAAAGCAGAACCCCTAGATAATATCTCTGCATTGAGACCAAACAGGACCCCCAAGATCATATCATTATAACAGGTTCAAGCAGGACCCCTAGATAATATTTCTACACTGAAATCAAACTGGACCTCAAGATAAACTCTCTGCAATGGGTTCAAGCAGGACCCCTAGATAATATCTCTGCATTGAGCCCAAACAGGACCCCCGAGATAAACTCAAGGCAATGGGTCCAAATATGACTCCAAATTAACTCAACGGGGGGGAGTTTATTTTTTCTTTTGACTGTATCTAATGTATTGTATGTGGATGAGGAGGAGGGGGGCATTTTACTCTGTTTGCAGAGCCATTGAGCAGCCGTTAGCAGTCAGGTGCCAGGAACCAGGAAACCATCATTAGAGGAAAATCTGGAGACTGAGGGGAAAGGGAAAACAATGAAATGTCTGGGAAACAGTTTCGGGCGGCTGCACAGGTACATAATAAAGGCCATTAGATTCAGTCAAGGTTTTGGGCTGTTTACATTCTGCCCTAAAGATCTGAAAGCTGACAGTTTCTACAAAAGTCATTGTTAAAGGGGATGTAAACCCACAAACACAATGTTGTCAAATGAAGGGAAATGAAACTTCCCCAATATACAATCAGTGTTATGCAATGTGCCTGGTTGTGTCTGCTCTCTGCTGGTTCTGACTCCTGAAACAATGTAGTAAAAACAAAGAAGTATTCCAGGATGACTTCTGCGACACTGACTTGGGTTTTCGGGAGGCCCCCCAAATAAACAGGCCGTGTGAAACCAGAGCTGGTATTGTGGGTGCAGAGCATCATACACAATGATTCCATTTCTCTCTTGGAAGCCCCATTTGCATAATGGTGTTTGCACAATCTGTTAAAGGGAAAGGCCTTTGTATTCGAGATTGAAAAGGGGACACACTGCAGGCTCAACCAAACCATGTGACAGGCCGATATATATTCCCAAATTTGTTTTAATTATTATTATCCCCTTCCCATCAAGTTTCCCATGATTCAGTGTGAGCCAAGAATCCTGCTCCTATAAGTGCCGCCATATAGAAGTTATCTCTGATATGTTTATATCCAAAAGTCGAGTGGTTTTGGTTGTTCTACCCCAGCTTAGCTTTCTTATCCTCCCTGTTCTATTGATCACTAGGCATCTTCTGCTGGATGTGCTGTTAATGTGAATAAAGGGTAAGTCATCCTGCCGACAGATGGGTGCTGACATTGCTACACACTGACCCCGAGTGACATGACTGTGTACAAAATATAGCCAATATTTTGCCATGTGTTTAAAGGATAAGTAACCTTTTGTAATTTACATTCGTTATTTATTTTGTTTTTATTCCAAGGTATTAAGGGATACATGTACTGTTACTATGAATGAATTTTGTTACAACAGCGCCACCTGCTGGTCATTTTCCCACCAGTCTGACCAGCAAGTAGTCAAGGAAGTTGTTAGGAGAAAGAAAGAGGCTGATGTTCTTCTGCTTAGGAATAAAATTAGAAACCTTTCTCACATCTTTCCTAAGCAGAAGAACATCAGCCTCTTTCTTTCTCCTGACAACTTCCTTGACTACTTGCTGGTCAGACTGGTGGGAAAATGACCAGCAGGTGGCGCTGTTGTAACAAACTTCATTCATATTAACAGTACATGTATCCCTTAATATCTTGGAATTAAAAATAAATAAATAATGAATGTAAATTACAAAAGTGCTTAGAATAGCTCCCCTCATCCATTTTACATTCACTTATTTTTAAGGTTTGCTTATCCTTTAATTCTATGGCACTGATTTCAATACACAGTATCCAGGTCTCCTGGTTATTATACTCCATGCACTCACATAAGATAACAAGTTTATAAATAAAGTGCGGATTCCCCGGTGCCGGAGTGGAACCCAGAAAGGAAGAAACTTGCTGCCTGTTCCCAATATCTGACAGTTTCAGGATAATAAGGGAAAGTTTGGGGATTTACACGGAAATCTAAAGGGTCATCAAAAACCATATGTCCCCATGTGATTAATGTTGCAGTGGCTCATGTGTCTATGGAAAGAATGTGCCTTTGTGCAGCTCCGGGGCCCTTTGTGTGAGTCTCTCCCCCATTGTGTCGCTGACTGTCTGTTAAGTCCCTTCCTCTCCCCTGAGTGGCTTTAACAGATTTTTAAAAGCTGTTTTTCTGCAGTTAATCCACTTTCCCCCTTTTCATGCTTTCTGTGCCATTGTGTAAACTGACAGCGCGAAACTCCGTGGGGGAGAATAAGCAGTGATGAAGGGGGTCTTCTACTGAGAGAGGTAACGAGGGGCCCTAATCTTATAGATGCAAAAGAAAGGACCCATGGGGGGGGGGCACAGAAAGGGGGTGAAACAAACTGCACTGGAGGGAAAGGCAAACAATTGTTTTAAAAACACAAGGGGGAAAAAGAGCAGGTTTTAACCCTTTAGGAGCTACAGGTGCTGCTGCTGCTGATGATGTCATTTGTAAACAAGGTCTTACTTTGCCCCATGATGCACTGCTATATGCGACTCCCCAATAATGATGAGCATTATTACAACCCCTACCTCTACACTCAGGGGGCCCTACTGCAGCAGCTGTTGATAACTCCCCCCCCGACTGTGCCTCTGTCTGCCCCCACCTACTCCCTTTTATGTGCCAGTCTCTGATTGTCAGCTCTTGTCCAAAAACCAGTCCCTACTTGTTAGATCTGTCCCTAATTGTGCTGAAAGTACAGACCTGCCGACCCCTGGTTGCAAAGTTCCGATGTCCATTATCTCACGGATTTAACTCCAAAGTCAGCGACCTAATGATCCCCCAGCCCACTGAGCTGCAGTAGAGTGCAAGCTCTTCAGCACTTTTCATGAATGCCATTGTTCCCACCCCCCCATTCCCGCCTGTAGGGGGCTGAAGAGTGTTAAGTGGAAGTTAATGCGCCATATGGTGTGTTTAAGAGACAGTTTGCCTTGTTTTCTGCTTGTGCTCTTTGTGGCCGTTTATTGGAGCGTGGTGCCTTCTATTCAGCCGAATTCTGCTGGGGTCATGCACGTTCTTTCAGTGCTCACAGTCCGGGACGGACAAATAAAAGAAAGGCTCTGTGAGAATGGAATGATAGACTGAAAATAATAGGGGCTCACATTATCTTCCCATTGCCCTCTATAATCCCCTGCCCATTCCCCACATGCTGCCTCCAGTTCAGATTCCGACTCCTGGGCTAGTGCAGATAAGGAATTAAAACTTTGATTTTTTTTACCCATGATGCACTGAGACCCCTGGTTGTCTCTGATTAAAGCCTGCCGGAAGTATATTAGTCATGCAGTTGGATTACTCGAGGTATCTATAGTTTACACCTCTGTTGAATGAAAAGCGTGGGGAGATATGAGCAAACAAAACCACACACACTATATATATATATATATATATATATATATATATATATATATATATATATATATATATATATATATATATATATATATATATATATATATATATATATATATATAAATAAAACATCATGCTTAAAGGGAAACTGTCATGGGAGAACATATTTTTTTCAAAATGCACCAGTTAATAGTGCTGCTCCAGCAGAATTCTGCACTGAAATCCAATTCTCAAAAGAGCAAACAGATTTTTTTATATTTAATTTTGAAATCTGACATGGGGCTAGACATTATTGTCAGTTTCCCAGCTGCCCCCAGTCATATGACTTGTGCTCTGATAAACTTCAGTCACTCTTTACTGCTGTACTGCAAGTTGGATTGATATCACCCCCCCCCCCCCCAGCAGCCTAACAACAGAGCAATGGGAAGGTAACCAGATAGCAGCTCCCTAACACAAGATAACAGCTGCCTGGTAGACCTAAGAACAGCACTCAATAGTAAAATACAGGTCCCACTGCAACTTCTTCAGTTACATTGAGTAGGAGAAACCAGAAAGTAGTTCCATCCTAAAGTTCAGGCACAAGTCACATGACTGGGGGCAGCTGGGAAACTGACAATATGTCTAGCCCCATGTCAGATTTCAAAATTGAATATAAAAAAATCTGTTTGCTCTTTTGAGAACTGGATTTCAGTTCAGATTTCTGCTGGAGCAGCTCTATTAACTGATTCATTTTGAAAAAAAAACATGTTTTTCCATGACAGTATCCCTTTAAACTTTGCTTTTTTACCCATGATGCACAGAGACCTCCTGATTATCTCTGATAAAAGCCTGCCGGAAGTTTATTAGTCATGCAGTTGGATTACTCGAGGTGTCTATTGTTTACACCTCTGTTGAATGAAAAGCGTGGGGAGATATGAAAGCTAGGCAAGAGACAGAGCAAACAAAACCACTATATATATATATATATATATATATATATATATATATATATATACACACACACAACATAATGCTAAAAATGACAACTTCTTCCCCAAAAACAACATTTCCCAGCATCCTCAGTGTTGGGAGTGCAGCAGAAAGGCTGCAGTTGTGTCTGTGGCTGAGCCTCTCATTAGGACTGCGGCACCGAGAGATGCACCCCCCCCCTTCGCTTTCATCCTTATCATTCCACTCAGAGCTGTGATCCTGTCAGGGGATTAGCTGTTTGCTCAATGTGGAGCTGAGTGGTTACACTTGAAGAGAAGAGGAATGAAGAGAGCCTGAAATTATTGCACCGGCTCAATGGGATTTTAGGGGCCTATGCTGAGCCCGAGACCCCCGTCCTGGCCCTTCAGTGGAACAATCCCCTCATTAACAGTAATAAAGGGGAGATTTTTCTGTTCACATCCACAGTCCTGTGAATATACCAGAGAGATACTCGGCTCCTGTGTGTAATTGCTTCTCCCCCATCTGACACCTCCAACATGTTTCATTTCAATGCTCGACGCCCCACAGAGCTTGCGATTACTAGTATTGGAGTATGTTTTATATATTGTTGTGTGTGACCGGCATTCCAAAAAGCATTACTCTCCGGGTGTCTAGAGTGTAAGCTCTCTGGTATTGGGGTAGTCTATTTATATTGCCGGTGCAGAGGAGCTTGCAATCTACATGGCTGCTACTGACACCGCCACGGTCAGGTTTATCCAGAGCGCTGGTAGATTGACTTTGGAAGGACCTAAGAAAAGAAACTCCTACATAATGTGTTTGGGGGAACATACAGGCCCGGACTGGCAATCTGTGGGTTCTGGCAAATGCCAGAGGGGCTGCTGTAAATTGCCATAGAAAGTGACTATTTAGTGGGCTGTTTGGGCCTCTGTGTACTAGGAATTGGCAGGGCCTATTTTAAATCCCAGTCCAGTCCTGGGAACGTACCACAGAGTCCAGACTTGCACCCCAATAGCAACTGCAAATGCTGAAATATAGAATTTCTATAAAACTGGAACCCCAGTGTCACCGAACTGCTAGATCCTTGTTTGATCCCTCCCCAGGCACCCAACCTTTCCAGACATGGACGTTCTTCATAAATCAATTCTAATAATTAAAGGTGGGCTTGCCTTTAGATTGTAAGCTCTTCTGTGCAGCCCTCTAACCCTACTCTTTCATTCCATATTCCTTTTATATAACAACCCTTATGATTTTGACTAGCCAAGTTATACTGCTGTGCCATGTAAATTCATATTTGGATGTTAAAGGGCCAAGAATAAATAGGAGGGTTACCTAAAATAACATTTTAGACCGTAAGCTCTTCTGTACAGCTCCCCTAACCCTACTCTTTCATTCCATATTCCTTGTATATAAAAACCCTTATGATCTGAACTAACCAAGTGACACTGCTGTGCCAGGTGAATTCGTATTTGGATGTTCAAGGGCCAAGCATAAATGGGCAGGTTCCCTAAAATTCCATTTTAGACTGTAAGCTCTTCTGTACAGCCCCCCTAATCCTACTCTTTAATTTCATGTATATAATAACCCTTATGGTCTCTACTGTCCAAGTTCTACTGCTGTTCCAGGTGATTTTATATTTAGATCTTTGGGGGGGGGGGGGTAAGCATAAATGGTGGGAGATGGTTCCATAAAATGATATTTCTTATATGTATATGAGCATAAAATTCTACAAAACAGGTTGTTATGCTCAGAATGGCAGCTGGTGGGCTCATATTTCAGAGAGTTCCACAGGGAGGACAATGGGGTGCAGTTGGGCTCCAGGTCTGCGAGTGACAAGGACTTTTCTCATGGTCCCAAACTGTCCGAGTACAACAGGCTCATTGTTGGTGCCACCTTAGTCTGGTGGGAGCCGAGGTGATAAGTGTGGCCTGTTCTTTGTCTCACATACCTGTTGTCTCCATCCAGACCTTGTCCTATCAGCGCACACCCACCTGACCCGTCTAATATTAGCAACCCCGCCCTGTACAATGCCACCCACCCCCTTCCTCTCGCTCCCCTGAGATAAAGACATCATCACCTCAGTTGGCCAAGCAGTGAGACCTGGTTATCTCCTCCTGAGATGTCCATGCCAAGATGACAGACATCAATTCGTGCTATGTGACCTCTTGGCTCTACCCATCAATTCTCCTTTGAGATGAGATGCCAGCAATGCGTGGGCACTAAATTAAAAGCTGCAATTAGACAGAGCAATTCATCACTGCCAACGGCACAAGGAAATCTCCAGCCAGAGGGAGATAGGGACTGACAGGGATCCATAAAGTCCTTATTTTATCTTCAAATTGAGTTGACCCAGCAAACATTAGCACATCATTTGTAAAGGAGATGGGGGGGGGGGGGGTGTCAGCCATTTCCGAAACGATATGCTCCCACCCTGGACCCATGGCTGCCATAGCAATAGTCTCCAGTGATGCCCAGTGTGTTCTAGAATGTTCAGAAAGGAGAAGAACATTGGCCAACAAGCTGGAGAAGGTTCTCTCTTCTTCAGTGATAGGAGGTTCTGGTCCACTGTGGGGAGATTTATACCGCAATATAAGGACAGGACCCATGTATCAGTCATTCTATGGAGACCCTGAGCCTTATAACAAACACTAGCACTCTGGAGTCCTCAGTTTAGGTCCTACACCAATACAACACACCATCATTTCTGTCCAAATTGTGGTCCCTCAATGACCAAAGCCATAATAACATGGGCCTATAGTTCAACCTGGCTGTCCCACTAACACACCCTTTGAGTGACAGGGCTTAACACCTTTCCCACATCAGTATCTGTTGGGCGGCACAAACAATACCAGCCTCTCGCATGGCTAATTAGCAGTCAATGTAGAGGCACGCTGCAGACTGCACTGGTTTCTGTGCAGCAGGCGTTGTGAAATTAATTGCAAATCAGCCGTGTAGGATGTGGATTTCATGCGACTGGTTTCAAGGCGGTGAGGAGGTGGCCCCCCCCCATATTTACATTGAAACTGGGCGTTTTTTGGCCCATTACTGAGGATCAATGAGGGGTTAGTACTAACACATCTCCATAGGGCTATAGAGTAACAGCACAATGCCTGCGGGTGAACACAATAACTTTCACTCTAGAAAGGGATATGGATCTCTCCTCTCTGCCTGTAGTTCTCTATTGCTGCACTACAACTCCCAGCATGCTCCAACAGCCACACCATCAAAATGAAACACATATCAACTACCCAGCAATTAAGTACATGGGGTCGATTATAGCCCAACAATAAGAGTAAACTATAATTGGGGCATATATAGGAAATATTCAGAGTGACAGCAGCTAGGGATAGAACTTTAATAGAAACTCTATCCGTAATTTTCCAAATACGTAACTGGGTGCTCTGCGCGTCTGCGTTCCATAAACAGCTCCCCGCTATTATTATTCTCGCTGACGGAAATTACACAGAACCAACACTATCCCCCAGATGACAGTTGAAATAACTGCCCCCATGACAATTGTGGCAACTTTATAAATACCAAGTGACAAACTGATCCTGTATCTCTATGAACTGAACCCCAACATTCAACGCTGCACCCCCAGTGCAGCACAAGCCCCCAACATGATGAAATACAGAGAGGCCTTTGTTTAATTCTATGCAGAACAGGGGGCCAAGGAGGGGAGTGTGTGTATTGTAAGTGTGGTGTAAATGTGGGAGGGGTGTGTGTGTATAGTAAGTGTGGTGTAAATGTGGGAGGGGAGTGTGTGTATAGTAAGTGTGGTGTAAATGTGGGAGGGGAGTGTGTGTATAGTAAGTGTGGTGTAAATGCGGGAGGGGAGTGTGTGTGTATAGTAAGTGTGGTGTACATGTGGGAGGGGAGTGGGTGTATAGTAAGAGTGGTGTAAATGTGGGAGGGGTGTGTGTGTATAGTAAGTGTGGTGTAAATGTGGGAGGGGAGTGTGTGTATAGTAAGTGTGGTGTAAATGTGGGAGGGGTATGTGTATAGTAAGTGTGGTGTAAATGAGGGAGGGGAGTGTGTGTGTGTAGTAAGTGTGGTGTAAATGTGGGAGGGGAGTGTGTGTATAGCAAGTGTGGTGTAAATGTGAGAGGGGAGTGGGTATATAGCAAGTGTGGTGTAAATGTGGGAGGGGAGTGGGTGTATAGTAAGTGTGGTGTAAATGTGGGAGGGGAGTGTGTGTATAGTAAGTGTGGTGTAAATGCGGAAGGGGAGTGTGTGTGTATAGTAAGTGTGGTGTAAATGTGGGAGGGGAGTGGGTGTATAGTAAGTGTGGTGTAAATGTTGGAGGGGAGTGTGTGTATAGTAAGTGTGGTGTAAATGTTGGAGGGGAGTGTGTGTATAGTAAGTGTGGTGTAAATGTGGGAGGGGAGTGGGTGTATAGTAAGAGTGGTGTAAATGTGGGAGGGGAATGTGTGTATTCTAAGTGAGGTGTAAATGTGGGAGGGAGTGTGTGTATAGTAAGTGTGGTGTAAATTTGGGAGGGGAGTGGGTGTATTGTAAGTTTGGTGTAAATGTGGGAGGGAGTGTGTGTATAATAAGGGGTGGTGTAAATGTGGGGTAGCCTGCTCTCTGGCCTACCACCCTAAAGGCCCTAGCACCATGGTGCAGTCTAGCAGAACACATTTTGTTGGAGGGGGCCCAGTTGAAAATTTTGATATAATGAGACTGTAATATAGTGTTTCAAGTGTCAGGGGACTGCAGACCAGCAAGTACAGCAAGTCAACAATCTGTCAGTATTCATTCATCAGGGCTGTACAATATGGAGCCTATGGTTGTGGGTAAACTGCAACTCCCAGCATCAGCATGTGAATACTAAACCCCCCACCAGGTTTTTTTTTTTTTTTACCTGGGACCCACAACCTCTTGCGAGAGCCCCAGTCGATAACCGAAGAATTAAAGTGCACATGCTGCAATACTCCGACACATGCTTTAATTACTGCAGTAAAACTTGGCAGCGGAACATTAAAGTCATTAGTAATGGGATTGAGCTGTTTGGTCACCCCTGTCCATCAAGCTCCCTCATTGCTACAATGTTACCAAGCTCCTGAGAGAGGGGGGGCGGTGGTGGTGGAGGGGGACATAAGTGCAAATTGGTACTTACACGCTCCACAAAAAGTAACAGCCCAACTTATATCTTCATAAAAACGAAGTGACTCTCACCATATGGTAAAATGTATATTTCTTGATTTTACTTCCCCTTTGTAGATATAATAGATGGGGGTTCCAGATTATTAAGTAAGGGGGTGTGGGGTATTACTAAACATTACTCAGACTCTACCCAGACCACAGACAGTGAATCATTCTATAGCAGGTACCCCAAATAAATAAAAATTCACATTTGCCCCAAAATGCCCCTAATCCCCCCACCCGACACAGTTTCCCAGATCATCTCATTCCCCACGGAGGGGGGTTACAACACTATTAATGCAACACACACATCACAATAGGATCCCCCCCCCCACCAGTCAAACAGACCCTCGCTGCATCTCAGATCCACAGTGGGTCCGGGAATAAGCCATTCTCAGCGGAGGGGGTGCTATTCTGCTCATGCTGCAGATTCTTTATGAAACATGATAAACAGGTGACTGGTGTCCCCCCAAAGACACCCCCCAACTGGAAGCCATTTCCAGTGCAGGGGGGGATAATAAATCCACAGAATCCACTGCACATAAATTCCACATATTATATCCACATTTACTCCTACAGCTCAAGAAGCCCCCAATAGACAGAATGTCAGTCCCAGACAATTCCTGCTCAGATGGGGCCCCACAGACTGACAGCAGACAATGACAGAGTCACTTACTTTTGCCCAGCAGGAGCCCCACATGGATACAAAGTAACAGCCAGAGATTCTTCATTTCCACTTGTCTCCTCTCCTGAGTGGGTTTGTAGCAGAGGTGTGGGGTAGTCAGGGCAGGGATGGGATGCCCAGTGATGGAGGTAAGTGTCCCCGATAGATTTTGCTGCACTCAATACGCCTTCTCTGCTGCGCTTTCCTCTTCTCCACCGCCTCCCCTGCCTGCTGCTCTCTCTCTGCCTCCAATTCCCTCTCTGCAGTGGGTTTAGCGAGTCCCTGTCCCTCCTCTGCTCTCTCCCCATTGGACAAAAAGTTCACCCTGTTAGAGAATGAAAGAAAGAGTCTCCTCCCTCCCCTGTCTCACCCCCCTCCTTTTATCTCTTTTACAAACTTATCTCATCATGAGCAAACAGAGGAAAGATACACATCAGCCCCTGCCATAAATACACTGCAATTTGCTTTTTTTTTTAGGTATATAGATTGTAAGCTCTGTGGGAGCAGACCTGACTGGTGATTTGTATTTATCAAGGTGCAAACAGCAGAATTTCCATGTAATGTGTGCATATCAGTGTGTCTATAGAAATACCAATTATTGCATTGACTTCCTCTTTATTTGATGTGGGCAACCCTTTAATGCTGCACCAGCCCTCCTCTTGTAATGCACCTAAAGGGGTTGTTCACCTTTAAATGAACTGTTAGTATGAAACAGAGAGGGATATTCTGAGACAATCTGCGGTTGGTTTTTATTTTTTAATGATTTCTGGTTTTTGAGTTATTTAGCTTTTTATTCAGCAGTTCTCCAGTTTGTAATTTCAGCCATCTGGTTGCTAGGATCCAAATTCCCCTAGCAACCATGCACTGATTTGAATAAGAGACTGGAATATGAATAAGAGAGGCCTGAATAGAAAGATGAGTAATAATTAGTCATAACAATACATTTTTAGGGCAGAGACACACACTCAGATTCGGGGAGATTAGTCACCCAGCAACAAATCACCTCTTCTAATCTAGCCTTCCCACCGACTAGAATCTAAATCGCCATTGGTATGGCACTTGGAGGGCTTCGTTTTCCGAAGTCGCCCGAAGTTTCCTCGTGAAGCAACTTCGGGCGCCTTCAGAAATCAAAGCGCTCCAAGTGCCATCCCCCGGTAATTTAGATTCTAGCCGGCGGGAAGGCAGTTCAGGGAGATTACTCGCCCGAAGAAGAGGCGATTTGCCGCCGGACGACTAAATCTCCCCAATTTTAGCGTGTGTCTCTGCCCTTACAGAGTATTTGTTTTTAGATGGGGTCAGCGACCCCCATTTGAAAGCTGGAAAGAATCAGAATAAAAAGGCTAAATTTTTAAGAAAAATTATAAAAAATAAAGAAGACCAATTGAAAAGTTGCTAAGAATCAACCATTCTATAACATACTAAAAGTTAACTTAAAGGTGAACTGCCCTTTCGCTCTGTTTGCCGAATTAACGCTGGAGAAACTTCGCCAGCGTTCGGTGCCCTGGATGCAACTTCGCACGTTAGTGAATTAGCGTTGTCTGACCGAATTTTCGCCTGGCGAAGTGTTGCGCTGCCTGCGAAGCCGTTTCTGGCGAATTTTCACCACTAAGTAAATTTGCCCCAATGCATTTCTGCGTCAGAGCTCAATTGCAGCAGCTGCAATAAATGGTATGTGGATAGGGGCTCAGTCATATTTTGGTTGGGAAGACTGAAAAATTCCATTGGGATAGGGGGACAGTGAGCTCTGGATGCAGCCTTCATCTGATTGGTCGGAACAGGACCTCAGTATTCATCATGGTTCCAGACAATCAGATCATCCCAAGTTGGGCAAAGATCGGCTCGTTTGGTGACCTTACAAACAGTGGTGTAACTAGGGTTGCCACATGGCCGGTGTTTTACTGGCCTGGCTGGTAAAAACAATGGTTGATCCCAATGTTATTAATAGGGGAAAAAAATATATAGGAAAGCTGGTATTTTTTTTCCAGAAAAGGTGGCAACCCTAGGTGTAACCCACCCTGAAAAAAAAAATGTTGAGGGGCCCAAAATTCACAGGCACCCCCTGCTCACCTGCTTTCGTTGCTCCCCACCAGCTCTCATTAAGGAGAGTGACTGGAAAGGGACATTTCCACGTAACCAAAGGTGAAGGAGACCCCCTATTCCCCGGGTCGTGGGCTCTGCTTCCTCTATAGTTACCCCACTGCTTGGCAAATAAGTGCTTGTGCCAAGGGGAAAATCTGACCTGCTTGATGGTTATGTGACCAATTTCTGGGCAGGTATGACTCAGGCAGGTCCATTGGAGGGTCCCATACACAGGCCAAAAAGCTGCTGACTTCAATATCTACAAGAGCCTAGAAATGATTGTGTATAATGTCTGCAATTCAGTGTATCACAGAGTGTATCAGTCGATCAGCTGATGTCTGCCAGAGGATGCTGGGAAATGTAGTTGTGGAGCACAAACATCATGTGAGGTGGGAGGGGCAAGTTGCACATTGATAAAACCTGTGGCTGGTGCCGGTGTCCCCGGTGAGTTGGGCACAACAAGGAGGCACTAAGAATAAACTCACTAACGTGGAGAATAAAAACCATGATGCAAAACTCCAGGGAGCGTGTGCAAACGTCTCTCTCCCGCAGATAGACTATTTCCATTCCGCCGAGCCCTCCGGGGCCCGAGGTGACAGAGCGAGAGGTAATGAGATGAGGTGCAAAGAATGACCTGGATCTCTGCTCATTGGGCTCCTCGGGAGTGGAAAATGCTCACTCGGCTCTTTGATGCAGTGGAAAGTCAATTTGTGACTTCCTGTGATTGTTGTAATTATTCTACATTGAAATATTCATCTCCGCAAATGGATATTCAAAGGCCGACAATGTCTGATCCATGGAGCTCACTATCCACAGAGAGGCAGGGACGTGAACTGTAGTCACAATCAGTCATGGGGCATTAGAGTGAGGGTGGGAAAATGTGAGAGCGTGATGTAGAGTGAATGTAGATTAGAGTCAGGGTGGTTTAGAATGAGCGCAGATTAGAGTCAGGGTGATGTACAGTGAGTGTAGATTAGAGTCAGGATGGTGTAGAGTGAGTGTGGATTAGAGTCAGGGTGATGTAGAGTGAGTGTAGATTAGAGTCAGGGTGGTGTAGAGTGAGTGTAGATTAGAGTCAGGGTGGTGTAGAGTGAGTGTGGATTAGAGTCAGGGTGATGTAGAGTGAGTGTAGATTAGAGTCAGGGTGATGTAGAGTGAGTGTAGATTAGAGTCAGGGTGGTGTAGAGTGAGTGTGGATTAGAGTCAGAGTGATGTAGAGTGAGTGTGGATTAGAGTCAGAGTGATGTAGAATGAGTGTGGATTAGAGTCAGGGTGGAGTAGAGTGAGTGTAGATAAGAGTCAGGGTAGAGTAGAGCAAATGCAGGTTAGAGTCAGGGTGGTATAGAGTGAGCCAAATTAGAGTCAGGGTGGTGTAGAGTGAGCATAGATTAGAGTCAGGCTAAATTAATGTGAGTGTGGCAGCAAGTGAGGAAGGAACATGGAGTCCATGGAGATTAGAATGAGAATAAATCAGAATAAGAGAGGGCTAGTGAGAATGGAGATTCGAATGAGTATTAATTTGAGGGAGGTTATATTAGTGTGGAAAAAAAAGTGAATGCAGATTAGAGTGAGGCTATATTAGTGTTGAGCGTGAGGTTATTTTAAGGAGAGAAGAGAGTGAGTGTAGAGATTAGAGTGAGGCATTTATTAGTGAGTGAGTGTAGGGTAGATTGGGAGTGGAAGAGAGTGTATATTAGAGTGATTCTATATTAGTGTGAGAACAGAGTGAGATTACATTGAGGAGGAACAGAGTGAGTATGGAGATTAGATTGAGTCTATATTAGTGTGAGTGTGGAGTAGAGTGAGTGTAGATTGGAGGTTACATTAAGGAGAGAACAGAGTGAGGTTATATGAGTGTGGAGTAGAGTGAGTGTAGATTAGCGAGACTATATTAGTGTGAGTGTGGAGTAGAGAGAGGGGCCTCACACATAATACCACATAGGGACGGAGCTGAAGACAGAAGGGGGTACCCAAGGCCAAGTTCCCTCCTGGGTCCTACAACCCCCTCCAGGTTATCTCTGGGTGCAGTGTGGCCCCCCATGCCAATCTATTGTACCCCCAGTTACAGGCCAGACACTCACAGGAATCCTCCCGGCCCCTGACCCACTGTCATTGCTGCATAAAAATAAATTAGAATTTCCTTATCGCATTTCTCAGTATAATTGAATCTAATCCCCCAAGGCTGGAGGGGCAGCAATGCATCACATGAGCCTGCGAATATCTGCTCTCACTTTAACCCTGCGTGTGCTGGGGGAGAAACAGACAAACGTTTGCTTTATACCTGAGTGGCTTTATATAGGGGGATATTCCAGGCACTGATTTAGGGAAGGTTATTAGGAAAGTTACACAAACAAACCAGCACTGAGCATTCTTCTATTTCCTTCTGCTCTACTCAGAACTACGGCTCCCATGATCCTTTGCTAATGCCCTGGCTGAAAACAGATGTTGTAGAGGATGAACAAGTCAGGGCTAGAGAAGTCTGGTACGTGATACAGGCCCAGTTGCTGAGGATCTTAAAGGGGTTGTTCACCTTTAAATGAACTGTTAGTATGATGTAGAGAGCGATATTCTGAGACAATTTGTAATTGGTTTTCATTTTTTGTTATTTGTGGTTTTTGAGTTTTTTTTAGCTTTTTATTCAGCAGCAGCATCCAGTTTGTAATTTCAGCCATCTGGTTGCTAGGGTCCAAATTCCCCTAGCAACCATGCAAAGATTTGAATAAGAGACTGGAATATGAATAGGAGAGGCCTGAATAGAAAGATAAATAATAAAAAGTAGCAATAACAATACATTTGTAGCCTTACAGAGCATTTGTTTTTTTTTAGATGCGGTCAGTGAACCCCATGAAAGCTGAAAAAAGTCAGAAGAAAAAGACAAACAATTAAAAACTTTAAAAAATAAAGACCAATTGAAAAGTTACTTATAATTGGCCATTCTACAACAAACTAAAAGTGAACTTAAAGGTGAACAACCCATTAAGTCTGGACGGGAACAGGGGGGATCGTGTGCTACACTCGGTCTTTATCTAAATCACTAATAATTACCTTACAGTCTGGGGAGAAAGGGTAAGGGGATACTGTAATCACATGTTCTTCTAAGGGTAAGGCCACAAGAGGAGATTTGGGAGATTTTGTCGCCTGGCAACTAATCGCCTCGTTTTTTGAGCAACTATCTCCCCGAACTGCCTCAGCGTTTTTCCCCTAGGCTACAAAGAAAAATCGCCTGCGCTAATGCACACGCGACGTTGCGTTTTCTATAGTCGCCTGAAGTTGCCTCACTGAAAAAAACGCTGAGGCAGTTCGGGGAAACAGTCGCTCAAAAGACGAGGCGGTTAGTCGCCAGGCGACAAAATCTCCCCGAATCTCCTCATGTGGCCTTGACACGCCAAGATTCGGGGAAATTTAGTTGCTCAACAAATAAATCGCCTCTTCTACGATAAGATTTGGGGAAATTTAGTCGCCCAACAGATAAATCGCCTCTTCTTCGGGGTGACTAATCTCCCCGAACTGCCTCTCTCCCGCCGGCTAGAATGTGAATCGCCGGCGGGATGTCACTCGGAGCGCTTAGTTTACCAAAGTCGCCCGAAGTTGTCTTGATAGGCAACTTTGGGCGACTTTGGAAAACTAAGCGCACAGTTTGCCATCCTGCTGGCGATTTACTATCTAGCAGGCGGGAGGCAGTTCAGGGAGATTAGTCGCCCCGTAGAAAAGGAGATATGGCGCCGGGCTGGGATTCTCCTGGAATCTGAGCATGTATCACCACCCTAAGTTTCTTATAGGAACCAATCATCAGGCATCTTGGTGACATTCAGGGGTGCATGCCTTTAATCATGTGATCAGTACAAGCATCCTCGTTGCTAGGGGTTACTAGACCTGAGGCAAACTTTCATCACGTAAGCCCAAAGCTGTTGCATTTTGGGCATCTTTACATCATTTTGAATGGCCGGGTACCAGTTTCTCTTAGAGAATTGGCAATGAAATAAGAGAGTTGGGGGTGGGGTGTAACCTGGCGAGTGTCAGCCCCTCAGGCAAGAACATCCCATTCAGCCTCGCTATCACATGGTGGTACCAGAACCCGTGGAGCCGGGTGTTGTGTGGTGCCGCTCCCCCCCCTCCGCTGGCGCTGAAAGGAGCAGCCAGCAATTTTTTTATCTCTCATTATGTGAATAATGAGGATTTGCCAATGTTCTGCTCCAGTTCCAGCGATGATTGAGCCGCATTTGACAATAAAAGTCCTGGAATATTTAAATTTTTACATTTAGTGATGATTCAGCTGCAGGGCAAGTAAATATTTGATACATTTAACTCCTACTGGGGAGGGATGTTTATGGGCTGGTGTTGGAGTAGCGCATCTGCCACATACAGCAGCTCCGGGGGGGGGGGGGCATGAAAGATTTCAGGGGCCCCCGACTATTCTAAAGAGACACAGGCTAATGTTGCTGTTGGCATAAAACCAAACCTTGTGATAGAAAATTCACAGATTTTCTTTAGTGAGAATTTTAAGAAACAGTTTGTAAGTGTAACTTGTGCAGCAGCCCCCGCTCCCCGACAGTCTCATGAATGAACAATCTCTCTGCTGAGAATTATTTTACATTATGTGTTTCTATCCAGATACTCTGTGAACTCCAGGCAGGTGTCCTGATATGCGCCGGGCTTAGCAGAAATGGGCCACCTGTTAGTGAACTACTCACTGCCCTAAGTAATAGAGAGTCTGGGAAATCTCAGTAATCATGAATATGTCACATGTCAATGCAGAAGAACTCACAGTAACAGTGGGATAATAGTCTCTGGGAAGGGAGTGTGACTGTGGGATAGCAGGTATAGTAGGGAGAGATGGTGTCTATAGTAACAGTGGATAATAGTCTCTGGGAAGGGAGTGTGACTGTGGGATAGCAGGTATAGTAGGGAGAGATGGTGCCTATAGTAACAGTGGGATAATAGTCTCTGGGAAGGGAGTGTGACTGTGGGATAGCAGGTATAGTAGGGAGAGATGGTGCCTATAGTAACAGTGGATAATAGTCTCTGGGAAGGGAGTGTGACTGTGGGATAGCAGGTGTAGTAGGGAGAGATGGTGTCTATAGTAACAGTGGGATAATAGTCTCTGGGAAGGGAGTGTGACTGTGGGATAGCAGGTATAGTAGGGAGAGATGGTGTCTATAGTAACAGTGGGATAATAGTCTCTGGGAAGGGAGTGTGACTGTGGGATAGCAGGTATAGTAGGGAGAGATGGTGTCTATAGTAACAGTGGATAATAGTCTCTGGGAAGGGAGTGTGACTGTGGGATAGCAGGTATAGTAGGGAGAGATGGTATCTATAGTAACAGTGGATAATAGTCTCTGGGAAGGGAGTGTGACTGTGGGATAGCAGGTGTAGTAGGGAGAGATGGTGTCTATAGTAACAGTGGGATAATAGTCTCTGGGAAGGGAGTGTGACTGTGGGATAGCAGGTATAGTAGGGAGAGATGGTGTCTATAGTAACAGTGGGATAATAGTCTCTGGGAAGGGAGTGTGACTGTGGGATAGCAGGTATAGTAGGGAGAGATGGTGTCTATAGTAACAGTGGGATAATAGTCTCTGGGAAGGGAGTGTGACTGTGGGATAGCAGGTATAGTAGGGAGAGATGGTGCCTATAGTAACAGTGAATAATAGTCTCTGGGAAGGGAGTGTGACTGTGGGATAGCAGGTATAGTAGGGAGAGATGGTGTCTATAGTAACAGTGGATAATAGTCTCTGGGAAGGGAGTGTGACTGTGGGATAGCAGGTATAGTAGGGAGAGATGGTGCCTATAGTAACAGTGGGATAATAGTCTCTGGGAAGGGAGTGTGACTGTGGGATAACAGGTATAGTAGGGAGAGATGGAGCCTATAGTAACAGTGGATAATAGTCTCTGGAAGGGAGTGTGACTGTGGGATAGCAGGTATAGTAGGGAGAGATGGTGCCTATAGTAACAGTGGGATAATAGTCTCTGGAAGGGAGTGTGACTGTAGGATAGCAGGTATAGTAGGGAAGAGATGGTGTCTATAGTAAACAGTGGATAATAGTCTCTGGGAAGGGAGTGTGACTGTGGGATAGCAGGTATAGTAGGGAGAGATGGTGCCTATAGTAACAGTAGGATAATAGTCTCTGGGAAGGGAGTGTGACTGTAGGATAGCAGGTATAGTAGCGGACGAGACTGGTGTCCTATAGTAAACAGTGGATAATAGTCTCTGGGAAGGGAGTGTGACTGTGGGATAGCAGGTATAGTAGGGAGAGATGGTGCCTATAGTAACAGTGGATAATAGTCTCTGGGAAGGGAGTGTGACTGTGGGATAGCAGGTATAGTAGGGAGAGATGGTGCCTATAGTAACAGTGGGATAATAGTCTCTGGGAAGGGAGTGTGACTAGGATAGCAGGTATAGTAGGGAGAGATGGTGTCTATAGTAACAGTGGATAATAGTCTCTGGGAAGGGAGTGTGACTGTGGGATAGCAGGTATAGTAGGGAGAGATGGTGCCTATAGTAACAGTGGGATAATAGTCTCTGGGAAGGGAGTGTGACTGTGGGATAGCAGGTATAGTAGGGAGAGATGTGTCTATAGTAACAGTAGATAATAGTCTCTGGGAAGGGAGTGTGACTGTGGGATAGCAGGTATAGTAGGGAGAGATGGTGCCTATAGTAACAGTGGGATAATAGTCTCTGGGAAGGGAGTGTGACTGTGGGATAGCAGGTATAGTAGGGAGAGATGGTGTCTATAGTAACAGTAGATAATAGTCTCTGGGAAGGGAGTGTGACTGTGGGATAGCAGGTATAGTAGGGAGAGATGGTGTCTATAGTAACAGTGGATAATAGTCTCTGGGAAGGGAGTGTGACTGTGGGATAGCAGGTATAGTAGGGAGAGATGTAGTAGGGAGAGATGGCTCAGTAGTAGCACCTGTGGTGGGTGTCTGCTTTTAGTATCCACATTGGGGGGCTGCTATTCAGACACGCTGTGTAATGTCATGCATCAAATTTGTAAACATGATTGTGTTTATTTTATCTCAATTTGTTGCTAATGAATTATGTGCCCGGCAGCAAACGCAATAATAACCCATTCACCTAATTCCCTTTTTTTATCACTAATTATTTCCAGCCGTGGAACAATAACTCACACCTCATAGTTCATTCTCATGGTGTCCCCCCACTAATCAGCCTGGCGGGGCCGCCCCCACCTCGCACCTCCAGCCTCCCCCCCTTTCACGAGTGGTCGATGTTTACTGAGTGCTAATAAGCTCCCGCGTCCAAGAAAAACCTCCGTCGGAATAACAATTACACAATCCGTAGAGTTAACAAGGTGGAGTGACCTTCAAGGCAAATTAAAAGCAAACAGAAAGGTGGAACCAACTGGCGGCTCGTGAGTCAAATCAAATGGGGAGGTGCTGGTTTAGGGGCCACAAGTGGGGTGTGGGGGGTCTTTGGATGAAGTGGGGGTCCCCCTTCTCTCTTCCATGGGGAGGTATAGGGGCCCACGAGGCCCAATTTCAATAAATATTGGCAAAACACTTCAACCTGTAGACGTTTTGGGAGCGTGACAAATAATTTGCTGTGGGGCCCAGTAATATCTGGTTACGCCACTGCAATGGGGTTTTTTTGCTTTAACAAACTTTTGGCACCGAGACCTAAAAATGAAATTGTGTGAATCCGAGAGACTAAGCGTCAGGGACTTTGGGGTGGGGGGGGTTAGTCTTTATGGATATTAAAAACTGCCAGTTTTGTGACGCCCCATTTGACTGTCAGTGTTTGAAGCGTAAGGAAATGAAAGCTAAGAGCGGCAGAATGACATTGCTCGTGGGCCGCAGAAGCGTAAAATGGGCTGCGCACCTTGATTATCGGAATAGGTTTAACCCCTTGGCTCCCACGATCGCTGGGTTCCTACTAGCGCACTAACGTGTAGAGGTTGGACCAAAAAATCTCTTGAAGGGCCACACGGGGCCCCGATGGCTTTCAGTTGGACAATACTATCTTGCCTCACTCCGCTTATTTATTCGCTTATACAGGGTGAATTCAATCCCGGACTGCTTCCAAGTCCAACATACCTTTTTAAGATGCGTGTAAGGATGAAGCACCCCAATTTTTTTTTTGTGCCCAAAGGCTTGTGCTTTGAATTTCTCCAAATAAATGCGACCAAGGCATAATTGCTTCATCCTTACACGCATCTTACAGTTGGACAGAACTACCTCTAGAACATAAACCCAGCAATCCCAATCCATTTAGATTGTAAGCTCTGCAGGCAAGGAACTCAATTGTCTTCTTTTTCCCAATGTCCGGCCTTTAAACGGAGATTTCTCTCCAGACGTCCGATTTATGGGCCCCGCTTGTATTGTTATTGCCGTTCCCTCCCTCGTCTGGATAATAAATGCGCGGTGAGAATGTGCAGCGTTGCATATACTATAAAAGAACCTGCATAAACTGCGCCCGTATGGGGGGATGTGAACATTGTTTCATCAGGAGCCTTTATGGATTTGTAAATTAATCTCATTTCCCTTTTAATCAAGGCAAGGACCGCAGCGCTGTTTGATTCGGCATTATATCGGCCGTCTGAAATGAAATAAAGAGAATAGAGAGAGTGAGAGATCTGCACTGCAGGGTTCTGCCCGCCGCACATTGTAGCTTTATAAGCACTGACTCCATCCAGCTGCAGCCGTGCATCCCCCTTCCCAAGAAATAGTGCAGATTGGGCAATCTTAACCGCCACTTACTATTCCCCTAACATACTCCCTACCGCTATGTCGTTCCACTAAAACCAATGCAGGGGATTTCAATAAAACAGCTGTTTGCTTGAACTTTAGGGAGCCCATTAAAACTGAAAGTGAAGCAGAATTTGCCAACATGAAAAGAGCAATAGGGGTGTGGGGTTCCCTTCGAAGGTACAGTATATTGGCTAGAACAGGGGTCCCCAACCTTTTTGTTAAAATATTAAAAAAGTTGAAGAGCAACACAAAAAATGGTCCATGGTGGTGCCACATAAGGGCTGTGATTGGCTATTGGTAGCCCCTATTGGTGGACTGGCAGCCTATAGGAGACTCTGTTTGGCAGTACACCTGGTTTTTATGCAACTAAAACTTGCCTCCAAGCCTGGAATTCAAAAATAATCACCTGCTTTGAGGCCACTGGGAGTAACATCCAAGGGGTTGGAGAGCAACATGTTGCTCACGAGCTACTGGTTGGGGATCACTGCTCTAGAAAGTGTCTGTATTGTAATTCATTGTATTAATTATTAACACCGATCCAGCGACAAAACCTAAGAGTCATATGGGGGTCTCGAAATAACTCCCCCCACCCAAACAAACAACTGGAATTGGTTTCAGTTGACTTATGATTTTGTTTCCTTGTTTGACTTCCTTTTGATCATCCGTTTGGTAAATGGGAATAGATTTCAACCTGATAATTCTTACCCAGTCTCGTTTATTGTGTTAATTGACTATTATTGTCCCTTTCCTTTGTCTGAACGGTCAGACGTCACATGAGAACTTCAGTTATGCACTTGGCCTTACTCTAGTGGCTCCATTATCCCCACTGTTACTATAGGCACCATTGCTCCCTACTATACCTGCTATCCCACAGTCACACTCCCTTCCCAGAGACTATTATCCACTGTTACTATAGGCACCATCTCTCCCTACTATACCTGCTATCCCACAGTCACACTCCCTTCCCAGAGACTATTATCCACTGTTACTATAGACACCATCTCTCCCTAGTATACCTGCTATCCCACAGTCATACTCCCTTCCCAGAGACTATTATCCCACTGTTACTATAGGCACCATCTCTCCCTACTATACCTGCTATCCCACAGTCACACTCCCTTCCCAGAGACTATTATCCACTGTTACTATAGGCACCATCTCTCCCTACTATACCTGCTATCCCACAGTCACACTCCCTTCCCAGAGACTATTATCCCACTGTTACTATAGGCACCATCTCTTCCTACTATACCTGCTATCCCACAGTCACACTCCCTTCCCAGAGACTATTATCCACTGTTACTATAGGCACCATCTCTCCCTAGTATACCTGCTATCCCACAGTCATACTCCCTTCCCAGAGACTATTATCCCACTGTTACTATAGGCACCATCTCTCCCTACTATACCTGCTATCCCACAGTCACACTCCCTTCCCAGAGACTATTATCCCACTGTTACTATAGGCACCATCTCTTCCTACTATACCTGCTATCCCACAGTCACACTCCCTTCCCAGAGACTATTATCCACTGTTACTATAGACACCATCTCTCCCTACTATACCTGCTATCCCACAGTCATACTCCCTTCCCAGAGACTATTATCCACTGTTACTGTAGACACCATCTCTTCCTACTATACCTGCTATCCCACAGTCACACTCCCTTCCCAGAGACTATTATCCACTGTTACTATAGGCACCATCTCTCCCTACTATACCTGCTATCCCACAGTCACACTCCCTTCCCAGAGACTATTATCCACTGTTACTATAGACACCATCTCTCCCTACTATACCTGCTATCCCACAGTCACACTCCCTTCCCAGAGACTATTATCCACTGTTACTATAGACACCATCTCTCCCTACTATACCTGCTATCCCACAGTCACACTCCCTTCCCAGAGACTATTATCCCACTGTTACTATAGGCACCATCTCTTCCTACTATACCTGCTATCCCAGAGTCACACTCCCTTCCCAGAGACTATTATCCACTGTTACTATAGGCACCATCTCTCCCTACTATACCTGCTATCCCACAGTCACACTCCCTTCCCAGAGACTATTATCCACTGTTACTATAGACACCATCTCTCCCTACTATACCTGCTATCCCACAGTCACACTCCCTTCCCAGAGACTATTATCCACTGTTACTATAGGCACCATCTCTCCCTACTATACCTGCTATCCCACAGTCACACAGGGGATTGTGGTACTTGTAGTTCGGCAGCAACTAGAGGTCTGAAAGTCAAGGTTAATAAGAAATACTGGGAAAATCAGAGACCCATAAAAAATGCAATTAACAAGGCTGCGCTGATTGAAAATTGATTGCTCTCCAGCTATGCTGACCTTCAACTTACTTGTACAATATAATGTAGAAATGTCTCCACAGTGCAATTCAATATAATGTACTTTATTGTGTTGATTTAATTAGAGTGGGGGGCAGCCATCATCATTGCACACCTCACTTCCTGCCCTTTCCTTCCACAGTGGGTCACAACCTCCCAAACAGGAAATGGACATTGCAAGGAAAGCAAAGTTCCTGCCAGTCTGCCGACAATTAGCAATGGCATATTTCTAGGGTGCTGCCAGGATATCGATGTGCTTAAAGGGGTATTTCACCTTTAAATTAACTTTTAGTATGTTACAGAATGGTCGATTCCAAGCAACTTTTCAATTGGTCTTTGTTATTTTATTTTTTATTTTTTATATTTTTTTAATTAATTGCCTTCTTCCTCTGATTCTTTCCAGCTTTCAAATGGGGCTCTGAAAACAAACGCTCTGTAAGGCTACACATGTATTGTTATTGCTACTTTTTATTACTCCTCTTTCTATTCAGGCCTCTCCTATTCATATTCCAGTCTCTTATTCATATCAATGCATGGTTGCTATGGGAATTTGGACCCTAGCTACCAGATTGCTAGAAATGCAAACTGCAGAGCTGCTTAAGAAAAAGCTAAATAACTACAAATACACAAATAATAAAAAATGAAAACCAATTGCAAATTGTCTCAGAATATCCCTCTCTACATCATACTAACAGTTAATTTAAAGGGGAACAACTCCTTTAAACCCACCCAAAAACATTTTATGCGTAAGGAAGGAAATTTAATTTTTTAATTAAACTAAACCTTACTGTCTACAACTGTCCCTTGGTATTCACTGCACCACTGGCTCCAACACAAGAAACGCTTGAAACAATGTATTAGAAGGGAACTGATCTCTGCTACATTTTTTCCAAGAGGCAGAACCAACAGTGCAAAAAGGGCAAAACAAAAACTATTTGTTAAAGGGGTTGTTCACCTTTGAGTTATCTTTTAGTATGATGTAGAGTGGGATATTCTGAGACAATTTGCAATTGGTTTTCATTTTTTTTATTATGTGTGGTTTTTGACTTATTTAGCTTTTTATTCAGCAGCTCTCCAGTTTGTAATTTCAGCCATTTGGTTGTTAGGGTCCAAATTCCCCTAGCAACCATGCATTGATTTGAATAAGAGACTGGAACATGAATAGTGGAGGCCTAAATATATAGATTAATAGAAAGTAGCAATAATAACACATTTGTAGCCTTACAGAGCATTTGTTTTTAGAAGGGGTCAGCGACGCCCATTTAAAATCTGCAAAGAGTCAGAAGAAAAAGGTAAATAACTATAACACAATAAAGAATAAATAATTAAAACCAATCGAAAAGTTGCTTAGAATTTTAAAGGGGTGGTTCACCTTTAGATTAACTTTTAGTATGATGTAGAGAGTGATATTCTGAGACAATTTGCAATTGGTTTTTATTTTTTATGATTTGTGGGTTTTGACTTATTTAGCTTTTTATTCAGCAGCTCTCCAGTTTGTAATTTCAGCAATCTGGTTGCTAGGGTCCAAATTCCCCTAGCAACCATGCATTGATATGAATAAGAGACTGGAATATGAATAGGAGAGGCCTGAATAGAAAGAGGAGTAATAAAAAGTAGCAATAACAATATATTATTATTAACATGTATTTATATAGCGCCAACATATTGCGTAGTCTTAAGGTTGCCGTACACTGGTAAATTAAAGCTGCCGGTATTGGTCCTTTCGACCGATTCGGCATCTTATCTGCCCGTGTGTAGGGGCTCCAGACGGGTCCTCACAATTGATATCAGGCCAAAAATTGTCCAGATATCGATCAGGCAAGTTTGATTTTTTTCTGCGATCCAGGACCGCATCCAGGCCCGGATTTGTGGAAAGGCCACCTAGGCCCGGGCCTAGGGCGGCAGGATTTTAGGGGGGGGCGGCATGCTACCCAACCACACCCACATTGGTTCAAAAACACTGGGGATGTGCTGGAGATACAATAATTTTTTACATTTTCCATGTGCCAATCCCCATTGCTCCTGTCCCCCTGGAGGGGAGAGGGGCGACGAACGGCAGTGGGCCTAGGGGCGCCCGATATGTAAATCCGGCCCTGACCGCATCGGCTAGTTGATGCAATCCTGCGAACCGTCTGCGCCCATTCGCAGCATTATAATCCGAACGTTCGCCCCCAGTGCCGAACGTTTGGATTCTCCCGATATCACCCAGCCGTTAGTGGGCATATAAGGTTAAATGGATACTGTCATGGGAAAATATGTTTTTTTCTGAATGCATCAGTAAATAGTGCTGCCCCCTCAGAATTCTGCACTGAAATCCATTTCTCAAAAGAACAAACAGATTTTTTCATATTTAATTTTGAAATCTGACAGGGGGCTAGACATATTGTCAGTTTCCCAGCTGCCCCCAGTCATGTGACTTGTGCTCTGATAAACTTCAGTCACTCTTTACTGCTGTACTGCAAGTTTGGGTGATATCGGTCCCTCCCCCCCCCAGCAGTCTAACAACAGAACAATTGGAAGGTAACCAGATAACAGCTCCCTAACACAAGATAACAGCTGCCTGGTAGATCTAAGAACAAAACAATAGTAAAATCCAGGTCCCATTGAGACACATTCAGTTACATTGAGTAGGAGAAATAACAGCCTGCCAGAAAGCAGTTCCATCCTAAAGTGCAGGCTGAGGTCACATGACTAGGGCAGCTGGGAAACTGACAATATGTCTAGCCCCATGTCAGATTTCAAAATTGAGTATAAAAAAATCTGTTTGCTCTTTTAAGAATTGGATTTCAGTGCAGAATTCTGCTGGAGCAGCTCTATTAACTGATGTGTTTAAAAAAAAAACATGTTTTCCCATGACAGTATCCCTTTAAGATCCGCAGATCTTATAGTGTATGGCCTCCTTTACAGAGCATTTGTTTTTTTTTAGATTGGGTCAGTGACCCCCATTTGAAAGTTGGAAAGTGTCAGAAGAAGAAGAAGAAGGCAAATCATTTAAAAACTATAAAAAAGAAAAAATGAAGGTCAATTGAAAAGTTCCATTCTATAACATACTAAAAGTGAACTTAAAGGTGAACCACCCTTTTATAAATTACTTATGAAAACGTATTATATTTCCAAAAGTTCAACTTTTTGACTGATTCGGCCGCCCACATAATGGGTTAAATCAGGCTTAGACCAAGTCAGCCTACATTGAAACCCTTAGAATTGATTTATTACAGCCACCCCTGCCCGGCGTCTGCTCCATGGACTGCGCACAGTTAATATTAGCTACAGTTTCAATGAGCTTTGTGTCTGCAATTCATCTACAGCACAAACAGATCACACATCTAATAACATTCTATTAGGAACTAAGAGCGTCATTAATGTATGCAGGCAGGCACATATGTCCTAGTAAATATATATATATATATATATATATATATATATATATATATACAGCTGAAAACAACAAATCCCAGCAAAGCTCAAATCCCCAATCTCTCCAACAGCTTCTATGTGACAGATTAAAGAGAGAGGGAGCTGAGCACAATAAGGGAGGAGGTGAGACGGGGGCAGCAGATAATATCAAGTGATAGACAGAGAGACTGGCCAATCCCAAGCAACTCCACCTGCAAACTGACAGTCTGTCTGCCACACTGAGGGACTAAGCAATAATATAGGATCAGTGTTTACTGCAAAGGTGTCAGTGAAACCAACATTAATTCAAGGGAAACTCAACCCCAAAACAGGGTTTTCTCTAATGAAAGAAAATGCAACTCCCCAATACACATGCATTGCACACTAGTTACATATCAATGTCATTGCTGCACAAAGCAGGTTCTGGTTCTGACTATTGACACAATGTAGCAAGAGTCGCTTCTTCTGCAGACCCGGGAATTAGCGGGAATTTGCTGCATTCTGCCACGTTTGTTTTAGGAAGGTAAATTAATGTTGGTAAAATGAGTTGTAGTTCAGTTTTTTAGGTGGAGTTACCCCTTTAACTGAAAAAACAAAAGGGCATTGCTTTTAACAAGCAAAACACATGATGGGCAATGTTAATCAAAACTGGGGTCTTATCCTAGGAATGCAATGTAACACTCAACGGGGAGCAGAGCCAGGCCATCCCGGCAAGACGCCCTAGGCAACCTGGCCGGCCATGGCGCCGGCTGATAACGTGCTCGATTGCGCATGCGCAAAACTACACGCGAAGCACGCATGCGCAAAACTGCGCATTTCCACACAGAAATTTCAGCAGCGGCTGGGGAGAGATGGAAACTGCTCAGAAGCGCCTTTACACACTGAAGTTCCGGCAGTGGCCAGAGAGATACGGGACCGGACATGGGGTAGGCGACAGAGGAGGTACCTACTCTGCCTACCCCTAGTTCCGGCCCTGACGGGAAGAGTTGGCGCCAGGCCTGGACTGGCAATCTGTGGGTTCTGGCAAATGCCAGAGGGGTTGCTATAAGGTGCCATAGAAAGTCACTATTTAATGGGCTGGTAAGGGCTGTTTGGGCCTCTATGTGGGCTGATTGGGCCTCTCTGTACCTGAAATGCCAGGGCCTATTTTAATTTTCAGTCCGGACTTGGTTGGCGCTGTGAGCCTGAATAATACAGATGTGTGTCCCTTTAAATTCCACCATGGGGGGAAGCTGTGAGTTTAGTGCCCCAGAGAGCATATGGCAGGAAGAGAGAGTGCGACAGGAGGAGAGTGTGGCAGAGGTGAGAGTATGGCATTAGGAGAGAGTGCGACAGAGGAGAGAGTGTGGCAGGAGGAGAGAGTGCGGCAGAGGTAGGGTTACCATCAGGCCCGGAATTGTGGAAAGTCTACCTAGGCCGGCAAGATTTTAGGGGGGCGGCATGCTGCCCAACCATACCCACATTGGCCCACATTGGTTCAAAAACACTGGGGATGCACTATAGATACAATATTTTTTTTAATTTCCTATGCACCAATCCCCATTGCTCCTGTTCCCCTGGAGGGGACAGGGGCGATGAATGGTAGTGGGCCTAGGGGTGCCCCCTATGTAAATCCGGCCCTGGTTGCCATCTTTTCTGGAAAAAAAATACCAGCCTTCCTATATTCTTGCCGTTTTTTTACTATTAATAACATTGGCATGAGGCATCATTTAAACTGGCCTGTCTGTTAAAATACCGGGCAGGTGGCAACCCTAGTCAGAGGAGAGAGTGCGGCAGAAGGAGAGGGTGCATTACAATACGAGAGACATCCCCTAGTGAGAGAGTGGGGATTAGGAGAGAAACATATTTAAAAGCAGTGAAGCTTCAGGAAATCTGCCTTCCCTTTCTAAATCTCCTCAAATCACCCGAGCTGGCAATCTGCTGCCCCCTCCCAAGTGCCTGAGCCCCCTCCTGTTTCACTATAAAGGGGCGGCACGGGCTGAGGGTGGCAACGTCTGTGCGGCTTCCTCCAAACTACACATGGCTTGTATTGTGTATCATTGTATTGTGTATCATTGTATTGTGTATCATTGTATTGTGTATCATTGTATTGTGTATCATTGTATTGTGTATCATTGTATTGTGTATCATTGTATTGTGTATCATTGTATTGTGTATCATTATATTGTGTATCATTGTATTGTGTATTATTGTATTATGTATCATTGTATTGTGTATCATTATATTGTGTATCATTGTATTGTGTATCATTATATTGTGTATCATTGTATTGTGTATCATTGTATTGTTGTACAGCCTGGATACTTTATTTCTCTTTTAAAGGAACAGAAGATCTCTGGGTAATTTCTTAGGGAACTGGATACATTGTATTTACCTATTGGTCTCAATGCGACATGTTTCCATTTGACTTGGGAAATTAGGGACCCTTAGGGCCCCCATTTGTTCTTAGAGGCCAACCTGTGTATGGGCCCTGATATGCCAATATATCCCATTTCATATTAATTAGATACGTTTTTGAGCAGGGGTTATATTGGTTCAGACAGTGGGACCTTCAGTTCTGGTAAAGAGACTGTGGACCTTTAATAGTGTTATTGGGAAGGAGAGCAGCCCTCCAGCTGTGTTTAGGGAAAGAGGTTCCAGAACTGGTAAGGAAATCAGTCCCTTTATATTATAGGTATAAATAGCGGTCCTTCAGTTGTGGGAAAGAGAGCAGCCCATAATTAGTGTTAAGGAGAACAGCCTTTGACAACTTTTAAAGAAAGCAGTTCCTTAAAGGAAAACTATACCCCCAAAATGAACACTTAAGCAACAGACAGTTTATATCATATTGTGTGGCATATTAAAGAATCTTATCAAACCGGAATATATATATTTAAATAAAATTGTCCTTTTACATCTCTTGCCTTGAAGCACCATTTAGTGATGGTCTGTGTGCTTCCTCAGAAATCACCTGACCAGAAATACCGCACCTCTAACTGTAACTGGAAGAGATCACCTGACCAGAAATACTGCAGCTCTAACTGTAACAGGAAGAGATCACCTGACCAGAAATACTGCAGCTCTAACTGTAACAGGAAGAAGTGTGGAAGCAAAATACACAACTCTGTCTGTTAATTGGCTCATGTGACCTAACATGTTTGGTTTGTTTGTGTGCACCGTGAATCCTACGATCCCAGGGGGGGGCGGCCCTTATTTTTTAAAATGGCAATTTTCTATTTATGATTACCCAATGGCACATACTACTAGAAAAGCATATTATTATGAAAATGGTTTATTTACATGAAGCAGGATTTTACATATGAGCTGTTTTATGCAGTATCTTTTTATAGAGACCTACATTGTTTGGGGGGTATAGTTTTTCTTTAAAGGGATTCTTCACCTTCCAAACACTTTTTTCAGTTCAATTGTTTTCAGACTTTTTTCAGTTACTTTCTATTTTTTATTTTTTTACTGTTTTTTTTTTCCAAAGTCTAAGTTAAAAGTTGAATGTTGGTGTCTGGTGTTTGAGTCTGGCACCTCAGTAATTCAGGTGCAGATTCTGTTACAATTTTACAACATTGAATTGATCCATTTCTCAGCAGCATCTCTGGAGTATTAGTAACTATTGTATCAAGTCTAACAGCTGCCTGTAATGAATCCCAGAGATTCTACTCAGCAGGGACAAAGATAAAAAATCAACTTTATGTATCATTTTAGACCAGTTTACAGGGTCGGTGACCCCCCTCCCAGGGCTGCTTTAGGAGCACACTTTACACTTAATTATTAGAAAAACGGTCACACATAGAAAATAGAAAGTAATTGGAAAAAGTCATTATTTCTGGTGAACAATCTGAAAACAACTAGGTGATTGAAGGTGAACAACCCCTTTAATAATATTGGTAGAAACAGTGGTCCATCAGTTGTGGGAAGGAGCGCAGCCCATAAGTAGTCTTAAGGAGAAGAGCCTCTCACAACTGGTAAGGAAAGCAGCCCCTTAAAATTATTGGTAGTAACTGTGGCCCTTCAGTTGTGGGAAGGAGAGCAGCCCTTCAGTTGTGGGAAGGAGAGCAGCCCTTTAGTTGTGATATACAACAGGTGGCAACAACCTTAGCCAACAAATATCTGGACTGACAGAGGTGTAATTCACAGCTGCTGAAGGGCCATCAGTTTAGGCTGATATACATGTGGAATTTATAAACAAGCAAGATACTCGCTCCCTGTACTGAACTACATTACCCAGGGACTCCTGTTGAGTAAATGAGAATGCTGGGAGATCTAATAACACATGGAAGGGCTCACACACACTTCTTCTGTGCTATAACTTCCCATAATAATGTCTCCTTTCATGTCCTTTGAATACATTGCTAATAACAGCCCTGCTGGAGAATAATATCCAGGATACTTATTATACCCTGACACTACATCACTCAGCTCCCGGGAGCTTTCAGCCACGATCTGTTTCCCAAACAAACATAATTAGGGCATTTTGGGCCCTTAAATTTGCTTCACAATAGAATCATCATTTCCTCCGCTTCCCCCCACATCGCACCCTCCGTGTAACAAGCACATGTGAGAGATGGGCCCCCAGCTCCGACTTTATAAAGACGACAACATAAGTCAGAGACAGAGACCAAAGCCACAAAAAGAAAACAGATGGACTCTGAGCCGACTCTGCTTATTATTATGTGCATAGATGAATCTGCAGCCACATTCTCTTTTCATAGCTTGTAACCACTTACCAACCAACCTAGTAACCAGAACTCTGTTACACACCCTCCATAACCTCTGTGCCCCATAGTACCAGGCATTTACTTTCATATAGAGCTGGTGTAAGGGGTATAGACAGAGGCAGTGACTATTGGTCTCATGGATAGGGTAGGTGGGATGTGTGTGGGGGCTGTGGGATAGCAGGTATAGTAGGGAGAGATGGTGCCTATAGTAACAGTGGGATAATAGTCTCTGGGAAGGGAGTGTGACTGTGGGATAGCAGGTATAGTAGGGAGAGATGGTGTCTATAGTAACAGTGGATAATAGTCTCTGGGAAGGGAGTGTGACTGTGGGATAGCAGGTATAGTAGGGAGAGATGGTGCCTATAGTAACAGTGGGATAATAGTCTCTGGGAAGGGAGTGTGACTGTGGGATAGCAGGTATAGTAGGGAGAGATGGTGTCTATAGTAACAGTGGATAATAGTCTCTGGGAAGGGGAGTGTGACTGTGGGATAGCAGGTATAGTAGGGAGAGATGGTGTCTATAGTAACAGTGGATAATAGTCTCTGGGAAGGGGAGTGTGACTGTGGGATAGCAGGTATAGTAGGGAGAGATGGTGTCTATAGTAACAGTGGATAATAGTCTCTGGGAAGGGAGTGTGACTGTGGGATAGCAGGTATAGTAGGGAGAGATGGTGTCTATAGTAACAGTGGGATAATAGTCTCTGGGAAGGGAGTGTGACTGTGGGATAGCAGGTATAGTAGGGAGAGATGGTGCCTATAGTAACAGGGGGGCTGTTATAAGGGGTTGAAGGTGGGTGCTGCTTCAAATAAATAACAATAGCAGATTACAGAACATAAAATTCAATGTAGCAGTAATGCACATTCCCCAAGTGTTCTCCTTACACCACTACGCACCCTACACTGGTGTGAGTTGCAGTACTACTCCTCACTGGCAGATGTATATAATATAAGAGCGATACATTCCTTCCCAGCCGTTCTGTTCAAGCTGCTCAGATTCCCATGGTCCGTGGGTCTGGCTGGTGCTGGGGGCAGTGTGGGGGGAGGCGGTGGGAATGGGACCTGCTGTTTCTATTCAGACTGGAGGCAGATTTCTATACAGAGGCAGGAGGGGGACAGACCATCCGTTTTCTCTTCTCTGAGACCCATTGTGACTGCCACTCACTGCCTTTAGGAAACATGTGGCAATTCTCCCACAGGCTCTGGGGAAGGACATGAGAGGGGGGTCAGTGGAGACCTGGCATTTAGCAGGTTGGCACATTAACCCCTGCGTGGCCAGTTGGGAAGTGCCAAGGCAGAAATTGTGTTTATTCATCTTCCTCCCTGTAAAGAACAACTGAGCCACAACCAGAAAGCTTTTATATCCTCCTTTACTGACAAGTGACAATACAGAAGGAGTGACAGCATCTGATTGGCTGAGAAATGAATGGCGCGGCTTAGACTGACGTTTTGCCAATTAAAAAATAAGTCACATAGTCGCTGCCCAGGCTGCTGATTCTCGACCCTATTTGTACCCAAACACACAGGCAGAGGCATGAGCTTCCAACACAGGGCGGGATAATGATTTAAATATTCTTACTGATATAAGTGGGATACTATCATCTAAATCTAACAGTGTCTTATAATCTGCCCCAAAACAGGGTGAAATGTTTAGTAACGTAGAGTCGTTTTGGGCAAAGTAATTTGGAAACATTATAGTAAGCTTTGTACTTGATAATGGAATAAAGTTTCTTACAAAGCAGCAGTCCTGTCCTGCTTTATGGCAGCTGAGATTCTAGCTATCTGTATAACAGAACATTCTGTCCCAGTGGCTGCACAGATCCTATCTGATCCCCATTGTAAGCAGCAGTCCTGTCCTGCTTTATGGCAGCTGAGATTCTAGCTATCTGTATAACAGAGCATTCTGTCCCAGTGGCTGCACAGATCCTATCTGATCCCCATTGTAAGCAGCAGTCCTGCCCTGCTTTATGGCAGCTGAGATTCTAGCTATCTGTATAACAGAACATTCTGTCCCAGTGGCTGCACAGATCCTATCTGATCCCCATTGTAAGCAGCAGTCCTGCCCTGCTTTATGGCAGCTGAGATTCTAGCTATCTGTATAACAGAACATTCTGTCCCAGTGTTTGCATAGATCCTATCTGATCCACATTGTAAGCAGCAGTCCTGTCCTGCTTTATGGCAGCTGAGATTCTAGCTATCTGAATAACAGAACATTCTGTCCCAGTGGCTGCACAGATCTGATACAACAGTAAAAGAAAATCGAGACAGTAGAATAAAGATAAAATGAATAGTCTTTGATTGGTTCCCACAAAGTTTGAACATTTTAAAAGATCAATGGGAAATGACTACAGGCCAGGATTTTAGAATCAGCAATACTAGTCCATCATAAGCAGGAGGGATACACAGATTACACTGCTCAGTTGCCGTATTTAAGCAGATCTTTATATTGACGCTGTGTGATTTGTGCGTATTGATCATGTCACCCAGGCCATTTCATGCAGTCATTAAAGGAGAAGTTAACAAATGAACTTCCAGCATGATATAGATGTCTGAATTCCAAGAAATTGTCTCATAGTAGATTAGGTTAAAACAAGAACCATCACGTTCAGGCTTTTCTCCAAGTGCCTCACTTCTAGTAGATCCAGAGGAAGACAAAGAAAATCCATTAGATGTTCTTGACCTTCATTATTCCAATGGTTTGTTCTGCAGTTCTCCAAGTTGCCATTTAAACTGCTAAAATGATTGTTAGGGTCACTGACCCCGGCAGTTATTGAAGGATTACTGCTTTGAGGCAAAAATTATGAAAATCTGTTGAACAAGCTCTGGGACGTGCTGCAAGTATATAAATAAGGGATACTAGTAACTATTCCCTATACAGGAGGAGAGTCCCCTGTCGTGTCAGGATTTGATTCTATGAGAATAATTATGTTTGGGTGATGATGTGAACTGACTTATCCATAATGATGTTCTGTAGCTTCAATTTGAGTCTGACTTGTAATGGAGCCAATTGCTTTATAATTTCACAGCCCGGTGTTTTATTAGGAGAAGGTGTCAAATCAATTTAGTGACACAAAGGAAAAACCGTGTGTGAGTCTAAACACACAAACACTCATGTACCACCTCATGTGACATGTTGGTTTTGTCTGAACAAACACCTTCCTTTCCCCACACACTCCTGACAACTAACAACTAACAAGTGTGTGTTATAATTGCCCCATAATCCCTGCCTAACTGGCATTAACTCTTCCCTCCTGCCTACCCCTACCAACAGGCACCCCAAATCCCCCCCCCCCTAACTGGCCTTCAGACTGGGCCCCCTTAGCTCATAACAAGGTTACAGATATATAGAAACATTGGGGTAACAGTCACCCTGCTATAGTTCCAGGGGTACCCAGGGCACAAATAAGCACTCACCCCAAATCTCCCCCTAACTGACCTTCAGACTGGGCCCCCTTAGCTCATAACAAGGTTACAGATATATAGAAACATTGGGGTAACAGTCACCCTGCTATAGTTCCAGGGGTACCCAGGGCACAAATAAACACTCACCCCAAATCTCCCCCTAACTGACCTTCAGACTGGGCCCCCTTAGCTCATAACAAGGTTACACATATATAGAAACATTGGGGTAACAGTCACCCTGCTATAGTTCCAGGGGTACCCAGGGTACAAATAAACACTCACCCCAAATCTCCCCCTAACTGGCCTTCAGACTGAGCCCCCTTAGCTCATAACAAGGTTACAGATATATAGAAACATTGGGGTGTCACCCTGCTATAGTTCCAGGGGTACCCAGGGCACAAATAAGCACTCACCCCAAATCTCCCCCTAACTGGCCTTCAGACTGGGCCCCCTTAGCTCATAACAAGGTTACAGATATATAGAAACATTGGGGTAACAGTCACCCTGCTATAGTTCCAGGGGTACCCAGGGCACAAATAAGCACTCACCCCAAATCTCCCCCTAACTGACCTTCAGGCTGGGCCCCCTTAGCTCATAACAAGGTTACAGATATGTAGAAACATTGGGGTAACAGTCACCCTGCTATAGTTCCAGGGGTACCCAGGGTACAAATAAGCACTCACCCCAAATCTCCCCCTAACTGACCTTCAGACTGGGCCCCCTTAGCTCATAACAAGGTTACAGATATATAGAAACATTGGGGTGTCACCCTGCTATAGTTCCAGGGGTACCCAGGGTACAAATAAGCAGTCACCCCAAATCTCCCCCTAATTTACCTTCAGGCTGGGCCCCCTTAGCTCATAACAAGGTTACAGATATATAGAAACATTGGGGTAACAGTCACCCTGCTATAGTTCCAGGGGTACCCAGGGTACAAATAAGCACTCACCCCAAATCTCATCCCTTATCCCAGAGCCATGAGGAGTCATAAGCAAAAGCAATTACAAGGTAAGAATGTAGCAGTGAGTGTGACAAGAGAGACACAAATAAAGGGGTACTCGCTCTGTAGAACTGACACAGAGAGGGTTAATACCAGGTGGCAGTAAGTGATTAGCAAGTAAATTGTACAACACAAACAGACACTTCTGTTACAAACATGTGTGTGTCGCACCACCTCCCAGAATGTACTAAGTGTGCTCTGACACACTCTGGGGGTCACTTACATTTCCTGCCCCCCAACATCAAAATCCCTTCTCACCACTGATGTGTCGGCACTTGCCTGTCCAGCAGAGAAGGGGTTGGGGGTCAGTTTGACACATAATTGTTATTGTCACAGCGATGGAGGAATCAGTCAGTGGGGCCCATCATATGTAGCCTTTGGGCAACTCCCGGCAGCACCGCTGTGAAGGGACTATAACAATATTTATTATTATATCATATATATTATTTTATATCAGTTTATATATATACATTATATTTATTATATATCAGTTTATATTTATACATTATATTTATTATATATCAGTTTATATATATATTATATTTATTATATATCAGTTTATATATATATATTATATTTATTATATATCAGTTTATATTTATACATTATATTTATTATATATCAGTTTATATTTATATATTATATTTATTATATATCAGTTTATATATATATTATATTTATTATATATCAGTTTATATATATATTATATTTATTATATATCAGTTTATATTTATATATTATATTTATTATATATCAGTTTATATATATATTATATTTATTATATATCAGTTTATATATATATTATATTTATTATATATAAGTTTATATATATATATATATATATATATATATATATATATATATATATATATATATATATATATATATATTTGCTGATGCTGTTACACCCTTTGTCTGTAAGATATTTTTTGGGTAATGGTGCAACTGGGCAGAAGTGGGTTCATCTAGAGCTTGGCCTGCTCCCCTTATGGGGCCCACAAATTTTGCACTGGGACCCTTAATGGGGGTGGTTAACCTCTAAGTTAACTTTTAGTATGTTATACGATGGCCAATTCTAAGCAACATTTCAATTGGTCTAAATTTTTTCATATAGTTTTTAAATTATTTGCCTTCTTCTGCTGACTCTTTGCAGCTTTCAAATGGGGGTCACTGACCCCATCTAAAAAACAAATGCTCTGTAAGGCTACAAATGTATAGTTATTCCTACTTTTTATTCCTCATCTTTCTGTTCAGGCCTCTCCTACTCATATTCCAGTCTCTTATTCACATCAATGCATGGTTGCTAGGGGAATTTGAACCCTAGCAACCAGATTGCATAAATTGCAAAGTGGAGAGCGGCTGAATAAAAAGCCAAATAACACAAAAAAACCCACAAATAATAAAAAATGAAAACCAATTGCAAAATGTCTGAGAATATCACTCTCTACATCATACTAACAGTTAATTTAAAGGTGAACAACCCCTTTTAGGTACAGAACTGCCACCCTGCGACTGGTCTTCATTTCCTCTATAGGTGGGTCAGTACCTAGGGTCCCCCAGCAAAGGACTAATGCCATCCTCTATCATAACCCAATATGGTGTCCATAACATTTAGCACCACCTAATTGTGCACGCTAATTAAATGGCAAATCAACCCCAAAATAAACATTTACCTAATAAAAGAAAACACAATTCTAAGCAACTTTCCAATATTCATGCATTAGAAATTTTCAGTGCTTTTAAAGTTATTTGTAAAAACGATATCTATTAAAAGCAGCATTTGCTTACCTCCTGGTTGTTACTTTTTATACAATTTTGCAAAAGTCTTGGTTCCCCACCAGCAAAGTCAGGACTATTAATCAGTTGCCTTGTCTTACATTGTATCAAGTCTTAGCCATCAAGGCAGAGTATAGGCAGGGACTAGTGATGTGCTGGCTGGGCCGATACCTGCGGGATATCGAGTTCGGGCCGAACTCGCACCCTCATTTATGGGTCCGGGTCGAGCTCTTCTTCCCGCGCTTCCCGCCAGCTTACACTGCCGGCTTCAGATTTCCGTTTTATAGCCGCATGTCTGCTCGCCCCGCCCCTTTTGTGATGTCATTGGCGGTTCTGTGCAGCGCGGGTCTATTAAAGGAACCCAGAATTGGGCTCGGGCGGCCGTGGGTTTTACCCGACCTGCACATCACTAGCAGGGACAGACAAACAATGCTTTCAATAGCAGTATATATACAAATAAATTAAAAACCATAGAAAACGTGTAATGAATGTTTATTGCAAAGTTGCTTAGAATAATATTTTCTTTTATTAGGCAAATTTTTATGTTGGGGTTGACTTGTCCTTTAATTGCTGGCAGCTTGTCCTCTGTGTATCCAGTTCCCTGTGCAACAATGGCACCAACGTGTAGGATAAACCCTTGTGTGTGTGACAATAGCAGGAATGGATGTCACAATGTGCTGCCACAAAGGAAAGAATTTGGGTGACAATACTTGGATTTGAATAACACAGTCTGGAATTTCTTTGTGTTACTTTAAAAAAAACATTTGTGTGACGTTTCTCTGAACACGCGCGGCCCCGGCTGGAGCGATACTGGAACATTATATAACAAAATGCTGGTTGCTAGGGTAAGGGCCACCATCAGAAATAGTGGGGCCCCATATGAAAAAAATTCTGGGCCCCCTGGGCTCCACCCAACTGAGGCCCTGCCCACCCCACAGTAAAAAGACCACAGAGACGCGAGTGCTGAAACAGTAAAAACACTTTTGGCCAAAGGATTATTAAAGGGATACTGTCATCGGAAAACATGTTTTTTTCAAAACACATCAGTTAATAGTGCTGCTCCAGCAGAATTCTGCACTGAAATCCATTTCTCAAAAGAGCAAACAGATTATTTTATATTCAATTTTGAAATCTGACATGGGGCTAGACATTTTGTCAATTTCCCAGCTGCCCCTGGTTATGTGACTTGTGCCTGCACTTTAGGAGAGAAATACTTTCTGGCAGGCTGCTGTTTTTACTTCTTAATGTAACTGAAGGAGTCTCAATGGGACTGGGTTTTACTATTGAGTGTTGTTCTTAGATCTACCAGGCAGCTGTTATCTTGTGTTAGGGAGCTGTTATCTCGTTACCTTCCCATTGTTCTTTTGTTTGGCTGCTGGGGGGGGGGAAGGGAGGGGGGTGATATCACTCCAACTTGCAGTACAGCAGTAAAGGGTGATTGAAGTTTATCAGAGCACAAGTCACATGACTTGGGGCAGCTGGGAAATTGACAATATGTCTAGCCCCATGTCATATTTCAAAACTGAATATAAATAAATCTGTTTGCTCTTTTGAGAAATGGATTTCAGTGCAGAATTCTGCTGGAGCAGCACTATTAACTGATTCATTTTGAAAAAATTTTTTTTCCCATGACAGTATCCCTTTAAGCCCGCCCCCACATCAAAGTAAATTCTTTATGTAGGTACCTGCTCTAACCTAAATTACACAAAGCTTTACAATCTGCATTTCTAACGTACTAATAAGCATGCCTCCCAACATTTTGGAAATAGAAAGAGGGACAAAAATAATTTTTGACCACGCCTATTTTTGTGGCCACACCCCCTAATTACCATGTTCATTTTACAAAATTTGCAGGTTATGAAAGTTTGAACACATTTCTGTGGTTTTTTTTCCAGTTATTACAGTTTTGCTAATGAAGGTGAATTGCCCTTTAAGCTGTGAGTCTAAGTTCTCCCAAGAGACCTGCTTATCTTAAATTGTTACAATTACTTATTTGCTTATCTCAAAATTTCTACAAAAGTATCTTAGTGCACCTGGTACATATTCTGGGCTCTCTGCCATAAGCAAAGAAAGTTTTAGAAACTTTTTCTGGCTGTTCAGTGCAGGAAACTCCCACAAAAACATTTCAATGTTTCAACGGGACATTTCAATTAGTCAAAAAAAAATCTAGTGGCCAGGACAAGTGATGGGCGAATAAAATTGCCAGGTGCGAATTTGCTGCATATTTCAGTGTTTCGCCACTGGCGATGAAATTTGTGAAACTCCAATGAAGATTTTGGACACGCGTTGGAAAAGACGTTCAGGTCAAAACTGTTGTGCATCAACACCATTGTCTTTAATAATGGTGTAAATTTTTTTTTTTATGCCGCTTTGCAAATTTAGCAGGAAATTCATGAATTTACCCATCACTAGCCCGGGCTCTCTACATAAGTTAAAAAAAAAATTGTAGGCCAGGGCCCCGCCACAAAAAACAATAATTGGTGACCAGTGTCCCTCTACAAGTTAAAAGAAAAACACTGGTGGCTGGGGTTCCCCCATAAAAGTTTTTTCACTTACTTGAACAACAAGTAAATTGCAGACTTCGGAAATGCCAGCATATTCTTTCTGTACTGCCGATTGGTTACTGAAGTTTAAGTCCCGGTACAACTGCACAGGGATTGGAAGGGTCAAGTTTGAACTGCCGCTCCAGCCTATCCAATTCCCATCCAGCTTTACCGGGACTTAAACTTAGGTGACCAATCCGGTGGGATGGCACTCTGAGAGCTTCTTTTTCCAAAGTCGCTTCGTTTCGTACGATTTTCGGGCCTTGTGTGGAGTGTCTCGTAGTTTTTTGTGAGATGTCGTTCGGTTGTTCATACAATCAGACAGGTCTGCTGCCGATAATATCTCTGCATGTATTGCTGATCTGACGATATCAGTAAGAGACTGTCACCAGGCGAATTTATCCCATTTCGCAGAAGAATTTCCTGGGAAATTCGCGAAATGGCGAAAAATCAGCCTTAAGTGAATTTTGATGCCCGTATCAATTTTGACGCCTGAATCAATTTGCATCAATTTTGAGGCCTGCATTAAAATCAACGTGCGTCCAAAAAATGTTGACATCCGATAGTTTTGACGTGATCGACTATTCCGACGCACGTCCAAATTTTTTGGACGCTGTCGAATTTCCACGGCAGCTTCGCTAATTTATTCGGCGCCGGTGAAACTATAGAATTTGCCGCAAATTTGCGCCAGGTGAATTTATCAGCCCATCACTATTTGTCGGGCATAACTTTCGTGCGATTGCTGTCAGGGGCAGAACATCGTCTGATCTGTTCTTTTACTACTTTATTTAATCTGATTGGTTAGTGGCAGGTCGGGAGATGGGGAAGTCCGATCGTTCGTCCGATATGAGGGTAAATCTACACGTCTGTGGCCAGCTTAAAGATGATGTGGCATGTGAGCCCCTGCCTCCCGTCTGAAGTCTGACAGCAGGTGGGCCCCCCTAAGACACAAAAACCCTCGGGCCCAGGAGAACTGTCCCCCCTGATGAAGGCCTTGGCTAGGGTCACTGAGCATAGAAACCAGATAGCAGGTTGCAGTCCAGAGTATGGATTATTCTGTACATCAGGGTTACCAGGGTCAGATCTAATGGCAGGCGCTGTCCCTTTAATGCGGCATGGCATGAGTGTGACGGTGGGTAAATAAAACAGAGAACACAGAGGGTTAAACAGACATTGGCAGAAGGTGCCCCCAGGTGCCGCGGGTATTAAACACGCACTAATTCCACTTTATTCTAATGAGAAGTGGCATTGGTCTGTTCCCTTCTCCTGCGCTCCTGTCACTATGGAACATCAAGCATGACGACGAGGCCGGGGGAGGGGGTTACCCTTATACAGCAATGGAATTATTTCCTGACTTTCATGTTCCTTCTGTGACTTTCATGACTTTCCTGGTTACGGATATACAGCAGCTGAGGCTGAAGCAAGACCCACTGCCATCACCTTTCAATGAGGGGCAGATTTATTTTATACTCGTTCCTGTTGAAACAAAAAATTAGCTTTTCAACTTGAAAGGGCCAATCAGATCAGCCCCAGTGCCTTTTAGTGGTTTAAACTTGTGTAAATGGTGCAAATAAATTCCCATTGGTTTGAACTGATCTTTGCAGGTTTGAGCTCGCAGATGGTACACCTTTAAATTAACCGTTAGTATGACGTAGAGATGGATATTCTGAGACAATTTGCAATTGGTTTTCACTTTTTATTATTTGTGGTTTTTGAGTTATTTCGCTTTTTATTCAGTAGCTCTCCAGTTTGCAATTTCAGCCATCTGGTTGCTAGGGTCCAAATTCCCCTAGCAACCCTGCACTGATTTAAATAAGAGACTGGAATATGAATAGGAGAGGCCTGAATAGAAAGAGGAGTAATAAAAAGTAGCAATAACAATACATTTGTAGCCTTACAGAGCATTTGTTTTTTTAGATGGGGTCAGTGAACCCCTTCCCATTTGAAAACTGGAAAGAGTCAGAAGAAGAAGAATGCAAATAATTGCAAAAACAAATTACAATGAAAAAAATAAAATAAATAAAGCCCAAATGAGATGTTTCTTAGAACTGGTTATTCTATACATACTAGAAATGAACTTAAAGGTCAATTGCCCCTTTCAAAAAAAAATACCAGGGAGATAAAGTAAAAATGAGAAAAAAAAAATCTAAAAATGTGGTTTTTTTTGCCAAGAAACACTAAATAAATAAATTCAATTCAGTTTGTGAAAATGTTAACTGCAAAGTGATTTTTTTTATGCAAACTGCCATTAGTTTAATTTACCCACAATGCAGCATTTCAAAAACAATATTATTTTTAACATGTATTTTTAGAACGCCAACATATTGCACAGCGCTGGAATATTCTAACATTGTTTAGGTGGTGAGGCTTATATATTATAATGAATAAAACATTTTGAAAATGTGATTTAAAAAAAAAATTGAAAATGAAAGGTTGGTACTATAAATATGTTCCTTAAAGGGGTGCTTCACCTTTCAGTAAGTTATAGAATGACCAATTCTAAGCAACTTTTCAATTGGTCTTCATTTGTTAAAAAAATAGTTTTTTGGATTATTTGGCTTCTTCTTCCAACACTTACCATCTCTCAAATGTGGGTCACTGACCCCATCATGCTCTGAAAGGCTACACATTTATTGTTATTGCCAGTGATGGGCTAATTTGTCCCGTTTTGCTTCGGCGAAAAAGTTTTGAATTCCCAGCGAAAATTAGCGAAACTCGAATTTTGACACCCGCTTCAATTTTGACTCCCATGTTAAAGTCAATGGGTGTCTGAATAGTGTTGATGCGCGACAGTTTTGACACGGGCGACTGTTCCGACCCGAGTCCGGTTTTTTCTTTACGCCACCAATTTTTGCCAGCGAATTCGTGTCAGTTTCACAAATTTATTCGCCAGCGCCGAAATGTGGAAATTTGCCGGAAATTTGTGCCTGGCGAATTTATTCGCCCATCATTAGTTATTGTTACTTTTTATTATTCATCTTTCTATTCAGGCCTCTCCTATTCATATTCCAGTCTCTTATTCAAATCAATTCATGGTTGCTAGGGGAATTTGGCCCCTAGCAACCAGACTGCTAGAATTACAAACTGGAGAGCTGCTGAATAAAAAGCTAAATAACTCAAAACCCACAAATAATAAAAAATAAAAACCAATTGCAAATTGTCTCAGAATATCTCTCTCCATCATACTAACAGTTAATATCTCCTTTAACCCCCCACTGTGATCACTTATTTCAAGATGAATATCACCCAGGATATCACACCCCCAGGCTGGTTATAGATTAACCCGGCTCGGCCACTTCTTCCCGTCCAATAGACAGAGGCCGTGGGTTTATCAATCACAGTGACTGGGCCCTGATTGATCAGCTGTCCCCAAGTAAAGATCCCCTCCCATCCTGCTCTCTGGGGCCACTCCCTGCACCTGGGCCCTACATCACTCTGGGTTGGCAGGGGCCAAACTGAATGGGGATTTTATAGAAATGCAAAGAGGGGCTCCTGATTAATAGAGGCCCCAAGTCTATTCTTCCCGGGTGTATATTCCTCAAGGAAGGGGCCCTTCAGAATCAATCACACATGGAACAATAAGGAAGGGAATAAAAGGAAGTACAGGGTGCCGGGAGTTACAGGATACGTTCACTTCCTCCCATAGAAAGATTTATCAATGCTCAATTTCTAAAGAATTTAGACTTTTTTTCCGGAGATATTTATCAATACATATTTAGGTTTTGAATCAGCCTATTCTGCACTTTTTTTAAAGGGTAAGTTAAACTTAATTTTCTTTTTCTGGCAGCAGATGAAGTTGGGCAGTGCGAACGCCATGCTGTTATACACAGAGAGGAATCACATGCGGCCGGGTCTTGTTGCCATGGAGATGACTTGAGCTCACTATGGAGGTAAAGGCCACACTCCAGCCTACCTGCTGAGCCTTTCTATTGAAAAGGTGACGGGCAGTGATCAAAGACTCAGCAGAAGCCATATGCTGGGACATAAAAGCAGTATGGTAACACGTTATAAATCAGACGCGGAGGATTAGGCAGCCCCGGAGTATTTTATTGCTCTGCAAATCTCCATTCTTGCCATAACCCGCTTTAATCTCAAAAAAAAAAACCAAAACCCAACATTTTTCTGAAAATAATACGAGGCTGATCTTAGCGTCTGGGGCTTTAATTGCCTCCTGTGTTTGCTCATGGGAAATGTGCAGTCTGGTTCCATGGTGGGAATATTATATAGAGAATTGCAGGAGGTTTGGAACAGAATCTCTGTCTGTAATGGAATTATATGGAAACTGCCAGGTAATTCAGGCCCAAAATGCCAAGAACCTGCGCTGGATGTTCTGACTTGGTATTAAAGGTGATACAGTTATTGGCTAAGTAAGATAATCATAGCAAGCGTTCAGAACATCGTAGTTGCATTTTCAAGCTTGAAATAAGAAAAGAAAAAAAAAGGAATGAAAATGTTGTGAAAACTTGCAAAAAATGGATTCAGAGCATTAAGGTCCCCATAGACGCAAAGATTTCTCTTGCCGAACCAATCCTTCGAAATTATCGTGCGGTTAGTGGGATTCGATCGAACATCTTATGATTTTTCGGCCAACATCTGTCAGTAGTGATGGCCGAATTTCCCGCGAAATTTGCGAAATGGCAAAACACCAGACATGCCAATATGATCACTGCAGGAAATGGATTCAGAGGACTGCATTAACCCCAGACATGCCAATATGATCACTGCAGGAAATGGATTCAGAGGACTGCATTAACCCCAGACATGCCAATATGATCACTGCAGAAAATGGATTCAGAGGACTGCATTAACCCAAGACATGCCAATATGATCACTGCAGGAAATGGATTCAGAGGACTGCATTAACCCCAGACATGCCAATATGATCACTGCAGGAAATGGATTCAGAGGACTGCATTAACCCCAGACATGCCAATATGATCACTGCAGAAAATAGATTTAGAGGACTGCATTAACCCCAGACATGCCAATATGATCACTGCAGGAAAGGGATTCAGAGGACTGCATTAACCCCAGACATGCCAATATGATCACTGCAGAAAATGGATTCAGAGGACTGCATTAACCCCAGACATGCCAATATGATCACTGCAGGAAATGGATTCAGAGGACTGCATTAACCCCAGACATGCCAATATGATCACTGCAGGAAATGGATTCAGAGCATTCCATTAAGGGGGTTGTTCACCTTTTAGTATGTTAAAGAGAGAGTGATATTCTGTGAACTTGCACTTGGTTTTCGTTTTTCCTTATTTGTGGTTTTTGAGTTATTCAGTAGCTCTCCAGTTCTCAATTTCAGCAGTCTGGTTGCCAGGGTCCAAATTATCCTAGCAACCATGCATTGATTTGAATAAGAGACTGGGATATGAATAGGAGAGGCCCGAATAGAAAGAGGAATAATAAAAAGGATAATAAGAATACATTCGTAGCCTTACAGAGCATTTGCTTTTAGATGGGGACATTGACCCCCATTTGAAAGCTGGAAAGAGTCGGAAGAAGAAGAAGGCAAATAATTCAAAAACTATAAACAATAAATAAATTGAAAAGTTGCTGAGAATTGGCCATTCTATTACATACTAAAAGTTAAAAGGTAAATCACCACTTTCACAATATACATGAAATCCCTGCAGAAAACTGATTCCCGGCATTGCCTCACCCACACTTGCACAAGCAGAGGAGCTCACACTTCTCTTCCCAGGAAAACTCCCACTCGCCCCACATGCTTCTCTCTCCCTCCCCGTTTCATCTGAACCCCTTGACAGATTAAAAATCTGATGTTAATCTTTGAAATACTGTGGGGTGCAAAGACCTGTGGAGGCACAACCTGAAGGGTACGGTGCAAGTTTCAATAAACCATCGTGCCTTGTGCTGGGTATTTTGCCATTAGTAAATGAGCCCTAATGATGAAAAACAGGAAATTTAGGAATTTTAGACTTTTCACTTTGCTCCGTGTTTGTCGCCTTTTCTTTTTGCAAACCCGGCAGAAACTGAATGGGCCACGGAGCAATAAAACCAACGTTTTTTGTTTTTTTTTGAGAGATTTTATTTATTGATTTTAAGTGAGTAGTAGAAAAGAGAAAAGGCTGAAGAAGAAGAAAGAAATAAGAGATAAGAGCAGTGCCAAGTCGGCCAGGCGCCCTAGGCAACCCGGACAACTACTTCGCCCCCACCGCTCGTGCATGCGCAGAAGTGCGCAAGCAGCGAGAGCAATAGTGCGCATGTGCGGAATATCGACGAGGCTGCGCCAGTGCACATGCAGAAAACAGCACACATGCCGAGAAAGTGCAAGTGCGCATGCCCCGAAGAGCGCGCACTCGCATGAACCACTGCAACCACTTCTGGAAAAAATGGTCCGAACTAGGGGAAGGCGTCAGAAGAGGTGCGTGCTTGGCAAAGTGCTTTGGGGAGGAGTTGTCTGCGGAGATAGCGTTCCAAAGTGGGGTCCATAACTGTGGGGGTTCCATCTGAAAACTGGGCAAAGCAAGCATGTCTCAATTGTATGATTCTAAAAAACATATGATTGTTCAGACTAAATTCTTGCTTTAACTGATCAAATTGTTTCATACCATACTATATTATGCAGGTGTTTAATCCCTACTGCTGCCCACTCACTTACATTAGGGATAGTGTAGAAGTGCTTTGTTACCCCATAGTGGGGTCCATTTGGACCAACTGTGACCCTTCTTAAATGCTGCGGTCACTGTTTTTTTGGAATTACAGTCTTCAACTGGTGAATTGATGGGAGCCCTCTGTGTAGCTGGTTGGAAAACCAGCATTTTTTAATGGTAGTAAGGCCTGAGTCTTGGGGTTCCTTTGAATGTAGAGGCTGAACTTCAAGCACCTTTCCCGTATGAGATTGTTCATCCTGTGAGTGTGGAAATAATTTGCTCATTCCCCTTTGTGGAGCCGCAGGAATTTGGGCAGAGTCACTGGATTGTTTGTATCTTGGGGATGAGTCAGGGACTAGGGGCCATCACTAGCCTTTCTATTCCGGTTCCCTTTCAGTGGGGGGGGGGGTTTATCTAAAGTGTTTGTCCAGACAATATGCTGGTCATGGCAGGATCATGTGTGGGTGCCCCCCCTCCTCCCATGTCTAACAGATAAAGGAACAACAATGGGACAATACAGGCACTTCCCAAAAATGGTTTAACTGGAATGTGACTCTGATAAGGGAATCGCTGCAACTGGGGGCATTAGAAGCGACAGAAAGGGGCAGATTTAATAATATTTACCCAAAGGGGCGAGGTCCTGAGATTCCCGCACTGCACCTGAAGAACCCCCATCAGTCCATGAATGGTCTGCAATCCCCCTGCCAGGGAACCACAGCAGAAATAGGGGTGGCCAGAAATATACTGGTTGTTGGGGGTCCTGTTCCCTTCAGTGGGGGCCTCATGAAAATGAAAGCCGAGCACTAGTAAACCAAGTAGATGTCCTAGGACCCTGTATTGTTCTATAAAGGTGGCGAGCTGCGTGGGATTGCTTTATAGGGGGGTCTCGCTTTCACTTGCCTGATGGAAGCTGGCAGGGCCTTCGTTAGAAATCACGGGGGCCCCAGATCCCGCCCACTCCACATCACAGACACCGGTGCTAAAAAAAGGTAACCCCCCCTCTCACACACAAGTTATAAAAAGCTATTGGCACCAGGGGCCTCCTTACAAGTAAAAAAAAAATTTGGGGCCTCAAAGAACATTTTTTAAAAAAACATTGGTGTCAGGGGCCTATAGAGTATTAAAATAATACATTGGTGACCAGGGGATTAAAAAAAATAAAAACACACACATTGGTGTTCAGAGGAATTGAACTTGTGGCTTCAGGACTTCAACTTTGCCTCCTTTCATGACTTTGGGTCTTTTTGCCGCTTCTGCATTTCGGCTGTTTGGGACTTCGGAAGGAGGCAGCACGGCTTTGGTGCTGTCAAGGGGGGGCCGGCTTTTTCGAAAAGTTCAGCACTGCCGGGTCCCCTTTCAGGCCCGGGTCACCTGTACCCCCTGTGCCCCCTTGATGGCGGCCCTGGAAGTTGGGGGGCCCCTAGTAGGGTTGATGGTTGATCCCAATGTTATTAATATGGAAAAAAGTTAAACATATAGGAAGGCTGGCATTTTTTTTCCAGAAAAGGTGGAACCCCCTAGTGACACCCAGTACAAGATGGGTCAGCAGGAACCGTAAGGTGGCCATACATGGGCCGATAAAAGCTGCCGCCAGACCGAGTCAGCAGCTTATTGGCCAGTGTATGGGGCCCTCCGATGGGCTTCCCCAAATGATATCTGGCTGAAAGTCGGCCAGAGGTCGATCGGACAGGACTAAAAATCCCATCGGATCGCGACTGCATCTGTTCGCCAAACAAGTCGCCAAACAAGCAGATCTCTCGGTGTATGGCCACCTTTAGGGGGAAAAGGCACTAAAAATGAAAAGACTGTTTAATGGGTTATAAGAAGGAAATAAATATATGATTTCTTTTGTGATTCCCACAATCAGACATGTGAGATTGTACAAACAGATTATCTGTGGAAATTCTCATTAACATTAAATAAGATTGTAAGCTCTCTGGGTGAGGGACTCTCCATATTTGCTTAAAAATAATAACTGCAGCAGCACTCCGATCATTCATTAAACTGTTATTCATGCCTTGGGCTATCCCATATACCATATAAAATAAATATATATATATACCATATATATATAAAAGGCTGGTATAGCCCGAAACGTTGCCATTTAATGAATGATCGGAGTGCTGCTGCAGTTATTATTTTCATGTGACTTTTCCATATTTGCTTAAGGCACAAGCCTTTTATAAAAACATATCCACCCATTTTATAAAAACATATCAACCCATTTTATATCAGGGACTTGGAAGGATTAGAGTGTGAGCTCTGTAGGCAAATCACTTTCTTTCTTTTAGGTTTCCTCTTGCTGTAACTGCAACTGTGGGGGGTCCATGAATGGCTGATTTTGGGACTGGACTGTGGCCCTTATAGTGCAACCCCCTAAATACTACTCTGTGTCTGTGCTAGTAGAGCTAGTAGAGTAATGTGTCTGTGCTAGTAGAGCTAGTAGAGTAATGTGTCTGTGCTAGTAGAGCTAGTAGAGTAATGTGTCTGTGCTAGTAGAGCTAGTAGAGTAATGTGTCTGTGCTAGTAGAGCTAGTAGGGTAATGTGTCTGTGCTAGTAGAGCTAGTAGGGTAATGTGTCTGTGCTAGTAGAGCTAGTAGAGTAATGTGTCTGTGCTAGTAGAACTAGTAGAGTAATGTGTCTGTGCTAGTAGAGCTAGTAGGGTAATGTGTCTGTGCTAGTAGAGCTAGTAGAGTAATGTGTCTGTGCTAGTAGAGCTAGTAGAGCTAGTAGAGTAATGTGTCTGTGCTAGTAGAGCTAGTAGAGTAATGTGTCTGTGCTAGTAGAGCTAGTAGAGCTAGTAGAGTAATGTGTCTGTGCTAGTAGAGCTAGTAGAGTAATTTGTGTGTACATGTAGGTGTTGGAGGGTGAGAGATTTTGGCTTTTCAGTGAAAGCCAGAGCTTAGGGTCGGTCGGTTGGATGGGGGGGGGTTAACTTTTCCTCCCATTGTACAGACTGGCAGCTTCATTAACCCCCCCACAGAGCTCATTAAAAGCCCATGGAGAGATTCCAGCACAGTCATTAATCCTGAGGGACCGACCCCCTGTCCGTGCCCTTTATCTGACGGATAGAAAGGATCAGGGACCCTTATTGGACCATATGGGACCAAAGCAGGGGACCAACACAATGAATGTGGGAGGGGGCAGAAGCCCACTAGCAGGACCCAGACACAAAGTGCCCCGACAATTAAACAGGGACGGGACTCAATTAAAGGGGAACGTTCTCTAATAGTCAATGTTATGAGATATTTATCACAGCATTTATGTATATAATCCAACATCACTTTCCTGCTGCTGTAAATCCAGCAATACAGTGACAATGAATTCACTAGAGACTCTCAGCTCCTATTATCCCTTCTCAACCCGACCTTGATGATTTTCATGTACCAAAGAGCTTGCAATCAAAGTGCCCTCGCACCACTAAACACCACACTTAGGAGCCCAACCTTTTGTGACCCAGGCTGCCTTCCTGCTCTCGCCGCCCTCCTTTTCTCAAGGAGTTTAATTGGGATTTTCATGGCCCCCCTAATCCACTTCTGTCCGAGTTCAGTTGATTTAATCTGGACGAGAGTGAGCTGCATCTGTTCCTGGGGTGGCACAGACGGGGCAAGGGCACCTTGTCTGGACTTAATGATTCCTCTGGGATATGGGATTCAGACTGAACCCTACTAATCACCCCTAAACTTTTATTTATAAAAGAGGGGAGAATATTTCAACATAGCCGGGGGTGACACTGTATAACCAACCGCATGCAATCCTTTAATCAGGCAAGATGTCCGCACTTAATATCCAGATGTAACCTTGGGCATTATATCATTTGGGCTGAAGTGGGAAACACTGGCGCTGCTTAAATGACGGGATTACAGCATTTCATCAGGTTCATGGGTGGATGAAGGGCAAGCTTATATGCACAAATGGCTTAACCCATCACCTTCCAGCTGTCCACTAATTACAACTCCCAGCATCCTCATTCATCCCCTGGATCAAAGCCAGCTGTTCTCAAATTGATTGATAATGATTCACTTTTTATTTTCCTCTCCTTAAATGCACACTCCCAGTATTCAGCAATAGTCATGTGACTATATGAGGGTTCATTTACTACACAAGCAGAATTCCACCCTAATTTTTTAAACCTACAACATTCTTTCCCAAGATTTTCCCAAAATTCAATTACCAAATGAGGACCCTTCTTTTTTCTTTTAGTGGACTTCGACCAATTGGAGGTCAATGTATAGTATTAAAAAGGGGTTGAATAAGGCAAAACATCTCCAACTCATAAGAAAAGGGGCCTCCCCAGCAGAACACTAACAACAGGGCAGCTCCCAGGCTTTCAGTCAGGCAGTATGGCAGACCCACCAACATGACAGAGCAAGAAATAGGGTAGAAATACTAACATGGCAGACCAAGCAATATGGTAAACATACCAGTATGGCAGACCATGCAATAGGGTACCCCAACCAACATGGCAGACTGAGCAATATGGTAGAAATACCAATATACCAGACCATGCAATAGGGTCAACATAGCAATATGGCAGACCAAGCAATATGGTACCCCAGCCAATATGGCAGACCAAGTAATAGGGCACCCCAACCAACATAGCAGACCAAGCAATAGGGTGGACCTAACAATATGGCAGCCAAGCAATAGGGTAGAAATACCAATATGGCAGCCAAGCAATAGGGTAGACCTACCAATATGGCAGCCAAGCAATAGGGTAGGCCTACCAATATAGCAGCCAAGCAATAGGGTAGACCTACCAATATGGCAGACCAAACAATAGGGTAGACCTACCAATATGGCAGACCAAACAATAGGGTAGACCTACCAATATGGCAGGCCAAATGACTGCAGGTAAGTGCTTATGGGTTCTATCTCATAACAGACAAGGAGGTCTGAGAGGAAGATTAATTCCTGTTGAAGTCAGAGCCCAAGTCCAGTTGTGTCTCAGGATGGTCTATAATCTCTCCAGCCAATCCCTTAAGAACCGCCGAGGGGTTATTATCCCGCTAGTGAATCCTTTAAGATCCCCAGAGGGACCATAATCCCACCAGCGAATCCCTTAACCTTTAGCCGGTACTGATCTGCTTTACATTTAACCCTTAATCAAGACTGATCTGATCACTCTGGCTCAGTAGCACCCGCTGTGTATTTACTAAGCCCCCATGTCTGATTCAGTAGCACCAGCACATGATTAAAGGACAAATGTACCCAAAATATGAATATGTTTCCAGGAGCCTTAAATGGGTACTAAAGCAATTCTTGGCTCATTGGGGATAATGGAATATTCCTGCTCTTTATATTGAGCACATGTGGTTATATCTGCCTCCTTGCTGTACATTAGTTGCCACAGTAAACTCATATATATATATGATTATTAACACTTGGAACAACTGTAACGTAAGCACAAGTCGTAGTGATCACTGGAAGTTACACAGTTCAGCTCCGCAGGGGATTCTGGGACTGTGCAATTAACCCTACGACACACACAAAATCCTTCCCATAAACCCCCTGCAGAGCCAGAGCAAATCATACAGGGGCCAGAAGCCTGAATGTGGGGATTTGGGGGAGTCCTGCTGGGGGACAACTCAAGAGCTCCGTGGGCTTCCTCTGAACCATAGTCACCTGCAATGAAAAGCTAGAAATAAGCGAGGTGGAATGGCTTTGAAATGGAAGACTGAAATGGAAGGGGTAGGAACAATTTTGCAAGTGAAATCACTTTATCCCTTGAGTTCTGACTCTCAAAACAATGTAGCTGAAGTCACTTATCGTGCAGTCATGTTAATTAGCTGGCTGCGGCTACTTTGTTTTAGCAGTCAGTGACACGAGTGCAGAGAATATAGGCTAAACAGCAGACTGCTGCTACTTTGTTTCAGGAGTCAGTGGTAGGAGTGCAGAGAATATAGGCTAAACAGCAGACTGCTGCTACTTTGTTTCAGGAGTCAGTGGTAGGAGTGCAGAGAATATAGGCTAAACAGCAGACTGCTGCTACTTTGTTTCAGGAGTCAGTGGTAGGAGTGCAGAGAATATAGGCTAAATAGCTGACTGCTGCTACTTTGTTTCAGGAGTCAGTGGTAGGAGTGCAGACAATATAGGCTAAACAGCAGACTGCTGCTACTTTGTTTCAGGAGTCAGTGGTAGGAGTGCAGAGAATATAGGCTAAATAGCTGACTGCTGCTACTTTGTTTCAGGAGTCAGTGGTAGGAGTGCAGAGAATATAGGCTAAATAGCTGACTGCTGCTACTTTTTTTTCAGGAGTCAGTGGCAGGAGTGCGGAGAAAATAGTTTAAAGGGATACTGTCATGGGAAACATCTTCTTTTTCAAAACACATCAGTTAATAGTGCTGCTCCAGAATTCTGCACTGAAATCCATTCTCAAAAAAGCAAACAGATTTTTTTATATTTAATTTTGAAATCTGACATGGGGCTAGACATATTGTCAGTTTCCCAGCTGCCCCCAGTCATGTGACCTGTGCTCTGATAAACTTCAGTCACTCTTTCGAGTAAGGGCACATGGGAAGATTTGGGAGACATTTAGTCACCCGGTGACAAATAGCCTCTTCTTCGTACAACTAGTCTGCCTCTTTTTCCAAAGTCGTTCGAAGCTTCCTAGTGAGGCAACTTCGGGCGACTTCGGAAAATGAAGCAATCCGAGTGCCATCCCACTGGCGATTTAGATTCTAGCCGGCAGGAAGGCAGTTCAGGGAGATTAGTCGCTGGAGAAGAAGTGATTTGTCGTCGGGCGACTAAATCTCCCAGAATCATCCCGTGTGTCTCTGCTCTAAACTGCTGTACAGAAGCCTAACAACAGAACAATGGGAAGGTAACCTGATAGCAGCTCCCTAACACGAGATAACAGCTGCCTGGTAGATCTAAGAACAACACTCAATAGTAAAATCCAGGTCCCACTGAGACACATTCAGTTACATTGAGTAGGAGAAACAACAGCCTGCCAGAAAGCAGTTCCGTCCTAAAGTGCTGGCTCTTTCTGAAAGCACATGACACATGTTTCAGGAGTCAGTGGCAGGAGTGCAGAGAATATATTAGACATAAGTTTGCATGCAGTCCATTGGACCCCAGAGCCAGGCAATGCATCAGAGGCACATTATGTAGAATAAGCAGAATGAGAGGAAGACATTTACCTGTCTCTGTGCAGATCAGCGTTTGTTTCCCTGGTGAGAGTATTTAATTAGCATCAGATCACTGCTGATTTGCTCTGACTGTGAGGGGTCGGGGGGGGTCACAGGGACACTCATTAGGGAGCTGCTGAGTCTAATGAATGTACGGTGCGTAGGAGGGACAATCTGTCTCCTGCCATCCTCGCCCTCTGGGCTCACGCTCCTCTTCATTCCCATGCTGAGTGGAGCAGATCGAAGGACACGTTGTACCTGTATCTTAATCGGGGCTAATAAGGTCTGGTGCCTCATTAATAATTAACCTGTTCAATAAGCGCTACATGTGCAGCAGATTGTCAGCTCTTCTGTGCATTGTGCATGGCCAGGCCTGGTTTATATGGTTAATAAAGGGGGAAAAAATCCATAAAAACGTTCATAAATTGCAGGTAAATCATGTACGTCTATGAGAATATTAGAATATATAAAGCTAACTAATTTATATGGTGTTTATTAGTCTTTCTTTCTTTCTTTCTTTCTTTCTTTCATTCTTCCTTTTTTCTTTCTTTCTTTCTTTTTTCTCTCTCTTTCATTCATTCTTTTTTATCTTTCTTTCCTTCTTTCTTTCACTGTATATTAGAATATACAAAGCTAACTCATTTATATGGTGTTTATTAGTTTCTTTCTTTCTTTCTTTCTTTCTTTCTTTCTTTCCCTTTCTATCTCTTTCGTTCATTCATTCTTTCTTTTTTTCTTCTCTCTCTCCTTCTTTCTTTTTCTTTTCTCTCTCTCTTTCATTTATTCTTTTTTCTTTCTATTAGTCTTTCTTTCTTTCTTTCTTTCTTTCTTTCTTTCTTTCTTTCTTTCTTTCTTTCTTTCTTTCTTTCTTTCTTTCTTTCTTCATTTTTTCTTTCTTTCTTTTTTTCTCTCTCTCTCTTTCATTCATTCTTTTTTCTCTCTCTCTCTCTCTCTCTCTCTCTCTCTTTCATTCATTCTTTTTTCTCTCTCTCTCTCTCTCTTTCATTCATTCTTTTTTCTCTTTCTTTCCTTCTTTCTTTCACTGTATATTAGAATATGCAAAGCTAACTCATTTATATGGTGTTTATTAGTTTCTTTCTTTTTTTCATTTTCTCTCTTTTTTTCATTTTCTCTCTCTTTCATTCATTCTTTCTTTTTTCTCTCTCTCCTTTCTTTCTTTTACTATTTCTTTCTTTCTTTCTTTTTTTTCTCTCTCTCTCTTTCATTCATTCTTTTTTCTCTTTCTTTCTTTCCTTCTTTCTTTCACTGTATATTAGAATATACAAAGCTAACTAATTTATATGGTGTTTATTAGTTTCTTTCTTTCTTTCATTTTCTCTCTCTTTCATTCACTCTTTCTTCTTTCTTTCTTTCTTTCTTTCTTTCTTTCTTTCTTTCTTTCTTTCTTTCTTTCTTTCTTTCTTTCTTTCTTTCCTTTTTCTCTCTCTTTCATGCATTCTTTTCTCTCTCTCTCTCTCTCTCTCTCTCTCTCTCTCTCTCTCTCTCCTTTTTTCTTTCTTTCACCATATATTTTTCTTTCTTTCTTTCTTTCTTTCTTTCTTTCTTTCTTTCTTTCTTTCTTTCTTCTCACAGCCGTAGTTATTAGCTTTGTGGACAGAGGATAAAATCCCCCCTTTTTGTAACTGGGCCTCTAAATCCTATTTGGGTGGGTGCAAGAGACTGACATTTACTCTAATGGTGCCATCTCATCCAGTTATCTTGCGAGGCATCTTCCCACCCTTAGTGAGGGAGGGATATGAGGGGGGTCTTCAGGGCAGCAGAGGGACAACATGGGGGAGGAGGTGGTCTTAATCCTCTAATCTTGTTAACGAAAATCCCATTGGTTTCGGAGGTCAGTAAATTAATTAAAAGTGAGAGCTGGGAGCAGGGGTCAGGGTGAAGGTATTTCTAACCAGGTGTCACATTCTCAGCTCTGACTGTCAAGTTAACTCCTCCGAAATAACAGTTAAAAAAGCAAATGATTTCATCGCTAAGCCCTGACTGGGCATGAAAAAATAATCAAAGGCTGCCTTGTTTGTTTTTTTGCTGGGCCTGCTGGGAATTGTAGTTCAATGTGGTTTCCATTAAAGCAAATGACAGGCAACTTGGAAAAAAAGGAGCACTTTTTGCTTTAAAAACTGGTGGAGAATATGGCCTTATAGTGAAATAAGTCTCCTAACTAGTCCCACTATTCACCAGAGCAAAGTATAACAAGTCTTTCTACAGACTGGACAGGGGAGATACAAATCAAAGGGAGGTCCTGACAAGGGAATCTGATACCAACAAATTAAATATTGAGCAGATAAAAATCAATTCCTTATATTGACACAGACATCTGAGCAGGAAACACAAACTCGACCATTTGTTAGTCTCTTTGGCTAGTGTCACAGTGGCCACTCACCCATTGTGCCCAGCAACTTAATCACTTGTCTGGGAAGGGACGGCAGCTGTGGGATACTATGAACCTGGGCTCTCCAAAGTGCCGGCCTTACTGGCTGCCATACTGCTTGGCCACCACTCAGTGTTGGGATTTGGAGATGCAATATTTTACTTTTGACGCTTTTATTTTATAGGAATCTGTAGAGCCTTAACACAGTAGGGCCTCTTTGCTGTTAATTTAGCTGTGATTTCTTTTTTTATCTGGGGGCCCTTAATAATTACATCTTTCCTAAAGTTTTCAGCATCTTCATGTTTCAAGTATTCTGTAACCCTTTAGATTGCAAGCTCTTGTGAGTTGGGTCCTCCCATTTCTATTCTGTAAAGCACTGCGTATCTTGACAGCGCTATATAAATAAATGATGATTATTCTGTAACCCTTGTTGAATAGATGAATGAATGTAAAGCTTTGGCCAAGTATGCATCCAGAACTGCTGGATAGCACAGTTTATTATTATTAATATGTATTTATATAGCGCCAACATATTGCGTAGCACTGTAGCACAGATACAGCCTAATGGTTCAGAGCCATATCTCCAAACTTGCAGACAGTCTGTTTCGATCTTGTTTGATCTCATGCAACATATTGGAACATGGCTTCTGAGAGGTAGGACTTGGAGAGTCTGCAAGTTTGGATAAATGGCTCTCATACCTCCCAACATTTTGGAAATAAAAAGAGGGACAAAAATGTTGGCACGTGAAGCGTGGCGATTTTTGACCACGGCCATTTTTGTGGCCACACCCCCTAATTACCAAAATTTGTCAGGTTATAAAATTTGAACATATTTTTGTGGTTTTTTTTCCAGTTATTACAGTTTTGCTAATAAAGGTGAATTGCCCTTTAAGCTGTGAGTCTAACTTCTCCCAAGAGACCTGTTATCTTATATTGTTACAATTACTTATTTGCTTATCTCAAAATTGTTACAAAGTATCTAATCTTCTGTTGTGGCTGTTCTGGACTCTCTGCCAAAAGCCAATTAAGTTAAAAACTTTCTTTCTTTTTCTGGCTGTTCAGTGCAGAGAAAAACGGGACTTTCCAGTACAAATGAGGGACAGCAGGTTGAGCTGTCAAAAGATGGACTGTCCCTCTAAAAACGGGACAGCTGGGAGGTATGCTGAACCATTAGGCTGTATCTGTGCTCTAAACCAGCGGTTCTGGATGCAGAGTTGGCCAAAGGGACACAAAGGAGTAATTTGCATGTCTCTGCCCATGATGCTTTATGGGAAAATCAAAACTCTCATTTTTGGTATCTAGGCAGTGCTGTGTGTATGGCATGAGATGAGTAAATACCTTCTGATTCCAGAAGCCATCACTCTGCATATAATTGCTAGCCAAGGGCTTTTGGGCTCCTTTCACCATAACCAGATTTGGTTCCCCATTTTGCATTTCAGAACAAATAAAATTGTAAATTGCTGCCTGGCTGTATACGGTGATGTTAAGGTTCTTATGCTTTATCGCCCCCTGCTGGTTACAGATAGTCCAAGATTATAACCCAGACTGACTGTGCAGACCCGCAGTGTCCCAGTATTCCGTGTGTCAGCAGCTCTTGCAAAGGAACATGCATCAGCTTCATTACTGTGACCTGCCTTGGGGAATATTGATTATCCCTGAGCACATCGTTATTTCCAAGAAAGATATTGGCCATGAGTTATAGCAATGGGATAAGAACTGTCAGAATGGTGATGTCTGCATTCTGAGTCTTGGGGATGCTCAAATGGCAAACTGACACTTTACTGCCGCTAGTACCCTGCCCACATCATGTCACACACACTCACTCCACTATCATGGGACGTCATGTCTCAGCGAATCATCAGCTGAGAACCAAAGGGGGTTGAGTGGGGAGGAAGAAGATAATGCAGTGAGATGCAGGAGTTGGTGAGAACATGGAGTCACGGCAAGATCATTTAAGGGCCCTCTCTAAACATTTGGAATTAGACTTCTTCATAAGCAAATAATGATTCTCCTTATGAGTCAGTGTCCAAGTGGGTCCCAGCTGTTAAAATGGTTCTTCTTTCTCTGTAGTTGCACCCAGGCCTAGACTGGCAATCTGTGGGGCTTCTGTAAGATACCAGTTACAGTCACTATTTAGTGGACTGGTGGGGGGTTATTTGGGCCTCTCTGTACTTGGAATGCCAGGGCCTATTTGGACTCCCAGTCCAGTGCTGGTTGCACCTCTGGAGGATGAGAAGTGGGCATAGAGATAGAGATGGAGGAGGTGGAGAAAGGACAGAGATGGGGAAGGAGGTAGAAGGGACACAGTGAAGGAGTGAGGAGGGCATGAAGAATTCACAAAAAGGAGCAGGGGGGGGAACAGAGAAGGGAAAGGGTTGGGAAGGGGTAGGGAGAAATTCAAGGGAGAATGGGAAGTAGGGGTCACTCAGATGAGGGAAAGAGCAGGGAGGAGGTTACGAGTACATAGAGATGGATGGAAGATGGACAACATGGACAGATATGGAGGACAAGAGGGCATGGATATGAGGAAGGTGTGGGGAGATGATGGAGAAGGCAGGGAAATTGGGAAAGCAGTGGGGAGGTGGAGGAGAGGTCATGGATATTGGGATGGTATGGGGTGATGATGGAGAAGGCAGGGAGACTGAGGAAGGGGTGGTGAGGTGGAGGAGAGGACATGGGGAAGTAGTGCGTACTTGGTGGAGAAGACAAGAAGATTGAGAAAGCAGTGTGGAGGTGGAGGAGAAGGGTATGGATATGGGGAAGGAGTGGAGAGATGGTGAAGAAGGCAGGGAGATTTAGAATTAAATAGGGAGGAGGAGGAGGAGAAGTGATTAGTTCTGTAAAGATTGTATTCCTACAACTGTGTGTATTTCATGACCTGATCCTTCCCAACACCTTCCAGAAACCTTCACTTTAGTAATGTGGTTAGTACCCTCCTCACTTCCAGCCAAAGAACTGCTGGTTTGTTGATCACACACAGTGGGTGGCACAAGGGGAGTGAGTCCTAGTCCTGTGGCAAGGTAACGGGCCGGGCACTGATACTTGTTCTGCTTATTTAAAATGCAGTGAGGTGATCGAGCCAAGTCTTTTTCACACCATTTATTCCTTGGCCTCATTCCTGCACAATTAATAATATAAATAGCTGATCGACTCTCCTTCCAGCAGCGCTAACAAGGCTGCGGCATCTGCTTGAGCAGTAATAGAAGCCGATTTATTTCTTTGCAAAATGACATAAATAAGAAGTGCAAATACAGTGAGTGGCACAGGGCCATGGCCGCCCTATAATGAATGATTCATGCGCCGGGCCGCTTTCTCTTTATGACCTTATTATGCTTTTATATCGACTCATTTGTAGATTTAGGGACTGGAGTATTTTAGAAGACGTTGAGCTTGGCACATGAATGCCATAGAACTGTCAGGCCGGCCAGAGCAGCAAATAAACATCCCATAAGCACATGCTCACCGGCCAACTTAGCTGGACTTACTAACTGCCAGCTGCAGGCCCTCAACCCTTTATGCACTGGATTCTGGCCAGCAGAGACAACGGGGTGGGTTTTGGGAACAATAATGGGACTTAAAGCACCGCTAAGTGATTTAAAGGGAAAATAGAAATTATGGAGCCTGTGATATTCTTGGGCTTTTAATGCCGTTATTAAATTACTGTCTTCAAGGTCAGAATTAAAATCCTATTTAGTCGGTTGGAGGGGGAGCAGCACCAGGAGGCGGGTGAGTGACCCCAGAGAGCAGGTTAATAGCGAGGTTAGGTTTGCTATTACTTTTGCATTATTTATCTTTATATCTCCGGCCCTTTCCGATTAATCTTCCAATTGTGTCATTTAGTCAGTTGGGCGGTTGGAAGGTCAGTCCCCCTGGCAACCAGCTGGCAGTCTGAAGTTCCGACTTGTGAGGGAAAGAAAGTATATACTGAATATATATATATATATATATATATATATAGGGGGTGTTCTGTAAGTTGCAAAATTGGCACAAGGTCTTGTAACTTTTGCCAACCAATCAGACAAGAGTCCCGTAAACACTACACTCTGATTGGCTGCTATAGGTGTGAGAACTGGTGATTATACAAAAAAACCTGTAACCCCTTTTAAGGTGATCTGGGGGTGTCTGGAGATTCATCTACAAGCAGAGGATCAAGCGACAGACTGGAGAACACAGCATTAGTGAGTGGAATTTAGGCATGGCTAATTTTCTTTGCACAAGAGTTATAAGTCCAAGTTCTTGAATATTGCTTTGTTTTTAGGGTCTTCCCCCAGAGATCTGACCTGCTTGGCTTTAAATCCATCTCTTCAGACCACACTCACCGTGAGCTTCACCATGAATGTCCGGTGACCCCAAAAAAAACTAGTGACCATAAAGTGCATGATATTTGTAATGTCTATGCAAACCAAATGTTTAACTATACTTGGACTAACTTTGTATATGATTCTGACCTCAAACCTTGCTACATATATACACTATTCTCTTTATTCTCATATGCTATGTCTGACTCCACCAACTCTCGTCTCTGCTTCTCTCCAATTTTTACTTTCCCTTTCAATCCTCTGGTTCCTTAGTTCCACCAAATACCCCAACATTAGAAGGTTGTACTGGACCATCAATTAAAGCTGGGGAAACACTGAAGCTCATCTGCATTTCTTAAAAGGGGACCCGTCACCCAAAGAAATTATTCCAAATCCTATTTTATCACATTAGTCAAGCTAAATGAACTTTAATTACGCTGTATAAATTATTTGAATCTTGTTTCCATCAGTCTGGGAATTCATAATTATAACAAGCAGGCAGGAGCCATTTTGTGGGACACTGTTATTAAGACAAGTCTTGTATCATCTCAGAATCTTGTTTGTGCACCAGAATGGGGGACCTGATGTCCATCCCCATGTCCTGGCTACACAATTAAATGGTGAAGAGAACTGGGGGAATGTGGGGAGAGCAGTGACATGTAGGAAGTGCTGAATGGAAAGTGAAAGTAATTGCCTAAGGCATAGAGGAGGGGCAGACAATATTTGATTGACAGCTGAGATGTTTAAATGAGTAGACAACAGCTATGAATTCTTTAATAAAAAATAGAAATTGGATTTCATGTTTAATTTGAAAAGGACTTTTATTATACAGATTTTTGTGTCTGGGTGACAGGTCCACTTTAAGTGGAAACTCCCTGGCCACATTACAATGGTCAAAGGTAAGTCAGTCTAGAGTACTGAATTGGGTCACGTACCAGCAATAAATTCGGACATAGGGAGGTTGCTTGTTGATAATGCAGGTTGGGGTGTATCTGCAGTTAGTTGGTTGCAAAATAGGATATTTCACCTTCTATCACCCTCGGATTATGTCACTTCTGGGTATGATGGTGTTACATCTTGTTTATGATGACATCACTTTTGGTTTTATGGGAAACAACAACCCATGGGTGCAAATCTGTAGAGCCCATTGACAGTGGGAACCTTGGACTTTCTGTCCATGGTGGAGGCAGCTCCATGATTTATCAGAAGAACCAGGACAGATGCAATGATGCTTATTGCAACTATGTTGAAGTGCATGGAGCTTGAATACAAGTATTTTGCACATTTATTGCCAATATATGTTGTGTACCCCTTTGTGCCCGTTCTAGTGCAACTGCACTATGAGCCTTTTTGGCTTGCAGAATAATGATGTTGTGTCAACAGATGAGACAGATGAGGCAGTCCGGTCTTCTCGTAGTCACCTAACCTGAACATAAAGCCTGCAGATAACATGGCGGTTGTGAGCTGCAAGGCTGTAAATCATGTGACTCCACAAACTCTCAAAACCAGCATCATCCTCAAAGTTGTGTGTAAGTAGAGAATTCCCTGTATGCCGTGACATGGATATGCCTTGTAATACATGTTTTTATGATCTTATTCATTGAGGATATGATACATACTGTACTATAGGTTTCCATTTTGGCCAAAAAAGCTTATGCGTTTCACCTACAACTTTGTTGGCAATCTCAGTATCATCTACACAACTCACTGGCTTTAGTTGTCCCATGTCTCCTATCTAATCTTACCAACTCACCCATCGGATGACAGTTTCCTCTGACAGTCAGATCTGTCATTTGAGTAGATTCTAAATTGCAGCCGAACTGCAATCAGTGTCCCAACCTGCAGGTTGAAAAATTAAATACAAGTTACATGTTATTTACCAGTTGGCAATGTTTGACCAACCTCATCTCTTTAGTTTTATCTAGTATTTTTTCTGTACCACAGTTCTTTCCTTGGCTCTCCAGAGAAATCCTCTCCGTCTTTCTCCTGCTTTATGCCTGCCAGTAACCCTCCCGTACAGATCCACTGGTGGCCGGGCCGAAAGAACTGGTGGAAACATTGTCACCATCACCAACGTAAATTTTCCCCATCATCAAATGCTTAAGAAGAAAACTCACAAGAATGCAAGACACCGAGGAAGTGTTTCTACCGACAGCCCAAAATACTTGGGTGCATGGGGACTCAATGCTGCTCCTGTACTTGACCTTTGTGAAGTACTGCTTATGCTTACACTATATTGTTTGCAAGACTCTCCAAGAGTAAAAGTCCTTATAATGTTGTATCTCTCTTATTCTCTCCACAGGCCGCTCATGGTGTAAAGGTGACAATGTCCAACCTCACCGTGGCGGCTCTTCGAGAAGAGCATGGAATGACGTTGACCTGTGAGTAGGGATGTCGCGGACTGTTCGCCGGCGAACTTGTTCGCGCGAACATCGACTGTTCGCGCTCGCCGAATGTTCGCGAACGTCGTGCGACGTTCGCCATTTTGGGTTCGCCTTAGCTGGCGCTTATTTTTTAACTCTCACCCCAGACCAGCAGATACATGGCAGCCAATCAGGAAGCTCTCCCTCCTGGACCACCCCCACACCCCCTGGACCACTCCCCTTCCATATATAAACTGAAGCCCTGCAGCGTTTTTTCATTCTGCCTGTGTGTGCTTGGAAGAGCTAGTGTAGGGAGAGAGCTGTTAGTGATTTGAGGGACAGTTGATAGTAACTTTGCTGGCTAGTAATCTACTTGATACTGCTCTGTATTGTAGGGACAGAACTCTGCAGGGATTTGAGGGACATTTTAGGTTAGGTAGCTTTGCTGGCTAGTAATCTACCTTCTACTGCAGTGCTCTGTATGTAGCTGCTGTGGGCAGCTGTCCTGCTGCTGATCTCATCTGCTGACTGCTGTAATAACCCAATAGTCCTTGTAAGGACTGCTTTTATTTTATTTTTTGTTTTTTTTACTTTGCTACTGTAAGAGCCCAGTGCTATTAGTCTAGCTGTGTTGGGGAGTGGGACTGGTGTGCTGCTCCTCCTAGTAGTTCACCACCACCAGCACCAACCAGAGTCAAAATTGTTACAAAGTATCTTATTTGCACCTGTTAGCTGTTCTGAGCTCTCTGCCAAAAGCTAATTAAGTTAGAAACTGGTTTTTTTCTGGCTGTTCAGTGCAGAGAAAAGAGGGACTGGTGTGCTGCTCCTCCTAGTAGTTCACCACTACCAGCACCAACCAGAGTCAAAATTGTTACAAAGTATCTTATTTGCACCTGTTAGCTGTTCTGAGCTCTCTGCCAAAAGCTAATTAAGTTAGAAACTGGTTTTTTTCTGGCTGTTCAGTGCAGAGAAAAGAGGGACTGGTGTGCTGCTCCTCCTAGTAGTTCACCACTACCAGCACCAACCAGAGTCAAAATTGTTACAAAGTATCTTATTTGCACCTGTTAGCTGTTCTGAGCTCTCTGCCAAAAGCTAATTAAGTTAGAAACTGGTTTTTTTTCTGGCTGTTCAGTTCAGAGAAAAGAGGGACTGGTGTGCTGCTCCTCCTAGTAGTTCACCACTACCAGCACCAACCAGAGTCAAAATTGTTACAAAGTATCTTATTTGCACCTGTTAGCTGTTCTGAGCTCTCTGCCAAAAGCTAATTAAGTTAGAAACTGTTTTTTTTCTGGCTGTTCAGTTCAGAGAAAAGAGGGACTGATGTGCTGCTCCTCCTAGTAGTTCACCACTACCAGCACCAACCAGAGTCAAAATTGTTACAAAGTATCTTATTTGCACCTGTTAGCTGTTCTGAGCTCTCTGCCAAAAGCTAATTAAGTTAGAAACTGTTTTTTTTCTGGCTGTTCAGTGCAGAGAAAAGAGGGACTTTCCAGTACAAAAGAGGGACGGGGGTTGAGTAGTCAAAAGAGGGACAGTTGGGAGGTATGCAAGTGCCACCTAGCTGTGTGAGCTTTTTCACATTCTGTCTAAATAACAATAATAATGCTGTGTCCGTAAACATCACCTGAGTGATGTTTTTACAGCAGCAATAATATATTCCGTATCCACTAATGTATAAGTTGCCCTTGCAGGCATTGTTTGCCCAGTCTTTAACCAAGTGCCACCTAGCTGTGTGAGCTTTTTCACATTCCGTGTCCAGAAACATCACCTGAGTGACGTAGTGTGATTTCTGCCCTTTACAGCACAAAACGCAGCGCTGTGTCAACAATGTATTTTTCAGATACATTTTTGCCCTTGATCCCCCTCTGGCATGCCACTGTCCAGGTCGTTGCACCCTTTAAACAACTTTAAAATCATTTTTCTGGCCAGAAATGTCTTTTCTAGCTTTTAAAATTCACCTTCCCATTGAAGCCTATGGGGTTCGCGACGTTCGCGAACCGTTCGCATTTTTGACGCAAGTTCGCGAATATGTTCGCGAACATTTTTTCCGCCGTTCGCTACATCCCTACCTGTGAGACCTTTAATGAGTCCATTCTCTACTCCAAATCCAACAGCATTACCCTAAGTGTGCAATGTAGTTTTGGCTAATCTAGTGTTGTCCAGACAGGGATCCTGCATTATATTTGGAGTCATTCATTTAATATTAACATTTTCCAGCATAAATAACTCCATTAAGGCCATTAATAAAAATAGAACAGTCCCATGGTCACCTCTGTCTGCCTTAAAGGGATACTGTCATGAGAAAAAAATTCAAAATGAATCAGTTAATGCTGCTCCAGCAGAATTCTGCTCTGAAATCCATTTCTCAAAAGAGCAAACAGATTTTTTTTATATTCAATTTTGAAATCTGACATGGGGCTATACATATTGTCAATTTCCCAACTGCCCCAAGTCAGCCCCAAGCACTATTAACGGATTCATTTTGAATTTTTTTTTCCCCATGACAGTATCCCTTTAAGTAAAGTAGTCCTCAAGATGGAGATAATGAAGCAGATGGAGACAGTAGGACAAGATGGAGACAGTAGGACAAGAAGGAGACAGTAGAGTAGATGGAGACAGTAGGATTAGATGGCACCATTACAACAAGATGGAACCAGTAAATTAATATGGAGACAGTAGGGCAAGATAGAGACAGTAGAACAAGATGGAGACAGTAGAGCAAGAACAAGATGGAATCAGTAAATGAAGACAGAGGCAGAAAGGTAAGATGGTGACAGCAACACTTCATTTATATATATATTTATTTATATATAAGGGCAGTTGGGGTTTTGGGAGGTATATTTCAGGAAATACTAAAGAACCACAAGTCAGATATATATACTTTATATGAATAATTAGCCTTTAAAAGACAGTGTTGTCCCAACCTTCTCTTTGTTTGCACAATACAGTCAAATCACATGAAAATAACAGTTTGAATTTGGTCCACCAAATCCTAATGAGCCTTAAAAGAATTCTAGTATCCACGAGACTCCTGGACTGAGTCCCAGATCTGGGGGCATTACTCAACTTTTCATATACTCTCTTTTCTCCTGTAGTTCCTGCCATTGATGTGAATATAATGAGCAGCGCCAAGGAGTATCACCGAGCTGTGACCTGTGTCACTGGCAGCAGTAGGATTAGGGTGAAGGATGGAGAACAGTAAGTGATGGTAGAGCCACCAGCGAGTAGCAGGGATGTGTTATAACAAATATAAAAATCTCCTCCAACCTTCTTCATATCATTTACTGTATGCTGCCATGGGAGCCCAACATAATCAATAAGGGGGGCCTATACTTCAGGGTAATAAAATGGGTAATAAAATGTGGAAACAAGCTAAAACCAAACTTATAAGAACAGTGACCCTACAGAATTTATAGGTGCATTCTACTTTATGTAAATGTTCTTTCCACTCAGGCACCCATACAAAAGTGCCTGCTGAACTTCAGGAAGATTCATTGTGAAAACTGGGCTGCAAACTGGAAAATTAGATTAAATGTTGATAAATGCAGGTTATGCACTTTGGTAAAAATAATATAAATGCAAGTTATACACTAAATGGCAATGTGTTGGGAGTTTCCTTAAATGAGAAGGATCTGGGGTTTTTGTAGATAACACGTTGTCTAATTCTGGGCCGTGTCATTCTGTGGCTACTAAAGCAAATAAAGTTCTTGTATAAAAAAGGGCATTAACTCAAGGGATGAAACATAATTGTGTCTCTTTATAGGTCCCTGGTGAGGCCTCATCTGGAGTATGGGGGCAGTTTTGGACTCCAGTCCTTAAGAGGGATATAAATGAGCTGGAGAGAGTGCAGAGACTAAGTGCAACTAAACTGGTTAGAGGGAGGGAAGAGTTAAATTATGAGGGGAGACTGACAAGGTTGGGGTTGTTTTCTCTGGAAAAAAGGCGCTTGTGAGGGACATGATTAGACTTTACAAGTACATTAGAGGACATTATAGACAAATAGCAGGGGACCTTTTTACCCATAAAGAGAATCACGTACCAGAGGCCTCCCCTTCAGACTAGAAGAAAAGAAGTTCAATTTAAAGGAACAGAGTAGGGGGTTCATCACAGTGAGGACAGTGAGGTTGGGGAATGCACTGCCGGGTGATGTTGTGATGCTGATTCAGTTAATGACTATTATATAAGAGGGACTTGGATGATTTCTTGGACATGCAGAATGTCCAAGGCAATTGTGATACTAAAATCTATAGTTAGTGTATGGGTATATATAATTTTTGTGAGTGTATGGAGGGGTCAGTGTGTATATAGATGCTGGGTTTCATTTGGAAGGGTTGAACTTGATGGATTTTGGTCTTTTTTTCAACCTGATCTACAGTAACTATGTAAATATGATGCTATATATCAACCCACAGATTAAAAGCCCAAGATTTGGGTAGAAAACCTTCACTGTATGGGGGAATTTCCAGCTCCAGTCATGTCACACTGATAGCGGCATCTAAAGACAATGGAAGACGCGTGTCCTACGAGGCTGTTGGCAGTGACCTCAACGAGGCCTTCAACACCTTCTACAAGCTCAATATCCTCTATGAGTATCTGAATAAGCTTCCCTAACTAGGCACATCCATCACCCTCTCAGCATTCTGTGTATCTGAAACAGTTTTCACAAGCGTGTTAGTATTGTCCACTGACCTTATATCACGTGAAATTTGTTTAGTGTAAGCAGAAGCCTATTTGCTATCTTCATTACTCAAGTCCAACTTGAAGGCTGTTTGTGGGGAACCCTATTTAGCTGAACTTCTTTGACTTAGAACTATTTCTAATAAAACAACCACATATTAGATCTCAGAGTGGCCTTCAACTGAAAAAAAAACCCTGAAAAACCTCAGTGATTACCTGTGTGAAGACTAAAAAGCAAGAACACACGCAGTGATTGACATCATCAAGTGCTTCAGTAATGGAAGCTCATTTATGAAATGAGCCAATGTGTAAAGTATGAGTGAATGAGAAAGACGGAGGGATTATTAGAGCATGGATAAACACACAAGGGCAATAGATGCCTCTAAGACTTTCCTGGAATATTAATGACTAGCAGAGCACAATAATGGGTACTCTACCTAATGATTTCCAACAAGATTACAATGCTTATGTGCCATAGATAGAATATATAGCCAGATGTGCCCACGCTAGATGGGTTTAGCATCAAGATATGTTAAAAGGCTTAACAAAAATTATTTGATAGGATTATGGGGTCCCAGTTTGTTGCTTTATCAAATGTGGCTCCTCTGCGTCAGAGAGAAAAAAATCAGTTGGTCAATGTTTCACAACTTGCAAGAAATTCTCATGAATCCCATACAAACCCCTAACTATGCAACATGAAATAAATTAGTCTTACATATTATTTAATTATTGTTGTCTGATGCTGGAGGTATCTACCCACAGTTCCTCCTGAGTCTCTGGATGATCAGCCGATGTGGAACATGGAGCAGCCCTCATCCCAGTTCACCGCAGGGCCAACCCACCTCAAATCAACTACACAAGGAGCCTTTGGGGCAAGAAACTGATCAGAGGTGAGAAGAGAACTGATGAGGAGGAGACTGTTAGGAGAATGAATTATATTTCCAACTCTCTACAGCTCCATGTGTCTCTTAGAATTGGACAGAGAGCAAGAACCACTGAAATGATCAAATATAGGTATTTCTGTAGCCACTGAACCCTTTTTTTAAAATCAGGTAGCAGAGTGCACAAAATACATAACATTATCAGTAGTTATCATGGATAACAGTGGTGCTGAGTTACAGAACAAGAAGCAGGGTGTCAATGGTTGAATATACAGAACACTATTACAATTTTGCTTTATTACTCTGTGTTATTCTACACCTGCTCTAAATGATATCTGGTGATCCATGGGCCCCAGATTTTTTGGAATTTGGGGGGTCCAGGGCCCACTTGGGCTAGCACCTCAGGGGCCCTACACACCCCTGCCCCAACCACAACTCCCATGTGGGTACCTTGTTTTCTCTTCTTGCAGTAACAATCAGGGCAGGAGGGGGAGGTCAGATGGCAGCTCCTGGGCTTTCAGAGGGGAGAGGGTCTGGGTCGGGGGGGCCCAAAAGGTTTTATCCTGGTTTCCTGCCAGCCTAGTCTGACCCTGTTTCTTGGTATATATCAATTGCTTAAATGAAAAGTAAACCTTTAAAAAAAGTGAATGTAAAACTGATGAGGGGGTTATTCTAAGCACTTTTGCAATGTACATTCATTATTTATTTATTTTTTAATTCCAAGATATTAAGGGATACATGTACTGTTAAAGGATAAGTAAACCTTAAAAATAAGTGAATGTAAAATGGATGAGGGGGCTATTCTAAGCAGTTTTGCAATGTACATTCATTATTTATTTATTTTTAATTCCAAGATATTAAAGGATACATGTACTGTTACTATGAATGAATTGTGTTACAACAGCGCCACCTGCTGGTCATTTTCCCACCAGTCTGACCAGCAAGTAGTCAAGGAAGTTGTCAGGGCTCCTTTCCTAGCAGATAAATTAGAGCTCACTCAAATAGCTGATCCCAATACAAATAAAATCTAACAAAATAACTGCCTTTTGCACAAATCCTGCATGTAGAGAGACATGATGTCTGGTGAGTTTAATAGAGTGAGCTCTAATACATCTTCTAGGCAAAAGGAGCCCCCCTATAAGATATATTGTTCATCTGACATCCACCTCCTGAATTAAGACAGTATGAGGAGAAACTGAGATGCCGAGAGAGGAATATAAACTTGATTATGTCAAAAACGATGCAGAATATTTAATTGATTGTATTTAGAAAGTTTCTTATTTCAGTATGAGGAAGCTTATATTAAAGGGGTGGTTCACTTTTAAGGTAACTCTTAGTATGTCATAGAATGGCACATTTTAAGCAACTTTTAAATTGATTTTGATTATTTATTTTTTATAGTTTTACAGTTATGTGCCTTTTTCTTCTGACTCTTTGAAGCTTTCAAAAGGGGGTCACTGACCCCATCTAAAAAACAAATGCTCTGTAAGGCTACAAATGTATTGTTATTGTTACTTTTTATTCCTCCTCTTTCTATTCAGTCCTCTCCTATTCATATTCCAGTCTCTTATTCAAATCAGTGCATGGTTGCTAGTGGGGATTTGGATCCTAGTAACCAGACTGCTGAAATTACAAACTGGAGAACTGCTGAATAAAAAGCTAAATAAGTCAAAAACCAAAAATAATAAAAAATGAAAACCAATTGCAAATTCTCTCAGAATATCCCTCTCTACATCATACTAACAGTTAGCCATAGATCCCCTTTAAGGTATTGGTGTGCATAACTTCCAGTAGGTAATGGACTCGTGAATTCTCGGTGTAACATTGCTCGGCTTACAGGATCTACTTGTTTTTATAGTTTTATCTGTTAATTATTAGAATGTACTTAATAGTAAAATACTGTGTGAATGGTTCCTTAAGTTACATGTTTTAAAGATGCACAAAAATACAAAAAAATAAAAAAGGAGACATATGGTGATTTAGCCTCAAGGGGCTAAACAGAGAAATCTGTTGGTGGCCACATGAGACCCAGACCCTGCACAGATATTGTATCTGCTCGTACACGGCTCTTTCATTTACTCAGCACCAGATGTTTTAGCAAAGCCTGTATATATTGCATGGATTGTGTTTTACTTTCCCAGCTTCTTTCTCCTACATGGAAATGACCTGAGCTTCATACAACCTTCCCTTCAAACAACCACGCTGGGCCTCGCTCACTGCCATTAATAGCTTTCTGTATAGACTAGTAATCAGTGGCGTAACTAGATGTTGCTGGGCCCCACAGCAAATTAATTTTAGGGCCCCCAACATATCCAGTGTTTGTCCTGTTTTACCAATATATGTTCAAATTGCTCATCAATGAGAGCCTCATGGGGCCCCCTGTACCTCCTGGGCCCCCCTGCAGCCGCAGGGTCTGCTTCCTCTGTAGTTATGCCCCTGCTAGTAATGGATTTCTGGAACAAAAAATGATTTTCTGGGGCATAAAACAAGCTCATTCCATGACCAGTTGTTGAACCTGCTGACAACTGACGTCTGTCTGAAGGTGCTGGAAAGTCTACCTGGGAAGTCTACTTCATCAACAGCTGAAGGGCTACAGGGTGGTCACTTCTATTTTAAGCAGATTATGAATTCCTCCAAGTTTTTTGAGCCCTGGGGTTAGTTGATATGGGTTCATGTAATGTTTGGTATGGAGTAATGTTGGGGGAGGGTAAAAAAATGGACTTTAGACATTTTCCTAATAAAGACTACATCAATAAATCTTTTTAGGACCCCCTCCTACTGCAAATCATCTGTATTTGGAAAATACTGCATATCAAAACTTTATATCAGTTGTCCCATTTCGCCACACATAAGTAATTTGTCATTTTGCCTTTCACGTGTCTCTTCCTGGTCAACCTACCTCAGATCCTGCTTCGTCTCAGCAAATCCAGAGAAATAAGATTACATTGGCATTTGTCACACAATTATTATCCAAAGAGAAATAACATGGCACGTGATAAGGTGACATCCGTCATGCCTGAGTTGAGTCTCTGATTAGTAATTCAGAGTTAAATAACCTCTTTAACGCACCGCACATTGTTTTCTTGGGGTTTGGCAGATTAGGGGAGAGGGCCTGGCCCGGGAGGTCCCATGAGGGCTGGGGCCCTCTGTGTTTTTCTCCCCCCTAACAAGGCCCAAAGAAATACAAAAGTTGAACTGAAAAAGGACAAAAAAAACTCCAAGAAAATGAGTCTGCATTGCGGGTATAAATTAGGGATGCACTTAATCCACTATTTAACGATTAAGCCGAATCCCAAATCCTTTGTGAAAGATTTGTCCGCATATCGAACTGATTTCCGACCCTAATTTGCAAATGTAAATGAGGGGGAAAGAGAACCACGTGTGCAGAGGTTTGTGTGATGAAAACTCACGTGGTTTTTTTGGATTCAGATTCTGTTCGGACAGGTACTTGCATTTGGTGCATCCCTCATATAAGCAGTTAGGGTCAGACTGGGGGCCGGGGCCCACAGGGGCTGCTGTCCAGGGCCCCCTCCAGTCCCCTGGCCCCCACTGTTGCGGATGCCCGCATCGCCCCGCCCCCATCACGTCGGTGCTCCGCTGAGCAGGTGCGCGTTATGGCGCAATTTCACTAAGATTCGTTGTTGCGCCAGCGTCCGCTTCGCCGCACTTCACCAGGCGTATTTTCGCCAGCGATACGCAAATTCACTAAAACTAAAAAAGTTGCGCTCAGGGGAAGCGTAAGGTTGCGAAGTTGCGCTAGCGTTAATTCGCTAAGCAAAGCAAAGTTACGCTAGCGATGCTTAATTTGCATACGGCGCCAAATTGAAGTTACAATGGAGGAATATGTAGCAGCACTACACAAGCCTGGGAAACCTTCAAAACAGCAAATAAAATTGTTATTTTGCCCTACACATGTGCCCACTGTATAGTTAAGGTGCCATGAGTTAGGAAATGTAGGGGGAAGGAAGGGAGCCCCAAAAAATTTCGATCTTTTTCAGCCTTTTTTTGAAGCAATCCCTATCTACTCTATTGCACTTCGCCTGGTCTGAGGTGGCGAAGGAAGTCTTGGCGTAAAAGGTAGCGTTCAGAACAATTCGAGAGTCAGTGAATTTGCGTAATTACGCCCATTGCGCAAATTCGCCAGACGTAAGGGTGCGAAGTAATACTAGTGAATTTACGCCTGCGTCCGTTAGTGAATTGGCGAATTAACGAAAATGCGCTACGCTGACGCATTCACGCTAGCGTTAGGCGCTTCGTCGTTTAGTGAATTTGCCCCTGAGTTTTAAGCTGATTACAACAGGAAGGAGTGTGAAAACCACGCAAAAAGGAAGTAATGTGAAAAAGTTGTCAGGAGAAAGAAAGAGGCTGATGTTCTTCTGCTTAGGAATAAAATTAGAAACCTTTCTCACATCTTTCCTAAGCAGAAGAACATCAGCCTCTTTCTTTCTCCTGACAACTTCCTTGACTACTTGCTGGTCAGACTGGTGGGAAAATGACCAGCAGGTGGCGCTGTTGTAACAAAATTCATTCATAGTAACAGTACATGTATCCCTTAATATCTTGGAATTAAAAATAAATAAATAATAAATGTACATTACAAAAGTGCTTAGAATAGCCCCCTCATCAATTTTACATTCACTTATTCTTATGGTTTACTTATGCTTTAAGGGCTGAATACCAGGATCCAGGCAGATTAAGAATCTATGAGGCAAACGCGGCCTTTTCTGACTTATATGAGACTCCATATGGGGGGCGGGGGCACCTAATATAACTATATTGCTTTTTTTTTGGTGTCGGAAGTTTGATATTTTCCCCTTTATTTTGTATCCCAACATGTATATACTGTATATGCTGGGGGTTAATAGATCTATAATAAACTCTGCACATACTAGTACATTACCCCCAAAGAATTTTCTTTAATATCAAGAAACATCAGCGCGTTGCTCTTCATTACAGGCTGATCCTCAGGGGGGTCTTACAGCAATTTATCTCATCTTTCAACCTCTTTGGCTCTGACGGGTGGGAAGAAGGAGACAGATCATGTAAAAAAAGTTCCCTTTCTATAAAAAAGACACAAACTTGTATTACCGCTTATAAAGTTACCCGCAGACCACTTTTTGCCTCCCACGGTAAAGTGTCACATGAGACAAGGGTCTCACCTTGCTGTATGGCAGTTGCTCCTCTCCTGATCCTCAGTCAGTAGGATGCTGAGCAGTGATTGGTGAGTAGAGTGAAGGGTCTCCAGGTCTCAGATGTAATCAGTAACATCAGTGAGCTATGAAGAACGAATGATCTCCCCAACTTGTTTGGGGACTTGCACCTCCCTTATTGCACTGAAATTCTTAAAGGGTAAGTAAACCCTGTTGCGCTGCACAACCAGA